>NW_011888859.1:3764832-3791766 GCF_000151845.1 Pteropus vampyrus | reverse complement strand
TTTTTTTCTAGTTTCACTTAATTCTGAAGAGTTCTGAATCCTAAAATCTAGAGGCAGTTGGCGACAAAGTCAGCTACTCAGCCTCCGTCATTTTAGGATGGAGAAAGCTAGATCTGCGGAGCTTTGTAAAGCCGGAAGCTTCCAGAACCTCATGGTGTGGGTCCTGAGAGCAAGTGGACAGGCCTGTGACGCCTCTGACTGCTTCGCAGCTAAACCCTCTGGCACATTCCACAGCAGCGGCAGGGAGATGGGAGAAGCTACAGAACCATTATCTTGGGAACACGCAAATGCTGACAAGTCATGCAGGGACCCAGGTTAGAGTAAAGAACGCTTAAAACTCCGTGTTACATGTCAGCGGCAAAAAGAAATCAAGAAAGGAAAGTGACGTGTGTGTGAATCACAACAGACACCCAGTGCTGGTCATTTGGTCAGAGACAGGGACGGGCTGTCATTCCTCGTGCCGGCCAACGCTGCTCAAGGGGACTTACACACCGAGAGCAGGTCCACGCCGAGCCGTGGGTGCCCAGGAGCTGCCACACTCGGGGCCCTAAGGAAACAAAGCGCAGGTTTCCTGCAGAGAGAAGGGTCCCTCCTTTCCGTCTAGTCCCCCGTAACCTCGGCACCGCCCCCAGCATCACACAGAAAGGACCCTCCCAGTGCAGGCAAAGTACAACAGCAATGAAAAGGACCTTGGACTCTGCCCTTGACCCTGCGGGGGACAGCTCCACGACCGTCCCCAAGATGTCAGGAGGGCTCTGAGGGCTCAAAACCCTTAGGGCGCACGGAGCTGCTTGGGAGAGGTGCTCACGGCTCATGGGATGACTTGGAAATCGTGTCTGAACTCCCCGAGTTTTCACTTCATCTCCCCACGTTAGATGCAGGACGAGATGTGATGGGAAATGAAATTAAGTTGTTATCTCTATAGCTTTTCTTTCTCTCCTATGGGACCAAAGGGACGGACTGTGGGTAGTTCTCCTGGGCTGGCTGTGAATAAGGCCTTTGGTAAAGCCCAGACGAAATGACGGTGACATTAATGAAAGGGGCAGCTCAGATCTGTCTCGTGGAGAAAGGTGGTAGCCGCCTGTGTGTGCGCGCGCCGATGCTTAATTCATGGACCTGGCATGTTAGAGCTGCCACAGCGGCACGCCTGGCTCAGACCCCAGAGAGGGAGGTGGCGGGGACCGCCCCAGGCTGTGCCGGCAGACCGAGGCAAAGCCAGGCCTGGACCCTCGGCCCACCGCCCTGTGCCACGCTGCTCCCAGCAATCGGCCAGTGAAGTGAGCTTAAAATCGTTCCGAAGCTTCGGCACGTACTTAAAGCGGAAGAACTCTGTCTTCCCAGGCTCCCATATTCTTATAAACTGCTTCTCTTCCCGCTAACTGGGAGCTTCTGAGTTAAATGAGTGAATTCTTCGGGTGTTAAAGATGCTCCACAACTGCCCCTTCGTGAATGTGTGGCCACGTCCATGTGATGGGAGCACAACCACCGTGGGGCTCTGTCCTGCAGTGACCAGGATCAGGCAGGGGTGGGGGCCCGAATTAGCAGTCACTATCAACAAGTTGTTCCCCGGTTCCTCATCACCTAAAAGTAATCTCTGTCCCCCTTTTACTTAACCAGCACAGATGCCCTTCCCACAGATTGCAAATGACAAACTAGAACATCTGTTTCCATAGTGAAAGCTACCTTGGCAACAAAATGAGCCGAGAATTAATTTTCTCCGAGTCCCCTAAACATTCCCACCCTCTCGCCCTTCCCTGTCTTCTCTGCAGCAACTCATTTCTTCAAGGAGCGAGTGTGTCCACCTCATGCATGGTAGGGTCCCGGGCAGATCTAGTGTGGGGACCCCCGTCAACACACAACTGGCCACCAGAGACGGGAAGACAGAGCAGGAAAGACGCACAGCATCTTCCGCTACCTTCACGTAGGACTTCTCCGTGTCCATCAGCTCCTGGATGACTTTCCGGAGGCGATCTGCATCAGAGAGGTGGCGGGCCAGCGGCCTCGGAGGTGGGTCCTGGCTCTCCCTCGCTCCTTCCATGCCGTCGGTCTGGGCGTCGTTAAAACCCCTGCACAGCGCAGCGATCTGTTCAGCACTCTGAGGGTGGACAAGAGGACACTCTCCATTATTATCCACTGCCCGCCAAGGACACAAACAGTGTCTCAGTCTGTGTCCGGCCTTCTCGAGAATCTCGCAGGGGCATGTGTCTAGGGCAGAGGGTTTCATCCAGCACAAACCACTCTGGTCATTTAAGATGCTGGCAGCAAAGACAGGGCCTTATGCTCCTTCTGTGTTTACACCTGATGCTTTTTCATCATCTTAAGCGCTTCTTTGATACTGAAACTAGAGAATAAGGCATAAGGCGCACCATAGTGAAAGCTACCTTGGCAACAAAGGTACCTCTGCAATAATGTTGCTGCCGCTTTAAAATCAAGGGTCCGGCTTCTCTAAAAGCACGATGAGAGATGGCCCCATTGGGTCCGCTCTGTCCCCTCGATGGCTGGCCTCAAGCTCAGTCTCCCACACAAAACAGCCCCGGGTGACTCGGAAACAGTGTGACACCACAGCAACTTTAGGATGGCCTGGCCACAGGGGACGTGGAGTTCTACCCTCAAATCTAACCAGTTAGCTCTGCGGTCTCACGCCAAGCAGCGGAGTCAGGAGTGAAAAAGTTTGAGATGCTGCAGGTGCTGGAACTGGGGGTAAGATCTCTACCCTGAAGGGGTCAGAGCCCAGCGGGGGCACAGACAGGGCGAGGATGGCATAGCAAAGCCTGGTGAGTACGGGAGAAGAGGGACGGAAGGGCTCTGTGGGAAACCTTCACGGAAGAGGGGAGCCCTGAGCTGGTCCTTAGCAGTAAGTAGACATTGCCGGACCTGGGGGGTGTGGGGCAGGCGAGGATTCTCATTCCAGGTAGTGGGAACAGAATATCACGGATCAAGAGGCCAGAAGGAGCGGGAATGTCTGGGGACTCGGAGCCTTCAGTGCAAGTTCCCAGCCAGGCTGATGCCCAGCGTGACAAAGCCTTCTTGAGCAGAACCCATTTGCATATTCCCGCCTTAGGCTGGTGGTTTGAAGTCTCAACCGCGTTTGCTACATGCTTTCAGTGCTCGGAGCATCATCAGATCACACGTACGACATCTTTTTATTTGCCTTTCTTTCCGCCCACATAGAAGCTCCAGCCCATCTTACCACCCACCAGTCTGTAAGACTGTCAAGGGCAGGGGCCACGTCTTTCGTTGTCGTTGCCAGCCAAGTGCCCGGCTCAGTGGCTGGTGCACAGTAAGTGCTCAGCTCACCTCCGTGGCACTGAAATTATTGAATAACAAAGCAGTTTAGTCTCAATACGAATGACTAATATCTATCCACCACCTCTGGCAACTTTCTCTCTCTCAACTAAAACTGTCTTTTCTTCAGTTTAAATGCCCTCATGCCTGATCTCTATCACTCTGCCTAGAGTAAAAAGCCGAACATGTCAGACGCATCTCTTAATATTCATTTAATTCATTTTCTTTGCTTAGATACTTCAGAACACAGACAGCTTACACAAGCATGCTGGTCGACCTCGGCGGCCTGATGCGTGCTTGTTATAAAAGCTGTCACCTGACAAACTGAAGCGCCTCAAAGAGAAAACAGGACACTCTTGCCCTCCCTGTCTCTGGCCTACCCTCCCCCAATACCGTGCCTTCAACTGATGGAAATGTACACACTCAACGGTAAAACTCAATGCTGATCTTCTGGGCTAGTCTTTCAAATCAATTCGACGGGTCCCCATTGAGGGCCTGGTCGGTCTCCAAAGAAACAGAAGCCAGCTCCTGCGTGAGGCGATCGGACTCGCCAGGGCAGACCAGAAACCAACACGAGCTCGTGCGGGACCAAGGAAGAGTGTAATAACACACATTAATGACCGGAAGCATCCCTTTGGAACGGACTGTCTGGGAAGGCTGGGGTGAAGAAGTGGGTTGTGACAGGGTCGCAGAAGGAGCATGTTCCAAGAGGGATCACAGAACGAGCCAAAGGTACAGAGGGAAAACGAGCCCAGGAACGTAAAGGCCCCAGCTCAGGGTGGTGGAAGTGAGGCCCCGCCGGACGTCTGCAGCGAGAAATCCCAGGCCCTGGGGCTCTTGAAATACAACTGCTTCTCTTTTATTTTTATGTTAATCATGGTGCAAAGTTAGATCTACCATAAAACAGGTACTGAGCCTCCAACTAGACAGAGAGACACATATGATTTCCTTCCTTCTCAAACAGTCCAAAGCACGTGTGAGTACTAATGATTCCCCTTGGACATACTCTTTATCCACTGGTTTTTGTCCTTAACTGAGAACACAAGCACATTTCTCGAAATGCCTGTCTGAAGACATTCATTCTAGATAAACTTGCAAAGAATAAGAAAACAGATGGGGTTCGTAAGGCGCCAATCAAAATGCAGCTCAAGCTATCGACATGTCTCATCGTGTTGAAAACAACCTGAAGTTCTGAGTCGTTACCGAAGTCACGCCGACCCTGTTCCGTCATGCTCTGGGAGCCCGATGACATATAGCTAAAGCCAGAGAGGGCAGTGCCGCCAAACGGTGGCTGCCCTTCTCTTCCAGAAGTGAGCGTCATAAAGAAGCCCGGGGGAATGTAACAACCCACTTCAAATTCTGTTCTCCTCCTTTCCAGTGGATGTCAGCCCCGGCCACGCACGGGCTTTGTTCGAGAGCTCTAAAAAATACACGTGCCTGAACCAACTGAGTCGGAATCTTCGGGGCCCCAGGTCTGGGTATTTCTCGAAAGTTCCTCAAGTGATGCTAACACGTGGCCCACGTGAAAACTACCCATCTATCCATCAGCATGGCCGACATTCTGCTCGGGTTTCCCAGGAGTGGAGCCAGATCACCCTGTCCCCAGGGTCTGCACTGAAGGATGGCCGCGTAAAAGGTGTGGAGATTGAGCTCGTGAGACAGACAGGAGGAAGCAGACAGAATCTCAGCTGTGATCCTGGTGCTCGGGCCTGCCCTCTACTGACTGTGCTACACAGTCTCTCTAAGATAATGACACTCCAACTCCAAAACTCACTGATTTGAAATCCATTCTGCTATTTGCACCACAAGCTCAGACAACACAATTTTGCAAGCCTGAAAAACAGTCTCCAGAGGTATATTCAGAACCTATATGAAACTCACATATATTGTATAAAATGAGATCTGACAAAATGCGCCATAAGTTAAATGGCAGCCGGTGGGATCACAGCTTTGCCTTTGCTGGAATGTCAAAAATCGCACCCAACGATGCAGCGCTAAAATAACGAGGTTTTAAAAATAAACCATCTTGCCATTTTCGGAAAATTTTAAGGACACTTCTGGCAAAACTAACTTGGAAAAGTGCATGTTAGCTGAGATGTTCACGTGCGTTTGAAGGGCCACGATGAAGTGCTAAGTGCTACAGGACCACCTTCTCACACTGAACTGGCGGGCTGTGGTCTCGGGAAGGTCCCGAGCATTATGTGGGATCAAAAGGACACAGGGTCCCTAAAAGGTGAAACTGTCAATGTGTTTTTAGATGGTTGGTTATATTTCAGTTCCTCCATGGTGATGGTTATAAATATTCAACTGATAAAGATGGAATTCGGGTGTAGCTGATAAGCAATTCCAAGGGATGGTGACTATTTTGGTTGGGATGTTTTCAGACGCGTGTATGTGCCAATGGGAGTGAAAAGCAAAGACAAGATGTAGAAGACCCAGGTTCTAGTCCTAGCTCTGCCCCCAGCCCTTCCTGGGCTCCTGAGCAAGACTCATTTCTGAGTCTTCAGTTTCCTTACTGATGAAAAAGCAGCGGCATCGCCTAGCCCATCAAGTAACTCCTCAAACTGCCTTTTGGGTCAAGGAGAAAAGGGAACTCACATTTGTTGAGTACCTGCTCTATGCCAGACAGACACAGGTGGGACGTGGTCCCACAGAAATTGCCAGCATTTAATCCTTGCCCAGACTTGACAGGTGAGGGGTAAGGAGGCACTGGCAGGACCTTGATGGCACAGGACCCGTCTTCTCTCTAGCTCTCCACAGGGCTGACCTCTGCCACGTACCTGGCGGAACTTGGGGGCAAAGCTGGCTTGTTCCTTCCTCAGCCTTCGGCCACCACAGGGTCAGGGCTCTCCGGGCTCCAGGAGAGTCCAAATCTACTCCAGGTGGCAAGAGGGGTGGCCACCCACCTCTGGAGGCACCTCTGCTTACACAGGCCAACGCAGCTCGCCCACATCCTCAGACAACTCTGCCTTCTACTAGGCTGACGCTAACCCCACCCCCACCCCCACCCCTCACAAATCCTGCCTTAAAGGCCATAGACAGAGGTTCACAGAGGTTCACAGAGCTGGGAGCATGAGGACCCGGTAGGCGGCCTAACGGTGTGCGCTTGTGCAGAATAAAAACCACCAGAACTTGAAATGTACACTTCAGATTGGTGTTTTCCAGTTTGTAGTGATCGGTGCCAAATCTATGGGTTCATCGTGGGCCTCGCCTTTTATACGAGAGCACAGCACAAATGTTTTCTTAGGAATTCATGTTAAAAATTAAAAGTTTTCCCTAAAACTATGCCATATGGAAAAGCAGTGATATTAACCAAAAAATTTTTTTCACGTTTATAAGGTTACCCTAAAGCCGATCCTGTTTGAAAATGATGTGATCTTATTTCTGGATGAGGAGCATCTAGCTCAGGACCCCTAGATTAGTATCTTAAGTGTTCTTACTACAACAACAACAACAACAAAGTAGCCGTGTGACGTGATGGATATGTTAATTAGCTTGATTGTGGTGAATATTTCACAAGGTATACAGATTATCAGATCACCAAATTGCGCATCTTAAATATAAACAATTTTTGTCAACTACGCCTCAACAAAATAGGAAAGGAAAAGGACATCAAAATAGTGTCATTTTTTATTTTGCTTTTTTTTTTATATATATATATGAATAAGGACACCTTCTGCTTCTTTATATTAGGGGTGAAAGGTGTCTATTTTCAAGGGGCCCCATTTCTCCGAGGTAGCTCAGGAGAAAACTGCTCGGGATGATGAGCGCTTTGCCCCAGATTCTCTTCGGAGGAATTCAGGTAAGAGCCTCTGTTTTAAACACGGTCTGAGTCCCATAGGTGAGCCTTCTAACCTTGGTTCAGCACAATACTTCTCGCCAGAACGGCATGGGCCCAGCCTCCTCCCGGCTGCGTTAGTAAAAAGCGGTTTCATTCCTACATGGCAACTGTGATATTCACTCTGCTCTCATCTGGACCTTCGCTACCTCAGGCTTTTCAATTTCCCTGTGGGTTTTGGAACCTAAAAAAGAGAATTCCTTAAGTACATCGCATCACCCATTTCAGGACGATGACAGATTTCGTAGCTACTCCATGAAATGCCTGTGAGTACCCATCAGCGGCCGGGCTCTGCCCCATCTTTCCTGGCTCAGTTTGCGACCAGGTCCTCACTTAAGGACACCAGGTGCTGCAAAACTCTTTTGTCAAAGGCATCTGTTTGTACTACTTGGGCTCCAAAACCACTTCCAGTCTATGAAAAAAGGTTTAAAAGTACTACGTAATTTGGGTAACACTTCATAGGGAAACGCTTACAGATAAATGACAGCGTTTGCGGTGTGCTCTGCTTTTGAATCTCTGGTTTAGAGGAAAAAGATAACCTCAGGGGAAAAATCAGTAACGGACTTTGTCAACAAGCAGACCTGAAAGGAAAGATCCCCTCATACCGTGTGTCACTGGCCATATCACAACATGAGATCAATTTGGCAGACCTGGAGCTGCCACCCACGGCCTCCTCTCTCTCCATCAGACAAACCAGCTCTAAACTGACCTTGACATGGACCAAACCCAAGTCTGGATAACGTCCACAGAGTTTCGCCATTCAGGATACTAAACAGAAGAACTAGGTTCCTACCACACTTCTCATGTCCCTAAAAAGAATGTAGGTTGGTGGGGGAGGGGGGAGGAGCGGATCAAAAACAAGCTGTAGGCTCTGGCCAATGGCCAGCTGTCTTCAAGGACAGCCCAGCCCCAGGAAGTCGTCTGCATGGTATGTGCTCATACTGTGCACTACAAACCTACCAGTTCACCATGAGGAGTGTGCACTACCACTCAGCCTCAGAGTGCAGCAATGGCATCAGCTGCCGTATCCTCGCAAATTAGTGAAGTCAGAAGAACTCCCCTTGGTAATAAAAAAGTAACTAAAAATTGTACACAGGACTTTTTCTCAATTCGCCTTGCACGTCATTAAAGTCTCCAACTTAAAGAAAAATCTAACATTACCTCCCCCCCACCGCCAAATAACCTAATAATACCCCAAATACTGCCATCTGAGGGAATCCAGAAGGCGCAAGGAGGGTTACATGGATTTCCCAGGAAGGATTTCCCAGTATGGGCAGATGCATGATGGGCTGGATTCCAGGGGAAGCGGATACCCACATGGAACGGGGGCCCACGTCATGCACCGCCAACCACAGATGCCTGTGCTGCCTGTGTCCGCCAGGTCAGAATTCCAGGGCTGACCTCTGGTCCATGGTCGCCGGCGCCTGGCGGGGCTGCGGGCTGAGCATAGAGGGCAACCAGGCCGCACCTATGCCGGGGAGTCTCAGCAGAGGGGGAGGGAGGGGCTCGTTAGTGTTTGGCGCCTTCACAGGGCATCGAGTGGGGGGTTGGGGGAGGAGTTAAAAAACAGATTCAAGATGATTGTTTTTATATTTGGGGGACAACCATTCGTTTTACAGTGATACAAGCCCTGGATCGAAAACTCTACAGAAATGGCATGAAATTTTTATGTTTACTAAAATGATACAAAAAGGATGAGGAAATGCTCATAAGCTTTATTTTCTGGACCAGTTCTCTTTCCAAAGGCAGAATGGAAATGTAAATTATAAAATTAAACATGAGCTTATGTCAGATGAGAGTTCCTTATTTTATATTGAAATGTAAAGATTAACCTAAATAAATGATGGCACAAAAATGCAATGAAACATATACAGCAATTACCAATTATGGGAGAGATTGCTGTTTGTTGACCAAAAAAAAGATATGATTTACTGGAAAGGGAAGAAAGTAGGTCTGCATTTTCTAAAGTAACTGTTTATGTATATATACTGTATACACACACATTTTTTAAAATGGAACTATAAACACGGTGGTTAATACTGCATTTCAAGTTACTTCCATTTTAATCTTTTAGCTTATCTGAATGTCCTCTTTTTATAGTGGTTTAATTTTTTTTTTTTTAACTTAATGGAACCCTTTCCTGTTGCTTAAAAAAAAAAAAAAAAAAAATGATCTGAGGCAGAAGAGGCCTGATAAACATTCTGCTTGTATGAGGACACAGCGATGAACAAGATCAATCCAATCCATCTGCTCACGGTGCCTGAGCTGGGCTGCGAGACCAGCTTTGAGCAAGTAATTCAAATATGATCAGCATTCAACGCCCTGTGCAGCCTGTCCGTCCCCTGAGCTCCGCCCCCTTCCAGTACCCCATGTGGGTGAGACGCCCCCACCCGGGGCCTCGGCACATGCTTTGGACTAAGCTTTCTTAAACGGTTACATCGTCCAAAACAGGAGATGTAAGCACACAGGCCACGGAGTTACAACCTGGCCGTGACAATTACTGGCTGTGTGGCCTTGACCCACTGCTCCGGTGACTCGGTTTACTCGCCTATAGAGCAGGGATCCTGCTTTATAGGGTCTTCGAGAGGAGCCAACGAGGTAAAACCTGTAAAAATACTTAGCACAGCACCAGGGACCTATAAGGCCAGTGCTCAGTAAAAGTTATAATACGCACAAGTTTAGTTTTCCAAGTTGTTGTTTTGAGAAGTGCAGAAGAACAAATTTCCTCTGAGTTCCCTGAAGGAAAGGCCAGAAACACCAAACTTCGTTTATTCAATATTTCTTAATCGAGCGACCCCTCTACGCCAGGCTCTGTTCTAGGAGCTGGGGATGAAGCACCGCACATAAAAGATGAAAACCTTGACCTTCATGCAAGAATGTCATAGGAGCTGGAGGAAGGGCAGAGAGGCGACAAGGACAGAGGACAGAAAGTGGACCCCCGGTATCTCAGACAGAAGAGTAAGGGCTCTGGGTGAAAACTGAACAGGGAGGAGGCGTGTGGAGGGCGGGGTGCGCTGCAGCGGGGGAGGGGGTGGCGGAGAAGAAGGTGAAGTTTGAGCAAAGGCCAAGGGACAGAGGGAGTGACCACGGGGGTGTCTGCGGGGAGGGCAGCCTTTGCGAAGGCAGAGGCCTTTGTGGGGCGCCTGTGTGTGCTGAGTAGTAAGTGCTCAGGGCTCCGTGCCACACCCCGAGAGGAGGGAGGTCAGAGTCGTGAGTCTGGGGGGAGGGACATGCGATTCTGTGTCTCCCAGACCAGTCTCCTCCCTGGGCAGGAAGCAGCCGATCCACAGCCAGTGTGAAACAGGCCTGCTGCCTGCCTTCTGCTCGGTTTCCTTATTTAACCGGAGTTTGGTCAGAATTCAGGAAGGAATGAGATACGCTCTGCTCTCTCTGCCAAGGATATTTCAAGGACTAGGACAGGGAGCGTTCTCCACATCCAGGCGTCTCTTTCACATAAGATATCGGGTGTTTCAATGTCATTCTTACATAACTTCCGCAAAACAGCTCGTCCTAAGTCATCCCATGCTAAGTACTGCATTTCCTCTTTCCCACCGTTCACCCAGAAAAGAAAGACAGGCTTCCTTCTGGGATACAGTGAAACCTGCAGACCAAGGAAGATGCACGCCAGCCAGAATGTTTCCTTGACTTCCAAACACAAAACAGTGCGACCTCTGATATAAAAGAGACTTTAACGACTCTGGAGCAAACAGGTGGGTTAAAGGTGGGTCCTGAGAGCGAGGGTCAGCAAACTACAGCCTACGGGCCAAAGTCAGGCTGCCATCTGTTGTTGCAAATACAGTTTTATTAGCACTGGGCCACCTCGTTCATCGGCCGACTGTCCACGGCTGCCCCCGCACTCAACCGCAGAGCTGAGCGGTTGCCAGAACCTAAAATATTTACTGTCTGGCCCTTTACAGGAAAAGTTTGCCAAACTCTGCTATAAAGAGATGAACCCAGAACAAAAAAAAAAAAAAAAAAAGGATTCTTCTTTCACAATGAAGTCTCAATTAAAATTCGAAATAATCTAGGCAACTTTTTCTTCCTGGAAATTTTCAGTGAGTAAATCAAAATGTAAGTTTATATGTTTTTCTAGACTACAAATGAAATCTTAATTCACGTAAGATACAAACCCTTTTATGTAGTATGCTCTCAATTGTGCCAACAAAAAAAAAAACAGAAACACCTGCGTGCTCACCTGGCTAGGATCCAGGGCTCAGAAAAACGACTTAAATTTTCTTAACAGTTTTTACTTTGTGCTGCTTTAGAATGGATGGAATGATTCAGTTTGCTTTTCCTGTGCCTTGGGACGTTAAGACCTATATTTAAATGTTTTCCTGTCATTATATCATTTAACATTCATTATGACTATGTTTATCTAGTTAAAAAAAGTCTCTAAACCAATATCTTTTGATTTTTTTTGGAAAACACTTATACTTAACTATGACTTTTCTTATCTACCAACACTATCCTCCACCCACTTTCCATCCACAGGTCTAAGCTGTTTTTCTCTTCCATTTTTCTCTAGCCAACTTTTGTTCTGATAATTATATAAATTCATTTAAACGTGTGTATTTACAATAAGTCCCCCTTTTAACATTTAACTCTATCATTCTGGTCGGTTTCCATGTTTACTGCCAGTTTTCTCAAAAAACATATCTATTCAACATTTTATTATGTCTCTGACTTTATTCTTGGCAACAGATAATACTATTGAGACATTTTTGTAGGAAAGGTCATTAAGTGTTACGTAGTGTTAGAAGGTACAAGGTTGAGATTTTTCCCTATATTTGTCACTTTGTTCGAAGAGAAAACACGTAATAACACCAATCATAATCAAATTCTTTGGCAAATCTGTTAGCCACCGATTTTCTGGGCAGGTAAAGTCTACACTGTAAACAGAAGACCGAGGACAGCGCAGCTGAATCCCGCAGAGTCAGGGGTAACAGTTCAGCCTGGGTCCAGCTTTGCTCAAGACATCTCTGCCCAGCTACCCTCGCCCAGGCTGTCCCCCTGCTGAGCATGCTCCCTTTCTACGGTTCCCGAAGAAGTATGTTTTCTTTCTCGTGGTAACCCACGTGGGCTCCTGGTTCCCTTACCTAGAAAAAGTAGGGCAACACCTGGTTCCAGCTACAGATCAAGCACTCAGCTCTGAGAGCGGTTTTGAGATGCTCAGAAAACTATAATTCAGCGGCATCTGGTCCAGTTCCTTGATGCTATTCCTCAGGCATCTTAGATCAGCTTCCAGACTGTCGGAGAGTTGCGCCCCCTGCTGGCTCTATCTAGTTGGCTTGGTCTATCTTGTTTTGGAACCTAGGCCTTAGGTCTCCCTGTCCTCTTGGATTCCTCTTATTGGTGGGGTTTGGGGATCGTGGGGGGTGCTCATTAATGAAGAGCAATGAAGGGCAGACTGATACGGTCAACTTGCTGTCTGCCCTTCATTGCTCTTAATGATTGTCACCCTACCACTGTCCAAGCTGTCTTTCTATGAGATCATTATCGACATATTGTTGCCATATAATTTTATCTCAGGAAATATGTTTGGAGGAATCCACAAGCTAGACGCTATGATGACACCTACCACCGGAGTTGTTTTTTAAGACTACTTTACCGTTGTTGAAAGGTGCCGTTTTTCTTGTAATGTTTCTCCCACCACCGAAAAGAGTGGGAAAAATAGCAAATAACACAGAAGCAATAAGAGTATTAGAAGGTCACTTCCAAAGACATTTTTACCCTTCAAAGGATGGGATTTTTTTTTTGGGGGGGGGGGAAGGGGCAGGATTCTATATAAATGTAATTCTGTAAGGAGGGAGCTCCAATGGGAAACCCGACATTGAAAAGGCATGCTCAGATTAGTTAGTGGCTATAAAATGCTGGAGAAATCTTCTCTAAGAATTACTGACAAAATTATGGATTCAGTATAACTAGACCCCTCTAGTGTATGCAGATAGTACCCGCGGAGGGGACACTCAGCTGCTGCCACACAGAAGAGGCAGAAGGAAGCCAGCCGACCAGTTCCGGGAGGAGAAGAACACGTCTACTCCGATGTAAGTGGTTTTCTGGAACACTCCTCTGCTTAAATGTACCCCAAATATAGCTTTAAGTGGTTTTTTAAAAAGACCAGTATCTATTTTTTGTACCATATGAATTTTAAGGTTATTATATAGCGGCAGATTTTAAAACACAAATTTTATCTATTAAATAAGTCAAAGGCAAAAACGTTTTGTACTACACATAGTACAAAAACTACACTTCACGTTATCAGACTAATTACTATTCAGATGCAAGTATCAGCTAGTAATACCTGGTGTTCCTGGCTGTAAGAACTTTTCTGCTAGAGGTTTCAAATGATTTGATAGTAGCAACTACTGACATTTCATTAAATGGCTCTATAAAATAGATTCTTTAAAGGATAAGACAAAACAAAAACACATTTATGTAGCCTAACCAAATTTGTAAATAAAGCTAAAGAACCAAAAAGTTGTGTCCAGATTTCTAACATTCTACATTCAACTTAACAAATTTTGCTGCTCTGCCCCTAAGTCAATTTCGAGAGTAAATACACAAGTATTTCATGTCTCTGATATTTACACACATAGTTATTTGTTTGGTTTTTCACATTTTTCCTACGATCGGTGCCACATTCTCCTTACTGGGCAGTCTGGTACCGTGACAAGAAGTAGCTTTAGAATCTGACAGAGCAGGGTCTGACCACCAGACCTATCACTGGCTGGCCTGTTAACTTCTCCTATCTCATTTTCCCACGCTAAACGGGGCCAGTGATATCTATTTAATGGGTTGTCATGGAGAAAATGGGTTTAAATGAGATAACGGATACAAAATTCACAGTGCACGCTAAGGGCCGTGCCAGCATCCTTGCTCGGAGCCCCCTGCAGTTTGCAAAGCCATTTCACACGCATGACTCTTTAAGTTCACTGCCTCAAAACCGCCGTGGAAATGGAATCCCATTCTTTTCAACGAATAAGGGTTTAAGGATTCAGGGCTGAGGCTCCAGCACTCCATCCCACTGTCCCTCCTCCCGTCTGCCCTGGCAACAGTGAGTCCAGAGACAAACATCCTTCTTCTCCAACTTCACCCAGCAGGCGGATGAGACCCTTCTGATGAATCCTCTTCTCTCTCTTCTATGTCCCACTCTCCAAATGTAAAGTCAACTGTACCTGGCCGTAGGGACAATGACAGTCAACCCAAGGTGCCGGCAACACTCGGACACCAAGGAAGGAGCCACAAAACAGCCAGCACCTGCCTCCGCTCTGTTAACGTTCTCCGGAAGAAACCGAGCTGTGGTTTCCCTACCTGGGGCAGGTAGACAGGAGCATGTGCGCTGGTTTGGGGAACGTGGGGAGCCATTTCCTGGCCCTGAGTTTGATGCAAATTATGAATTCTTAAGGAACTTTCCTGAACATTTAAACTTCACCATCCACAGTCTCTTGCTGCCACTTAGAAGCGGTGCCATCACGGATGCACAGTGAGCCAACGTGGCCAGCTGGCAAGCATGCGTGGCCCCTACTGTCGCTTTAAGAAGAAGGCCCTTTTCTTTATTCCCTCCAGAGGTCGGTCCCTTTGTGACATCTTTAACCATTACACCAACTTCTACTGACTGCCCTTTCATTAGGTGATGCGGGTCAAGGATGCCCCGCAATCATTTATGACGAATGGTACATGGGTCAGGAGAGAAGGTTGAGGCACTCCGATTTGTCATATCCCCTTCATGCTTAAAAAGGACTGATTTTCAGTTCTAATATGCAGCTAAAAACAATGCTTGGAATCTGGTTTCAAAAAAAACTACAGCTTTAGGGAGAAAAAATCAAAAATAATGTAAAACATTAAGTTATTTTGTTAATATCCTGACAGTATTTGTTTATATATATTTTTTGCTAGATTTAAGCAATGTGATAATCAAGTCTGATACATTACTCTGGATTACTTCTTATTGACGAGGTCTCAAAAGAATCATCTCATATGGAATAACGTGTGCCTCGTACACATTTCTCTGAGACTTTACCACCAACCAATCTCTAAAATCTCACACTGACTAAATAGTAGAAGTGAAATCATCAAATTTAAACTCGGCCAACGATTATTTTCAGTAAACGGTTTGGCAATTTCAATCAAACTTCTAGAAAACACAAATCAATAAAGACAAAGTCACCAAAGCCATGTCTCCCTGGTGATAAGGACAGCTGATGACCTACAAAAGGGACACAGAAAGGCGGACCGAAGCCATCAGAGACAAGGTAACTGTGACAGAATGTAACTGAAAACCTTTCAAGTGTCAGACACAGAAGACTGTTTTTAAATCTCGCCTGAGATTACTGATGTTCAGTCCATCCTGGAAACTCATCTCTAAAACACCATGTTTAAGGCTTTGCCGGGCAAGCAAGAGGCCAGCAGCGCACGCCCTGTCCCTTCCTCATGCCTGGAGTCACCAGGCTGATGGGGCCGGGCCAGTCTGCTCATCTGATTATCCTTTACCTCGCGACTGGACAGACGGTGAAGGGATGGATCCTAGAGAATTCCAGTGGCAGCTCAAAGTAGCCTGAGAGGCAGAACAGTGACCCACGTTATACACTGTGGTTTGTAAGCAGCGAGCAACAAAACCCCAGGCTGTGCAAGTGTCGGGCTGGAACTTTCTAAGTAATTGCACGTCTAAGGGCTTCCTCGTCTGACACGTTGTCTGTAACCACGGGAGAATTCAGGTGGCAGCGAAGAGTCGGCCAGCGTGAAGGAAGGTGAACCGAGGAGGAGGAGGAACTTGCTGGAAGCTGAACAAACACAAGGAGGCCGGAGGAGGTGACAACAAACACAAGAATGAAAAGGAGAAAAGAGAGAGTGGGGTGGGGGCGGCCTCTTCCACATACCTGCGTTTTTCTCCTGTCTCCCAAATTAGTGACAGGTGTATTTTTTGTTGCCCTGTTCTTCATGCTGTTATCAAGAGCAGGAGACTGACTTACAAAACGGCCACTCCAGTCTTTACTTTCAGCAGTGAGAAGCTGGGATCTGAGATGGTGAACATGCCATGACCTTCCTAGGCAGAGTCTCTCCACGACCTCTCCTCTCTCAGCCACCTCGCCCCGAACACAGAGTGGCACACGCATCTACTCAGAGCTGAGACTGGAGAGGAAATTGCCAAGTGACGCAGAGCTATTTCTCAGAACTTACTTTTTTTTAAAGTGAAAGTGGCTACACTCTGCGTTTGGGGCCTTATTAAAAAGTGAGAATGTGCTATGAGTAACGAAAGGCATAAATGAAGAACATACATCTTCATTTATCCGGCACAAAGTTTTCATTGAACTGCAATCTCTAAGTATACACAATATTTAAAGAAGGCACCAGCATGACTACTTCACATGACAGTGGCTAACCCTGCCAACGCCTTTGTGAAGGAGATTTTCATGAACGAATGGACAAACCAGTGGGACACGACACCGACCCCATTCTTGGTAAATATTAAAGACAAAACAGATAGGATTCATGGTGCCCAAATAGTGGCCAGACAAAATGAGATCATACTTGTGGCTGCTATTTCTTCAAAAGGAAGGAAAGCGGTGAGCAGCCACAAAGCCTTAGCTCGCTTGCGGGTGTGATGGTGGCCAAGGTGAAGTTCGATTCTCAGTATCCTCAGACCACGACTCGAACCACCTCTGAACTGAGCGTATAAACCTTCCCGTCCTGGCCGTCGGACAGCTGTTTATTTTACCAAAGCGAATACTATAACATTTTGGTCTGCAACCAAATTTTAAATTCATGCCCCTGCCCCCAACTCATTTTTTTTCACTGATTCTAGAAAATAAAACTTTTTAAAATGCTAAAACACCTGCACGTACTGTTGCATTCGGTATTCAAGAATCTAGGGATGTCTAACCACCACCGTCAATATTGTCTCTTCCGGTCGCGACCTAATAATTTATTTGCCATTTAGAGAGGGGTTGTTATTTATTTAAAGCGTTAATGGCCAATCCCACCCAAACAATTAGGCTTGATAAAAATAAAGTTCAAAATGCTACTTGACTAAACAAACGGTGCTTTTCATTTTGTAGGCACTTGACAATTGATTCTGTAATATCAGTAATATTAAGTGAAGACAGAAGCTAGACTATTTAGATGTTTACTGAAAGTCAGAATTTTGAACCTAGAATTTCTAGATTCCTAAGGGCTGGGGGCAATCCACAGTGAAGCGTGATGAGGTCAGCGAACTCCTGGAATCGTGGGCCACTGTTACGTGTGTATATGAGCAATTTTCTGAGGGTTCACAGCTTTCATCAGATACTCATTCGGTCTGCTCTACATAACTTCCTAAACGAGGAAAGAGAGTAAAAGACCAGAGCGGATATGGGAATAAGGTATCTAACCATCTTCACCTTCATAAACCATTGAAGTTTTAACTTTGATAACTGTCCGAAGGACCATAATAGATCAATACTAATTCTACTTGGATTCTTCTGAAATTTAGTTTTCTTCTAAGCACCTCTCTGGATTCATGAGGACAAAAGACCATGCCAAGCAAAAGACGGTGTTAGAAAAAGTGTGTAGGCAGAAAGATGGGGAACAGTGGGCCCCAGCAGCACACACAGAGCCAGGATGGGGCTCCGAGACTGGCAGACCCGCCCCTCGCCTGCATCGATGCAGAAGTTTGATGACTTCTCCAAGCACAAAGCAATTTCAGTGTAAGACTTGGGGCAAAGTCCCATGCGTTCTTCCTGCGAGACCACCCTATGCCCGGATGGCTTCCCCCGAGAACGGACAGAGCCTGCTCATGGGGCTTACCGAAGTTAGGATTTAGTTTGAGAAACTCAGACTCCCTGCTTTCTTCTCCCCCAAGAAGTAAAATCGAACTGAGGTCTCCATACCTCTCCAGCTCTGACCCAAGATGCCTAGAAAGGAAACAGATGGAGACACAGGGCCAAACGCCACAGTGGATGGATGAGGAAGGAAGATGGAGGGACCCTACGACTTCTCCCCACCAGCATGAGCATACGGCCCATCCCTCAGCCAGCAGCACGGAACACAGGGAGGGACCTTTCTGTCCGGCCCCAGACGGAAACAAAGGGGAGGTTTCAAAGAGCAAGTCTGGAGACCCTTTCCCCACCCAAGTTGCAGGGAGCTGTCTGGCTAGTCACTGAACTTAGCCCTTTGTTTGCCTTGAAAAGGACAAACGCATCCTTCCTGAAGTCGCATCTCAGACAAGGTGGTAGCGAAATCACAGCCCCTGTTGTTTCGAAAGAGAGGATAAGGAGAGGCCTGGGCCAGAAATAAACGTGGGAAATAAGTCATGGGGCCAAGACCAGGTAGGTCCACACGCATCTCTGCCAGGTCAGGGTCAAAGCTTCGTGTGGCCTCAGCTCTGGGGAGTCTTCGAGTCTCTTTGCTGTTAGTCATCGCCCCAGCAGGGTGAGGAAGGGAGAGTCATTATCCCACCAGCCCTGGGGCTGCTTCTCCTGCATGTGGATCCCACAGCCGGCTCCCACCCCGCAAGCCCCGATCCCACAGCCGACCCCGCTGATTCACGGGTGCCTCTACGACTTCCTCCTTTTCTCTTCATTTTGTGATTCTGAAGATGACTCTCAATAACAACTCTTTTTTTCCAGGAAAAAAAAAAAAAAGGTTGAAAAGGGAAAGTCTGGAGGAGGAGGAGGAAGCAGGGGCAGGAGGAGGCGGGCAGGACAGTGCCGTGGGCAGAAAAGGAAGAGGCTAAAAGGGAGCCGGCCCCGTGGACATGAAAGCCAGTGACCTAAGAGCAAAGGGGGGGGGCGGGGGGGGGGGAAACAGGGACTGCATGCCCGCCTCGACCCTGCCGGCTCCTCTGTGAGTCAGGAGCTAATCATCCCCACTTCACAGATTAGGAGAGAGGAGAGGAGAGGGCCGTGGCCAGCCCCAGGCTCCCCCACACCGTGGCCTCTGCTGCCTAAACGGTATCCTATGCCAGCACAGAGCACGTGAGCCTTGTGCCGCATCTGCGACACACCCCCAGCCTCCCACGGTCCGCACGTGCCAGTCCGGTCTCATTCGACCGGAAGTCCCCGTGTGTGGGCTTTAGAAGCCGCCGTGGCAAAGGCGCAGGCAGCTGAGCGCTCGTCAGGCAGCAGCCTGCTGCTGGCAGTTTGTGTGTCTCTGGGCCCCGGTCAGCCCACGGCTCTGCCGACGGCCACAGCGCCCCTTCCACTTTCAAGTTTGATTCTTCTGTCCAGGGACACGCTTGGCGGGGCCTGAACCCCTAGGACCACACCCTGTGGCCACTTTGACAGGGAGGCAGCTGTGAAAGGAACTGGAGAGAGAGGCCACCACCGGCAAGATCAGCGCCTTCTCATCAACTCCACTGTTTGTCCTTCGTCCACTGGACAGGCTCTGCTTTCCCAGACCGCTCCCATGCGGCCGCCACTCACGCAGTGTGCCCGCTTCCGAGCTGTCACGCCACCTGCACCTCGGGCTCACTGCTCCCACCTGTGGTCAGCCCTCCCCACGCTCCGCACGGGGACCCGGTTTTCTCTTTCTCTCTTGCTCGGTTGGCACTGTGGGGGACATCTCTCACCTACTGAAGATGTAAGTGATCCCTGGCAACAAGGAGGACAGGGCTCTTATGTGCTTCATGCTGCAGCGACGTCCCTTCCTGCCACACCCAGCAAAGAGCTGGCATCTCCTAACGCATCGGCCCGAATGATCAAGGATAGGCCAGGAGGAGCAGGGACTAATACCCTGAAGCTAGGAAAATGAGAAATTAAAAGAAAAAAAAAATCCAACCAACCACAAAGAGATCAAATGGCTTTTCGTACTCCAAACTAAGGACAGTCGCTTCGAACGAGTCCACAGACTTGCCACCAGGTCCCTCCAAAGGGAAGTGTGATATTCGAAAAGAACAACGCACTTGAGAACTGGTGGAAAATTCAGCTCGGCTTCGATCCGGCCTGCGTCCTTGGTGCCTCTCTACGCGCTGACATGACATCTCTCTTCTAAGAGGTGGCAAGTCTGCAAGACCTGGCAAAGTCTCCCGCGCCCCCCTAAGCATCACAGCCCCCACTCCTGCTAGGGATGAAGGCAGATCCCACATCTACTATTTTTATTTAGTCATTTGAGGCGACCCTTTACAAAAGGTCATCCATTCACAACACACTACACAAGGAAAATAAGCTAAAAGGTGAGCAGGCTTTGTCTTCCTGCCTTTGAAGAGCTAAAAGGACTAACTGCCAGGGCCCTTGGTTTCCAATTCATTTTCATCTCATGGGACAGCTTGCAGGATCTGACCACTGACACTGCCCTCGGAAATTGGTAAGGCAGCTGAGATGGGTAAGGCATGTACTAGGTGAGCAGAGGGGAAAGGGGTCACGACATGCACATATATGTGACACATCAGGACAGGGGGACTTTTAGCCTAGTGATCTCTCATATTTGTGCTTCTAGTCGTACCTGATCCTCTGAACAGCACGGGGTTGGTGGTATTGTTATTTTTACTTATAGATGAGGACACGCTGTCTTAGAAATGTTGGGTATCTTGTCCCAGGTCACATAGTGGGAAAGCCTGGTGGATCAGGACACAGATTCGGGTTTCCAACCATGAGGTCAATAGCTCTATTATACCAGTGCCTATGAGAAAAGGCTACGTGGAACTCAATCATCGTGAAAGACAACTGTCTCACTCCTGGAAAACATCAGACCCCAAGTCACTTTTCAGGGACAATGAGTTTGCTTCGAGGATGCTCGCTCTCTCTCTCTCTGCTCATTCATCCAGGGATTATGTCAGATAACATGCGTTTAGAAATAGGTATGTTTAGCTTTTCTATAAAAGGTCACGATTACATTCATCTATTGAATAGCAGCCATGGAGAAAGGCTACTACTTATAAATAAATTATATCTTAGTTTGACTTTTTAACAAAAACATCCTATAACCAAACAGATCTCGAAATAATGCAGGAGACTCGAAGGTATGAAAGATGTGTAATTTGAAAATGCTGGCAAATAAATCATGTAGCCCAATAATCTTTTCCTTTCCCTGTTGCCTCTTAGCTCTGCTAGCTCTTCAAAGCAATTCACGTGAAAAACTCAAAAGGTTAAGCTAAGTGGGTGAGCAGGCATTAAACACTAAATGCAAGTTACGTCCGTGCTTTGTCCTAAAACCCAGCCATTAGCGCGTGTCCCTTTATTCTTCCTTGAAAAAATAAACGGGACAAAATATATCTTCAACTTGGTTCAGTTGCAAAGAGCACAACACACAGTTGTCATGCTGTATATCTCCAGATTCTGTGTGCTCTGTTCCATCAACACAACGCCTACGAACTGTAAAAATAAGCATGGCCAAAGCTACACTAGGTGATTACATAAAATTCTCCTAAAAAAGATGAAAAATACTTCATCGGGCATAACGAAAGTAAAAACCCTGCTTACCCTGTAGAAAACGGTTTCACTTTTGTGGATTTTTTAAATAGCATTAAGTCCAATACGAGTATATGCTGCACTCCGAGGAAATTGTACAAAGCATAAAATTATTTACGGTCTTCAAATTATCTCTCTTTTCAAACGTATTTTACAGAGTCAACATTTGAAATTTCCCTAAGACTTCGATATCCTTGTATTTCATTTCAAAAGGACGAAACTATTTCAGAGATCAATTTAAAGACCTACACATCCTTGGAACGAGAAAAGTTGACGGTGTCACAGAATAACTAGTATCCAAAAGAAATTCTCTTACCCTTAGTTGTAAAGAGTGCTTAACAATCAATGTCAGAATCCCTTCTGGAAAAAAAAAATATATATATGTATATATCCTTTCGGCTGCATAACAGTCTTTAGACATTTTAGAGTAAAATCAACTTTCGAGACAGAGAAAAGAAAACCATGCAAGCAAGCCCTTACATGGACCACAATCTTCATCCTTCAGAATCAAAGCCCTCGTTTACTTACGTGCTGAACATAGAAAGGGAAGTTCAAAGAGACCTGCTCCCTCTGGGAGAAACGACTGCATCTAGAGCCGGCTGGTGAGAAATGAGTAAGACACACACGTTCTCTCTCGCTCTCATTCCCAGGCACTGAAAAAAATCCCGAACTGTTCTTCCAAGTCACATTCACAACGATGTCCTAGCGCCACCAAGCTCTTCCTCCCAGGCAGCATCGGGGAAGGCCCACCCCCTTCCTCTGCATTTCTACCCCTGGCCAGGAGTCCACCCGCTCAGGGAGGGCACCAGGTTAGGGCGCACGCGGAGATGACAGAGCCGCTGAGTGCCACATCTTCAGGGCCAGCTCGGAGAGCCGAAAACGGACACAAGCAGCATTTCTGGGGGGACTGCTTAGCACACCTCCAGTTCCCAGAACAAACCAGGAACTTTCAACCCCCTCACCCAAAAAGAAATTGTTTATTCCTTTCAAACTCCAAACTATTACAATAGTGCAAGCTAATTGCTAACAAAACCAAAAAAAAAAAAAAAACTCTCCCACCGAGGAGAGGTTGACAGGGGCACACAAAGAGCTGTGACAGTAATAGGTACCCTTGAAGAGAAAGAAGGCAATCAATTATGAACCATTTGCAGAAATTGTGGGGCTGTCAAAAGCCTTAGTTACAGCTGTGCTTCATCAAGCCAGGCTGCATTTGATTTTCGAGGGAAATTATTCCTTATTCTGAAGTCTAGAATATTGTTAGTAAAATATCCCAAACAGCCCAGGTTCAACCAGGGTCTAATCTGAAAAGAAGTTAATGACCCCTGAGAAGGACAGATGGGTCAGACTGAAAAGCCCTGGAAACAGGCAGGTCTTCTCTCTGCGGAGTGACCATCTCCCGTGAGCATCTCTCGTGTCCATGGGACGGCGCCAGGACGATCCCGAAAGATCCACGCCCGGCGCTTGCCGGGCACGCATCATAAATCTCCCAAGTTGCCATTTGGAAAACAGAAAAAGATTGCTTTTAGATACAGCCTGGTGTTTCTAGGAGGCTGAAAATGATAATACAGACAGAAAATTATCTTTAATTCTTAAATTTAAAATTTTCTTTTTACTCATCTCCATTGCAATTATTACTTTTGATGGTCACTGATTCCTTTCACCTAAGGAGCAAAGAACATGTGAACTGAATAATTGCTGGGCATTTAATTAGGATTTTATGTACGGAAATCCATTATTAGAGAGAGATAGGTATCTTCAAGTTTGAAAAAGGCGAGATAACCACTTGAGACTCGAGAGGAATTTGACGACAAATGCTTTACACGCTCATATTCTCTTTTAATATTTTTTCTATGTTCTTTGGCATTTATTTCCTTTCTCCTTTAACCGTTTTAATGATGAAAATTAAAGCTCAGCCCCGATTTCAAGCTGAACTGCAGCTTTCACTCTTCTCAATTTCTAACTGCTTCTCCAATGTTCATTTTATAAATGCTTTGTTACGATAGGTTGTTAAACAATGGAATCGGAAATGGCCTCAACATGGTAACTTTTTGAATATTTCATCGAATCTTAAAATAATATAAAATTTGGAGAAGAATTTCATTTCCTTCTTAAGAATTTCAATGTATAACTTAAACTGATTATAACAGAGAGGAAGTCATTATCCGTAATGGCGTTAAGTGATGCCCCAAGCTGCCACACTGTACAGTGCCCACAGGCACACTTACCTTAAATAGACAGCCTAGCTACTTGAGTGTTTCAGAAATATTTGCTTTTTCAAAAAAAATTTAAGACAAAGCAATCAAAACACAACTCTTTGATGTTCTAGCATCTATTCCTTCAAAAAAAAAAAATAAGATGAATACTAGCTATAATAATGGATTCTCAAAAATAACTAACCCACCAGAGACAGAACAGAGTAGTAAGATTTAAAATGCTCATGATTTCAGTTTAGTAAAAGAAATTGCATCCTGGGAGCATAACCAGACCAGCGAAGGCGGCTGAGTATTTGCTTTGTATGAGAGTCAGAAAGAAGGGAAATTTTGAGGAGGTGGACAGGGGACAGGGAGGACAACAAAGGAAAAGGCTGAACAGAGGAGAGGCCAGGTGCCAGTGGCCGTCAGCATCCACTTGGAAGCTGGTAGGCTCCAGCTTGCTCCACCCTTCTCACAGGGAAGGTCACCCGGTCACCAAAAGACACGCGCATGGCCACTCACACCAAGGTACTGGCTCGGGGTAGTATTCGTCTAAACCCACCTGGAGTGTGATCCTGATGTAAGTTTTACTTAAATACGTGCCATAGCTTGTATTTCCTCCATTCTTGTTTTGTATTTAAGGCAGAGGCAAGAAATACAATAGTTATTTCAAAATCAGGTAAAACTAGACTGTGCATTAAAATAGAAGCCAATGAGACCATTTCTGAAAGGATCGCTCAGAAGAGTTAAAAATGCAAGAGAGGAGTGGACTATAACGAGCGTTGGCGAGAATTTGGAGAACTCTCATCCATTGCTGGTGGGAATGCAGAAGGGTACGGCGCTATGGAAAACAACACGGAATTACCACGGGGCCTGGCCATTCCCCTTCCAGATGCACGCCCTGAAGAACTGAAAACGAGGATGCAAACGAGTATTCGTATGCCAGTGTTCACCGTGGCATTACTCACCGCAGCCAAATGGTGGGAACAACCCAAATGTCCATCGACAGATGAGTGGATAAACAAATGCGGTGTAGACATACGATGCGGTATTATTCAGCCATAAAAAGAAGTGGCGTTAAGTTCTGACACACACTATGACATGGATGAACCCTAAAAACATTATACTAAATGAAATGCCCCAGAAACAACAGGACAGATATTGTTCGATCACTCTTCTATGAGGTGCCTAGAACAGGCGGACAGGATTACGGCGGGGGCGGAGTGAGTGTGAGGGGCTGGGGTGAACACGGAGTGACTGCCTGGTGGGCAAAGAGTTTCCATTCGTCGTGATGAAAACGTTCTAGATACGGACAACCGTGGTAACGGTTGCCTAATACTGCGAATGTGCTTAACGCCACTGAAGTGTACACCCAAAAGTGCTTACAATGGCAGATGTTATGTTTTACATATTTTACCACAACGAAATGACGACATGCCAAAAAATAACTTATCTTTGGTCAAAATATATATACAAAAGGAATGGGATAGTAGTTTACTGTGGCTTTCGGAACATCTGAGCTTTGACTTTTCTTGTCCAAACCGCCCTACCGTACGAATGACCGTGTTCACACGGCTCTACGGCAGCCTGACAGAAGGCATGGCAGGTCTGGCCAGAGCCAGTGGCTCCCTTCAGTCCTTCGCTGCAAATAAATAAAGACACTGTTGTCTGTGGGGAGAAAAACGTCTTTCATGACTGCTGGATCCGGGGACAGGACAGCTCATCTTCTTTGTCCCCCGCCTCGGGAAAAGGTGGGCATGAACGCTCGCCTGCCGGGTCCTTACTTGCGGTTTGGGACGGCATCTTACCCTGAATGTCTGCTCCGCTTTCTCCCTGGGGGAAACCTGACCCAGAGTGCCATCAGTCTGACTCCTTTTCAGGCCAGTTGTGATGTCAGGGACGTTGCTGAAATCTGCATGAAAAGGGACAAAAACATATGTGGGTTTGGCCATCGGCAGAGAGAAGTCACGACTGGTTTAAAGGCTGAGAGAGAGAGAAGGAAGGAAAATCAACGAACGACCTAGGAGGCCGCACACGGCGGTCCTCGGTGACGCTGACGTTACCACGCGCACATAGCTGGTTCTGAAACGGAGCTGGGCTCCGGCCGATTGAAGAAACCGTATCCGTCTGTTGTCATCAAAGGTGACCAATGACCGATGGAAACAATGACTTGCACGCCTTGTTCCTCTTGTCATTGCTCTGCGAACTGCAGTTCACTAAACTCTGACCTTTGATCATTTATTTGGACCAAGAATCAAACAGCTGTGACTATTGTTGGTACTTCTGCATTTTGGGCTAAGTGAGGGCAAAATCACCAGGATATCTTGGAAAACCAATGACGTAATAGCGTAGATTCTTATTACAACCCACAACCTGCTCATTTACAAGTATAATTTTTTTTTCTGGGATCGACCACAATTTCATCCTAAACTGAAAGTCCCAAGAGGAATGGCAAACCTGTGTTAACCTTCCTGAGTAAGGGCTAAGAACTAATATAAAAGGTAAGTAGAGCACGTGGTTTTCCAACCTACACCTATACACATGTGCCATCTCTATTCCTTCCAGTGGTTCTAAAGTGAGCGAATGCAAGAAAGATGGAAAGATAAGCGCTATTAAAATATAACATAGGTTTACATTCTAATTCTTGTATGTGGTAGACTGTCTCCTCAACTAGGTGAAATCAGATGGTTTTGGATCCCACTTAGCTACGAGAAGTCATCGGTCTCACACCTGAATTGATTTAGGCCTCAAAGGCACGGACGGACGTTGACAAACTCTCCAGTATGGTGGGGGCAAGAACAATGACCTCTGGAAGACTTTTAGGAGCTATGGGAGCCCTAGGAGGTTGAGGGAATTCATGGATAGAAATGCTGGTATCACCAACCACTACTCAGGCACTTGCTTTTAAGACAAGACCTAAAGAAAACATTTTAATTTTCTACATAATACTGGAGTTCCAATTTCTTCTTCCTTTTACTTCTTTCAACACCCTAATCTCACCCAGAAAAGGACCAGATCCTCCAAGTCACACTTCATTGCTGTTGGTTGTAGAGTTAAGTTAGCCTGACAGGGGAGTACTGATCACAAAAGCATGAGCTATCCCTTGGCAAATTTCAGGGAGCAGTGACAGGTGGGGATACCAGGCTCACCTCTCCCAGGTCCTTACCGCCACCCCACAGCAAGAGGACCACGCGGAAAGCAAAATTATGCCCTAAATCCAAAGTGATTCACCACTGTT
>NW_011888859.1:3745401-3761555 GCF_000151845.1 Pteropus vampyrus | reverse complement strand
TTTTTTTTGAGAAACTAACGTTGGTGGTCAGAGCATCAGGAAAAGCTCTGCTCACTTTGTGGGTTGTGGATTCACTTGAAGTACACAGAAAGGACGGGCCAGGAGGATGGAGATTATTTTTACACTATGTTTTTCATGCTTCTAAGCGTGCACTGCAGCACACAGATTCTCAACACTGTCAAATCTAAAGTATCTATCTATATAATAATATATACTTTTACTATCCTGAAATAAAATTCACTCTTAAGCTACCTCCACACATAATTTCACACACACACACACACACACACACACACACACACACACACAAAGCAATAATGGCAACACAGGGAGAAAAGTCAATGAAAAATAATTTGTAATTTAAGAAAATGCTTCAACATGGAGATGCTCGGGCGCAATCAGTCCAGAAGCTCGTCACTCACTCACTCCACAGACAATCGGTCGATGACTCAGCTTCATCACACATCGATGTCGGCGTGTCCTGGTGTCAACTCAAATGCATACGGGCTGTTGCCACCAGCGACATGATTTTCCAAAAGGACAAAAACTCTTGACAAAGTTCTGAACAAAACACAAGACAAACTCCCCTTGATTTATTGGGTTGTTGCATATCTACAAGACCGAAAGCACCCTAAAGCTGTGTGTGGGGTGGGGGATAATTTGTGTTTATTTGCAAAATGGAGCTAGTTTTTGGCTCAGATAAATATGCACATGAATGTCCAGTGGAAGAATTCTGTGATGCAAGGGATTCACCTGAGCATGCAGGACATCCGGCGACCGTGTCCGCAACCACTAAATGCCACTTTCCCCCAGTTCATTATCAAAACCAGAAACAGACCCATAAACTTCCAAAATATCCCTGGTGGGCAGTACTCCTTCTGCCAAGAGCCATCTCTCCCTCTCTCTGTGGACAGGACCTCAACTTTACCTCTGGGAGGGTCAGTGACACCAGAGGATGCAAAACGCACCGAAAAGCACACAGCTGAGAGCAAGAGCAAAGGGAAGGTTGGCTCCTTCGCTTCTGGAAGGAAGAGGAGAGGCGCTCACCGGCAATGAGAAGAAAGACAGCACTCAGACACGCAGTGCAGCATATTTAACTGCGACTGTCATCTCGGGCCCAGAAATGGGTTAGCCGATTAAATCATGAACCCCTAGACCCCCTCTGAGGTGAAAACTATAACAATGCTGTGAAGAAGACTAAAAAAAAAATCTAAAATAGCAAAAAAGTTACAAGTATATCATAAATGGATGAATTAAGTTTTCGACTACATAATCCCCTATGACGTTAGCTCTACACCTTTGACATCAAACAGCTTTATGTTTACTTACATTCAGATGACAGTGTGTGTGAATTGTTATTAATCTACTTGATTTATTCGATTTCTCTATTCGGTTTCTCAGAATGTCCACTATGTAATTCCATAGGTGAGCAGCTTGTGGGGAATCAATACATTTTAGATCTGAAAAGAAACTCAGAAATTATCCAATTCAATTCTTTTATCTTTTTATTTGCTTTTTTTATTATTATTGTTTGTTTGTTTTTAATGTGAATGCAATTTTACGAAAAGGCAAAGGTCTTGGTAAATCCAAGCTGCCAGTGGAAGGAGTCAGCATTTTGTAAATATGACATTACAATTCTTTTTTTAGTTTTCCAAGCTACACCCGCTACTATAAAATTCTGCATTAACGCTCATGACACAAACTTTATCATGGTGTCAAGAGCACATTGAGCACTAAGTTCATTTGCACAGAACTTAAACTCTCCTAAGATTTTTAAATTTGCAAGCTTTGTATAATGATTATTTTTAATTAACTCATATTTCCCTAAATTTTTCTTATGTTTTTACTCAAATATTCAGTGGTTTGTGACATTTTTCATTAATCACATTTGCAGTGCTCTGTCATCTAGGCAAACATTACTCTTCATCAGTCAGCGAAATAAAATAAAAATAAAACCAATTAAATGGAATAACAGAAATAACAGATGGACTATTCAGTGAGAGAAAAAAAATCACTCTGAGTTGGCCAAGTTCAAAGGCTATTCAAGTCCAAAACTGCGCCACTCACAAAGAGACCACCATTAATATTATGTGCTTCTGGTATAAAGATTAACCTACTTTTCTAAAGATATCTGGGACTCTATATTTCTTTATTGTTATGATTCTCTTGTCAAGAAAATTCAAAGCATCAGTTTGAATGTCATTGTTAAGCCTGCAGAGAAGTAAATTCTATCACAGCATAAATACCAAGCTAGAAAAATGTAAATTTTATAAACCTTCCAAGTCCACTTAACCTGAGGTCACAGCCAACTGCTGATGTTCTCGACAGTGCGAGATGTCTGGCGATAAACAAAGAGAAGTGAATCCTGGCAGGAAATGTTTCTTAATAGCAGGCTGTCATGATTTGAATCAATTTATCTTGTGATAAACATTCTCAGAGTCTGAAAGACTATGCAGAAAAACAGGAATATGGCAAGTGTTTTCAGGGCAGAGATATGCTACAGGCACCCTCCATGCTGATTACAACCTAGCGGAGGAAGGGCTTCTTAGAAGAGGGGAGAAGAGAGTTGGGGTGTACCTTCATTCTCGTTCTCCATGAGGGCTATGGCTGTGACAGAGGCACGTGGTTAGCCCACAGAAAGGAGGCAAAGGGCCTCTCATTGTACCTTCTGAGGTCCCTGATGAAAATACGAGGTCGATGGTAAAGCATTCGATTCTCTCAGAAACTGATTCCCGCCAGAGCTAAGAAGACTAACTAGATGTCAAACTTAATTGCATTCAGGAGCATATAACAGACACCACTGTTTTTCAGACACTTGAAGAACTTTAATGAAGTAGAATTTAAGTTCAAAATCCGTATGAACTACTTAGTTGGAAATCTATTTAAAGACTCTGAGAAGAAACCTAAGAAAAGAACAAAAACGTACACACAAGATTCTATTAGGGAATGTGCTATGGGAAAAAGAACACCTGCAGAACACCTGCTTTCAGGAAGTGCTGCTGTTCTGTGGGATTCAAAGAGGATAAAACAGAATATTACTCAGCCATGAAGAAGAGTGAAGTACTGATTCATGCTAGGACACTGATGAACCTAGAGAACATCATGCTAAATAAAAGAAGGCGGACACGAAGGTCTATTTTGTATCATTCCATTTGCATATGTGAAATGTCCAGATTAGGCATGTGCACAGAATGGGGAGTAGATTAGTGGTTGTCAGGGGCTGGGGGTTTGGGGAAGTTATGAGTGACTGTTGGTGAGTACAGGGTTCCTCTTTGAGGTGAAGAAAATGTTCTGGAATTAACGGTGCTGGTTGCATAACTTCATTAATATACTAAAAATCACTTAACTGTACACTTTAAAGAATTTAATGGTATGTGAATTATATATATATATTTTTAAGATAAGAATGTCAGTGCCTATTTTACAGGACAGAAATTAGAGTATAAAACGCCACGAAAAGTGGGTTCCAAAGAACCAAATCACACAAAACATACAATCACAGCACTGTCAGGTTAATGAAAATCTGTAAATTTACAAAAAAAAGGCACGAGAATAAAGATAGTGAAACTATGACTAAACACTTGACCTCTGCCTGGACTGAGAAAACCCCAAATAAATGATCACGAGCCGGTCACCACCCCGGCCCCCAGAGAGGAACCCGGATGAGACGAGGCCCGTCAGCCACCACCCATCTAGTTACACTTGACTCTGTTTTACCACAGGGCACGTTGTCACCGAGTTTGACTTTAGGTATGTTAAGAGTGAAATCTTTGAAAAGAAAAAAGTAGTTAAAATCCCAACATTTTTCCCTCTGTGGAGGGAAAAACAAGCCAACACAGTTCTTGCCCTATCTACCACTCACCATGACCTTGTCCAAGTTACTAGCAACTCAATGTGTCTCTGTGCCTTGATTTACCCAGCTGTGAAAGTCAAATGATAATAACACATCTCTGCTCCACTGGGGTGATGTAAGGGATAATTAATGCTTTTAAGGTTCTTGGTGATCTTTATGTTTGAGACAGCCTGTTATTATTACAAAGCCTTAAACTCTTTTTCTAGGGCAGCCGAGACCTGATTCTATTTAAAGAGGTAAAGAGACTTGCTACAAAATGGAAAGCTTGATCCATTACTTTTTTTCACTTCACAAACTTTTGTAAGAAATGCAGATTTCTAGGGCCATTTAAATTGCTGCTTTAATCATATTAAATAACTGAATCTGAGAGAGAGAAATTAAAAATACTAAACTTTTTTGTCCAATCCTTTGTTTTAAGAGTTGAAGACAGGAACTTCGAGGAAGCTGCTCAAGGTCAAGCATGAGGCCAGGAGCTAGAACCCGGATGCCCTTACCCTAGATCGACAGACATTTATAAATGTTACAACTCCCAAATCAAACTTGACACACATCTCACATCAGCACTGGCGTACACTGGTGAGACAGAAGTTACTGTTCCTTTCCAGTTGTGGTTTTGATTTATGGGCCAAAATAATCCTACTCCACAGGCACCGGTCAGACCATTAAAGCTGCAGAGCAGACGGAGGACCCGAGCTGGGGTGTAAGGATCTCAGCCAAGCAGAGTCATGGGCCATCCCAGAGTCCCCTACACATGGGGACGCATGGGTGCGTCTCAGCACAATCCCCTTGCAGTCATTTATGAAGGAGTCTGGGAAGCTCCAGGGTGCGCTCAAAAGATTCTCTCTACCCCCAGAACCCACTGTCAGGAATGCTAACTTGATGTTAAGAGATTAATAACTTTCCCTCCAGTCAATGGATATTTGACTGGAACACCTGCTATTCACCAAGAACCGCGTTAGCTGCGGTCCGGTACATCTTCGTAGTCCTCAGAGTCCCTGTTTTTCACGAGATTTTCAATCTAGTAGGTAAACCGTGACAAACGCATAGAGTGATATCGCAAGGCCATAAATCTTAACTCCCCTATCAGGTATACAGATGAAATATGTTTAGAGTTCAAAAGAAGAGGAACCCGCGATCCCTCCAAGATAACATGCAGGGAGCCCCGCTCCCCCTCCTTGTGGAATACGGTCCTAAAAGAGAGGCATGAAAATTGAGCTGTAGGTTCTGAAAAGACTTCTATTCCTAGGATCTAAACAGATTATAAAATTTCTACTTACACCTCACCTTTTAAACACACCTGATATGTATTTTAATCTTCTCCTTCCCCAGTGAAGTCACAGTGACCTGCTGAATATCAGAGACCATCCAAGTAGGGCTAGGGCTCACCTGACGAGTGGCATTTTGGGGTCGCAGGCATCAAGCTTATGAAAGCTGGGCTTCTTATCAACACTGCCAGCCCCTTTTCCTCAATCATTTTTATTTAAAAAAAATACTGACAAAATTCAAATAATTATGCTAACACTACTGTGCAAAGGTGCCCAGACTTCACAGAAGCATGATGTTTCACCGACTGAAACACAGAAGTCAGAGCTGGATTTACAAACGTCATTTTAGGAATAAATAACTAGTGTTGGAAAGGTAAATGTAGAAAAGTTAAGACCACCATGTCCTGTACATAGAAGCTTCTGAGAGCTTCCTTGGGAATTCCAAATCCAGCAGGAAGCCCACTGGGGCCTTCTGGAGGATGGGCCTTCTATAAACTGTCCCAGGTAGTCCAGACCTGCCCACCATCCAGGGCCCGCTGGTGGGGCTCCTCGCAGAAGACACAAACTAATTCTGCTAACGAGTTCACATGTGTCTTTCCAAGTACGTTTTCCCAGCGCTCCTAGCAAGTAACGAAGCTGGATAACTGGAACTTTGTCAGATTTTCCCATAACATGTTAAAGATGGAATAGCCAAAAAGCAGAACAGGATAAAAAGGATTAATACGAGAATGGACAGTTTATAAATGACTAGTCAGAGCTGAATCCTGTAGGGTCAGAAATAGATTTATAAGATGTAATAAATCATAACTGAACAGTTTGAAGTGAAAGCGATTGATTTGCTGCACTTGTATTTCAAATGTTATTGATTTCTCCTGTAAACGAACATGTCTGCCTTACGCTCTGAGTGGAAATCTTTAAACTAGGCAATTCATCGCTCCCATCTCCTCCCTTTCCCTTTATGTTGTTAATTTAGATTAATTTTGTGGGGGTTTCTGGATAGGCTTTCAGGATAAGTCATTTTAAAACTTTCTAGGTGGAGGGAACAGTCTCCACCCAGAGGAGGAACACAAGATGTGCTGAGATGAACTCCTGGGGTCCCCCAGAGCTGCCCAGAGCCAGCCTCTCCATCATTGCTCAGCCAGACCTGGGAGTCATCCTGGCCTCCTCTCCCCTCACACCTACACTTGGTCTCTAAGCAAGTCCTAGAGACCTGTAGGTTCCACCCCCACCGAGGGCAAAGCCAGCATCGCCCTTGGTGGGGTCACCGCACGAGCCTCTGCCCCCTCCTTGGCCTCCTGTTCTCAGCGGCCAGTGATGCTTTAAAAATCCTGATCGGCTCACGTCACTTCTCTACTCAAATCCGTGGGATGTTCCTTGTTACCCTCAGTATAAACGTCAGACTTTGAACTGGACGATGAAGTGCTCCCTGCTCAGGCCTCACGCGACCTCCCCGGTCTCTGCACAACTGCCCCGTTGCATCGCCCCTCCCCGGGCACATCGGACTATGCGCCGAGCCTTCGCCTTGGAGACTGTTCCCTCCACCTAGAAAGCTTTGCTCCAGACATCCGTACGGCCCCGTCCCTCACCTTCAAGTTTTTGTTCCAATGTCTCCATCTTACAGATGACCATTGGCTGCCCCATCTATAGCTGCACCCTGCCCCCCTCAACCTCTAACCCTCCCGTCCCCTTCCAGCAGACTTTATAATTCACTGATTCACTATGTTTACCGCTCACTATATTTCCATGCACTAAAATGCAAGCTCCATGTGGGCAAGGATTTTTTACCTTGTGTTCACTGTGTCCCCAGCACTCCCATAATGATGCGTGACAAGGCGGGCCGTCACTAAATATTTGTTCAATGACTAAACAAAAGGGAAATGAAACAGAAAACAATATTTTCTGTTTCCCAGCTTGGGCCTCAGGACACTCTTCACGAATAATGGGTAGAAAACTGCAGGTCTCGTTGCAGGAAGAAGAAGAAAATTAAGTACAGTAGTTCATTGCCCAACTCCAAGGGAAAAAGGTTTCTCAAAGTCCAACTGTTTGCACCAGAGTCAACCTCCTAAATAAAGCCATGTTTCCTTCTTAGCCACGGGGTTATTTTCTGCTCTTTGAACAAACCACATTTTAGATACAGCGTACGTGTTAACACCTTGTTGAAAATTAAAGTTAATGTTGGCAATGGAAGCTCTGAGAATTTCTTTCATGCATTTGTTCATACATTCAAGCTAATATTTCTTGAGTGGCTCTACTTAGGTCTGGTGACTCACTGGTGATAAAATGCAGGTAAGAGCGCTGCTGTGCTGAGGGAGGACACCCCTACGCGCTGCAGAGGAAAATGCAGGACTGCCGCCACAGGGCCACCCACCCCTCAACCTCAGTTGAGCCTGGCCGACGCCGCCACCATGTCTCAATCGGACCATCAGTAGCTTCGAAGATGTCCCCAACACCACGTCCCTGTGTATCCTCATCACTCAGGCTTCTCCGCCTGGCGCACAAGACCCTTTGGGACTTGACCCCTGCTTACCTGTCCAGTCTCATCTTTCTCTCCTCCCTATTTGCACCTGACCCTCCAACAACCCTGTCTTACTCATACACCTCCCCACAGCAAGACTCCCCATACACATACACACACGCACGCACACGCACACGCACATGCACACACACACACAGCTTCTCTATGCCTAGAATACGCTCCGCTTTCTTCGGGGTTTAACACAAGTGAGACCATCCCTCCAAAGTGGCCGTGAGGACCTGCAACCTGAGCCGTCTGCTCCTGTTGGACTGCCGCTCCTTGTGTGTGCTATGACAACCCTGCAGAAAATATAGTCTGTAGACTCCTGGGGCCGCCGAGATCCTTTCTAAAGGGACTACAAGTTCAAAGTTATTTTTATAATTGTGCTAAGTGTCATTCGTCTGTTTCTCTCTGAGTACATTTGCACTGATGGCGTGAGGCCACGCTGGGAGATCTGCCGGTGTCGCAGCACGCATCGAGACAGTGGCACCCAGTGTACCAGTCATGATGGGTTCTCTGTCACCACATGCCTTCATCGAGAACCGTGCCAGGTTCACTTAAGAACGTCCTCAATGAAGCAGGAAACATGACTGACTTCACTAAATCTCAACTCTTAGAAACATGTTCAGGAAGCACCGATACAGATCCTCTGCGAGGGTTGTTTTCAAGGACAAGCGCTTCTGTGCTTCCGCTGCAATCTGAACTAGCTACATTTCTCACAAAACAATTGTTATTCAAGAAAACAACTGACAGGAAATATTTTCTTCAAAATGAACAAAGCAGTCTATGGCCATGCCGCCCTGAACAAGCCCAATCCCGTCTGATCTCAGAAGCTAAGCAGGGTCGGGCCTGGTTAGTACTTGGATGGGAGACCACCTAGGAAGACCAGGTGCTGTAGGCATAAAAAATAAAAAAAGGGATTATAAGCTGAGAAGGTCCTTGCAATCTGTGAGGTCAACCAAGGGTTGCCTCGCCTAAAATAAATGAATAAATGAATGAATGAATAAACAAACAAATAAACAAGCAAGCAAGCAAACAAACAAATAAATAAATAAATAAAATAAACAAAGCGAGCCTGTCATTTCCAAGGGAGGGGAAGCTGACAGTATTTGTAGATATAATTCAAACTTTCCAGCAAAAATTTGAATCTTGGAAAACTTATTTCCACCACCGTGAGCTGGACAACTTCCCAATACTTCGACATTTTGCCAATGATATTAATGAATATGATTTTTAATGATGCATAATGAAATGTCCATATTAGGAAAAGCCGCATAACTTAGTGACCTAATATTTTCCAAATAACCACTGCATGTTACAAAATAATACAAGAGTAGTGGATCAATGCAAAGATAGGCGAATGTTTTTTTTTTTTTAATGGATTTCAACGTAACCAAGAAAAGCCCATCAACAATGTTTCAGATTCCACATCCCAACTCACCTTGAAGGAATTACCACTTGTTGAGTTTTGGTGTAATATTCAAAAAGAAGAGCCACAGTTATTTGAAAGGACTATTAAAATATTCCTCCCTTTTACAACTACATATCCACATGAGGCTGGATTTTCTTCAAATGACTTCCACCGAAATATGCATTACAAAGATTAAATGTAGAAGCTGATATAAAAATCCAGTTGTTCTCTATTAAGGCACACGCTACAGAGATATGCAAGAAAATATAAAACGGTACTATTCTTCTCACTGACTTTTTAGTTTGCAGAACTAGCTCATTAAAAATATGCTTACTGTGCTGATATCAAACGGATTCATTATTGTCCCTTTAAAAAACATTTTGTTAAAATTTCTCAAATTTCTCATACAGTAAATATAACCGACATAACTAAAGTTTTCTGGGGCGCCTGGTAATTTTTAACAGGTACGGACCTGGAGACCAACAGGTTTAGAAACTGCGGAACTAGATCAGTTGTGATGGTGACTGTGACTGCTGCCGGTCCAAACGCCCGCCCCTCCCCACGCCAGCGCCTGGAGATGGGGACTGTGGATTTTCATTTCTGCATCTTTGCTGTCACATAAACATACGCGTCATCTTACACTTCCGGGGTGGAGGCGGCAGAAGACTGAAATGGCTCGGCAGGGCTGCACTCCACCTGGAGGCCCGAAGGGAGAATCTTCAAAGGCCACCTGCTTTCCTTGGCTCAGGGGCCCGCATCACTCCGACCTCTGCTTCCATCGTCACCTCTCCCGATTCTGACTCTCCTGCCCCCGCTTATCGAGACCCTTGTGACTACACTGCGCCCACCCAGACAATCCAGCACAGCCTCCCCATCTCAAGACCCTCAGCTTCACCGTATCTTTAAAGATCCTTCTGCCATATTCACAGGTTCTGGGGTTTAGGCTGTAGACACTCGTGGAGGAAGGGCCAGTATTCTGCCTACCTCGGCCATGTACTAAGATGATGCAGTAAAAATAAAGCAGAAAAATACCCCACCACTTTCTCCAACACTGAAGAGTCTCCAGACCAGGATGAGAAAGAGACAGAACAGCAATGACCTCTGGACGAGAAACTGGGTGGCTAAGGACAGGGTGAGAGAAATTCCTCTGTTTTATTTATTTAACAAACAATTATGTGGCCTTGACTATGTCCCGGGAAGATTATCTGATTAATCCTATAAAAATCCTAGACTTTTTGACCATTGCAAAAACCAAGCACAGAGAGCTTAAGTGACTTGCTCAACGAAGATCACACAGCTAATAAGTGAATGAACCTGGAGCTAGGATTTGAACCCAGGTTGTCTGCTTAGTGTCCATGCTCCTAATTATATCGCTTTGAGGAATGTATGTATCACTGTTTAACCTTTTATACTGCTAATTTATGTACCATGCACATGTATTATCAACTCCCAAAATTAAAGATAGAGTCTCAATATAGCTGTCTCAAGAAGTGACAGTTGACACGGAGATACCGCACTTGGTCTATCCTGATGGTCTCAATTCCCTCCTAGGGAGGAAGAAGTCAGGAATGTCATTCATTTTTAAGCCCATTACAAAAGGGGAACAAAAATGGGGACTCAGACAAGCATCATTTGGCGATCAGTATTCATAATATCCACAGGCATAGTCAGATCCTCTCCCCCTTTTATGTAACAGGCTATAAAGTTCCTTTTTCCATCAGCTAACACAGCTTCACAGACCTACTACTTGGGAGAACTGGCTCGCTTTGTACACACAGGTGAGTATATTTGACCCAGTCATCTCAAACTCTCAGGTGGCTATTAAAAGTGACATATCCAATAGAAATTTCAGCGTGGTCTTTCAGAGAAATTCTGTAAGTTCTTACCTGAAAGATGTATTTGCATTTAACATAGGAGAGCTAATTCAGGACTATTTTGTACTCTAAGTGCTGGCAAACTTGACCAGCTTCTCTCTCGGCTCCTACATTATCCTCTTTGCTACTGGGAGTCTCCTTACCTGTCCCCACCACAGCCAGCAGGGCCTGCTGCCCCTAAAGGTGACCTGTGAGGACCAAGCCGTTAAAGGATATGGCTTTGCGATGCTGAGGAGCACTTAGGTTTCACAGGGCACCTGCAATAATTCATTCGTTCCTCCAAAACATTTATCTGAGTGTTTATTTTACATCGGACTTCTGGTCATGAAAAATAACGATGCTTTACGTCCAAAAGGAATGATGCTACAGTAGTAGAATAAAAGGGCTGACATGCAACGTCACAATATCTACCTGGAAGCATCTCAAGCCACACCTCAGTGGTCCCAAAGTGACCAAATCCTCTGTATTTGATATAAGGCAGGGGAAAATCATGCAATACTCGCTACTTTTATTTTTTTTTTCCAGATACATGCCATGATATTTTATAAATTCCTAAAAGTCAGGATATATTTATTAACTTATTTATTAATTTATTCTACAGTCTGTCCCCAGCAAATTTTCCAGCTGTATTTCCCATTTTACCTTCACGCATAAGCCAGGTGACCTCTACTTCCAGCCGCTGTGTCCCAGGTTGTGCCCCCTGCCCCCCACCTCTACCACACACCTTCTGTTCTATAAGCTGTCCACCTGCAGCTCAGATCAAGTGCTCTTGACCTGACTTTTCTCTTCCAGAAACCTCTCTCTGATCTCACACCTCTCTTCTGGGCAAAGTTTAGTTTTTAAACAATGACCTATTACTTACAAGTGTTTTACTTTTCCCACTCAGCTATAAGCCTCTTGAGGGTAGAACATAATGTCTAATCCCCTTTATGTACCAGCGACATTTAACGAAATGTTATTGTTTATTTCGTTAAATAAACAAGTGAATACATGAATGACTGAGAATGAGAAAAAGGGAACCGATTTCCCGAATGACACTAAGTTTTATAAGGGAACTGAGATCCCAGCACCTCAATTCCCTCCACTGCTAACAGAAAGCCACATGCTCACATCCATGGATGAGACTGAAAACTACATTCAGCACCATTATAAGAAACGAATAATTCTGAGACCAAAGATCCCTGTGTTCAGATAAAATGAGTATTTCCCAATCACATTTTTTTAAAAAACTGTTTAAATGCAGCAACCACCGTTAGCAACTTTAATATGTTTTTACATCTAAGAATTTGGGGTGTCAGTCCGACAGACTCCGGAATGGTAGATTTACACACAAACAGAGCTTTCTCTGAGCTAAATGCCGTTAGTCATCCTAACCCCAGCTATGAAGGCAAAATGCCCTCACTCTCATAAACAGGAAATAAGTGGGTTTGCCACATCAGAGCTGGCTCTGTAACTCTTCTCCCTGGTGAGAAGGTGTATCATGGACACATACTTTCCCGGGGGGCGGGGAGTAGGGGGCGCGATTCGTTCCAAAGAGCAAATTTGCATCTAAGTGGCTTCTGGTAGTTTGAGATGCCGCACTACTCATACATCAATTTAAAAAGAGAGTGACTCAAAAGTGATGAGGGATTAAAAAAAGAACCTCAGGCTGCAATTACCTTCATCATCGGGTAAGCATTTGCTGGGTTGATAGTGTCTAAGTGAGAGCAGGGACGTAGGTCTTTTCTATTTTGTCTCCTGTGAAATAAACCCCCAATCCTAACGACGCAGTCTTAATAGCTGTTTATAGGTGGAAACTACGTTAATGGCACAACAAGTTCAGTGCGCCCAGCAAGACTTAGTTCAGGAACCCCATGCCCGATGAAAAGCTTTGGGAATTTTTCAAAAGATGGCATACACTAGAAAAGGGATTTTCCTACTTAAATCACCAAAACAGCGTTAATGGGAGCTCAGAGTAAACAGGGCTGGCGCTTCCGATCCCTTCAATGCTTGCCTTGTTGGCTTAAAAATAACACCCGCCTCTTTGGGGAATTCCAGTGGCAAAATTAAATCTCTCTATAAAAAGTCTTTACAGATGATATTTCCGACCAAGTCAAACACAGCCCATGGACATTTCCTCTCTCTACAGTGGATGCTGGGACAGAAATTCAAACCCTTAAAGGTAAGAATCAAATGGTCATTCATTTCTAGGGAAACACAGGAATTTAATAGAGCAAAGCCAGTGACTGCCGGAAGTTCTTCGCTCCTCAGTGCACTCGATTTGCCAGATGGGACAGTGTCTCCTGAGGAACGAATGAGGTCGGCTAACAAGTCAACTGGCTGTATTCTAAGACACTTAGGACAGTGGTGCAGGTTCGGGGCATATAACCCCTAATGCAAAGACTAACAACACACAAGCACAATAGCTACGATTTACCGACAATTTTACACTTTATCTCATTTAATCCTCAAAATCTTGGCACAGAAGGGTTCAGAAACGGTAGGTCCTTTGCTCAGGTTCAGCCCCACCTTGAGACTAACCGCCACAGGGGCAGTGTGACGAATGCTGGTTAACAGAGCCTGCAATACCCTAGCCCTCCTGAAGGAGGCTCTCTGACAGCAGGTCCCAGGGATGGGCATGTGCACAAGCTCATCAGGTAAGTCACACACTCCACAAAATATGAAGACCATTGTCCTAAACGTTACATATGTTGATGAGTCTCTAATCCCAGTAGAATGCTTCTTTTCTAGAAAAGTACAGAACCTGAACAGCAACCCTGGCTCCTTGGGACTTGCCACTGTGGCCAAGATTTCTTCCAGTCAAACATATAAATAATGAGAGTGCTGTTTTGGTCACACCTAATTAAGAGACTAAAGCTAGCAAATACTAATTTCTGGACACCTGACCAAGCCAAAAATAGACCATAGCCTTGAATTCTATGTAGCTTATTCCCAGGGCCTTACACATTTTAAGCATCCAGTAGGGGGGACAGTAAATAGTCCACTTAGTCAAGATAACACCCAAAATGACTGCTTAGGGCTTCTTCTTCCTCTGTATAAAAAATAGGGCTTCTCTTCCAGAGAGCCAACTGTTTGGTTTTCATTAATAGGCAGAGGATTGGCCTCTCTGGAAAACAAAATGGGAAAGCCTTCCTTCTTTTCAAGTACAATCGGCCCTCCCCATCCCTGGGTTCCCCATGGTCGGATTCAACCAACTACAGATTGAAAACACTGGGGAAAAAAGTTACGTCGTTGCTGACATAGACTGTGTAGTTAGGCCTATGAGGGCTGCGTCTGTACTGAACGTGTACAGACCTTTTCTTGTCATTATTCCCTAAACGATACAGCGTAACGACTGTTTATGTAGCATTTACAGTGTACCGGGTATTACCACCAGTTATCTAGAGATGAGTTAAAGGATGCGGGAGGATGTGTGTAGGTAATATGCAAATACTATGCCATTTGATGTAAGTGACTTGAGCATTCTTGGACTTCGGTTTCCAAAAGGGTCCTGGAACCAATCCCCCACGTATACAGCTGTCCCAGCATGCCTTCTGGTGCTGCCCAGGGAACCTGAAATCTAGGGAGAGGCAGACTCTGAAATGACCCCTCTTGAGTATAACTCAAAGTGATATGAAAAATTGTTTTTCAAACTCATTTAAATTATCTTATTTAATTTTTATCTTTTTTTTTTTAAGCAAGAAATGAGATTGCTGTTTTCTAATTCATCACCAAAGCAAATTGAAGTCATTTTTAATGAAGCGTCAGGCCGTACAGGAGAGGCACAGGAGAGGGAGGAGGGGAATCAGAGTTTCAAAATTCCTGCCACATAAGGAGCAGTGATGACGTGGATCCCCTCAAACCTGCCAGCGACCCATGAGGGCGAGTGCGGGAGCCTCATCTGGGTGAGAAACTGAGGCTTGGTGTCTTTCTCTGGGCTCCCCAGAAGCAGAGTCGGAGCCTAGGATGTGGGTGTGGTTTATGTGGCAGGTGACCCCAAGAAGCCCAAGAGAAGGAGGAGGGAAGGTGAGGGAATGTGTGAAACCTGCCAAGTGCAAAGGGGGCTCAATCCCACGGTGCCGTCTGAAGAACTGTGTCTCCACAGGAGACATGGAAGCCCACGCCTGCCTGGCCGAGGGCTGCCCCCAAGGTCACATGTCCTGGAAAGGTCAGGCTAGGACTCGGACCCAGGTCTGACCCAAAGCCTGAGTGTTTGTCACCACACCGCCCCGTCTCTTCATTTCCACAAACACAGGGTTCCCATACAATCGTGATATCACGCACACATGACACTCATCCTCATTTCTCTCTCTTCTCTTTCAATCTCTCACCTACCTACCCCTTATTTTCTCTTCCACTAATCTTAAAAGTGGACGGACTTCCTTCTGAAATGTTCACTCATGGACATTTAACTTCCCTTGTCAGTTATGCAACTGCTTCAAAAAGAAAATAAGTAAATTCCACATTTGCAGAGTGTTTGGGGAAGCCATCCACAAGCACATTACTATGGGACAGTAAAGGGGCCAGACGGTAACAGCCAGGCGCTCCCTGGAGAGGGGAGAGAATGATTCACCCCACAGAGCGCAGAGCACGCAGGCTCCCTAGGAACTCCCAGAGTGGTCAGTGGCTCCCTCCTGGCTGGCGGGAAGCAGCTTCCAGGGAAGGACCAGCAGAGGTGGGCACCACAGTTGCAGAGGGACCCGCAGGAAGAGCAGCTGTGGACAAGCAGTGCCACGCTCCAGCGAGGCCACCTGCGCACACAGACGTGGCCCCCTTAAGCTATAAAAGCTGACACTGTCAGAACGGCTCCCTGGGATGAGTCGTGTCATAGCTGTCTAACACATCTGGGACCTCCTCTTTATTCTGCTTCCTTGCAAAAAAAAAAAAAAAAAAAAAGTGGTAAACAAGCTTAGCTGACCTGCTTGATTCTTACTATCCAAAACAAGGTAAATTTGCTCTCTTTGCTGCTTTCTATAGAAATTCATTCCTGCAAGTACCAAAGTGTTATGACTTCACGGTGATTTCTCACTGTGATAAAATACATAGAGATATAACGGGCAGGACTGGATCCCACAAGGACAATGAGCCCAGCGAGGGGGCATAGGTGTGTGTTATGGGCAACACTCAGGCCTACGACGCAGCCCGGGGTAGCTGAATGATGGCCCTCGTAGAACCAAGCAACTAATTAGTTCCATCGTCATTTTTGCTTTACAACATCCACTTTTACATGCCAATAGTCAATTTCACGGTATTTTAA
>NW_011888859.1:3744141-3744951 GCF_000151845.1 Pteropus vampyrus | reverse complement strand
GAAGCAGCTTCCAGGGAAGGACCAGCAGAGGTGGGCACCACAGTTGCAGAGGGACCCGCAGGAAGAGCAGCTGTGGACAAGCAGTGCCACGCTCCGGCGAGGCCACCTGCACACACAGACGTGGCCCCCTTAAGTTATAAAAGCTGACACTGTCAGAACGGCTCCCTGGGATGAGTCGTGTCATAGCTGTCTAACACATCCGGGACCTCCTCTTTATTCTGCTTCCTTGCAAAAAAAAAAGTGGTAAACAAGCTTAGCTGACCTGCTTGATTCTTACTATCCAAAAAAAGGTAAATTTGCTCTCTTTGCTGCTTTCTATAGAAATTCATCCCAGCAAGTACCAAAGTGTAATTACTCCACAGTGATTTCTCACTGTGATAAAATACATAGAGATATAACGGGCAGGAATGGATCCCACAAGGACAATGAGCCCAGCGAGGGGACATAGGTGTGTGTTATGGGCAACACTCAGGCCTACGACGCAGCCCGGGGTAGCTGAATGATGGCCCTCGTAGAACCAAGCAACTAATTAGTTCCATCGTCATTTTTGCTTTACAACATCCACTTTTACATGCCAATAGTCAATTTCACGGTATTTTAAATTGGAGAGAAGAGGAAGAAGCATTATGTACCATACGGAATCACAAATCTTACAATCTGATTTTTTTAATTCCAAAAATGACCTCATAAACTCGCTTTATAATTAAATCTATCCTGACAACTCCCCTTTTGTGTGATTCATTCATTTTGGGTAATCATGCAGAGATTCCAATTGGAAATCCACTATCATTGTAATTAAGTATAAAAATT
>NW_011888859.1:3727777-3743636 GCF_000151845.1 Pteropus vampyrus | reverse complement strand
AGGTCAAGATCAGACACAGCTTCCCCATTTAAGGTCATGATTTCGTTGCCCTTTCTCAGCCCTAGAATGAGGAAGGGGAAACAGAGGAGGAAAAGAGAGAAAGAGATCACTGAGAGAAACATTGCAAGATGAAAGCAGGCTGCCAAACTCAGACCATGTACTCTTAGGGGCTGTTCTGTCACTATCTTTGAAGAAAAGTGCCAACACGTATTTAGATGCCACTGATAACAAAACAAATTTCAGCTCCCTTTAGGATTAGAAAGAACAGCCTGAAAGGGAAACAATTCGAGAGTCATTCGAGCGAATTGTCCTTCTATGTATCTGATGTAAAAGTCCTGGGAAATTCCATCTCTTTTATCTGTCTGTCTGTCTGTCTGTCTGCCTGTCTGGCTCTCACACTCTCGTCTCTATCCACCCGTATAATATGCACGCATGCTCTCTCTGCGTACGGACAACTCAAACCACACACACACCACCATTCTCTATGTTTATGCATATGTACTGTCAATTAAACTATTAAGTTTACTTTCTTTAACATTCTAGGAGAAACCGTTTTCTGACAAAACGGTAAGAAGAAAATTTCGCTAGCCAGACCGCATTCCACAGATTTGAATCAAGAGAGAAAACAGGCACCCCGGGCCACACGGACCTTCCCCGTACGCCAAGCCATGAGGGAGAACATCGCTGACAAATATGCGGCTGAGATGCTGGTGCCCGTCCACCTGTGCTGTCACTGCAAAGCCTAGGAGTAAAAACAAAAGGGAAATACAAGTCTAAATTCGGCACATGAATTTCTTCAACTTCATCTGCAGTATTTTCTCAAACATCTAGTCCCATAAGTACAGTACGTTGAGAAAGTCTAAGTTACAATGATTTCGAAAGCACAAATATCTAGCAGGATCAGAAAAAGAGGAACGTGTAAGGACGAAAGGTTTGAGAAATATGAGTGCACGACCTTAGTCAAAAATTGTGACCGTATACCGGTATTCACAGCAGCATCATTCACGATAGCCAAAAGGCAGAAGCAACCCAAGTGTCCATCCACAGATGAATGCGTAAATAAATGTGGTACATCCATACAATGGAACATTATTCACTCTTAAAAACGGAAGGAAATTCTGAGGCATGCTACAGCCTGGATAAACCTTAAGGACATTTTTATGCTCTGTGCAATAAGCCAGTCACAAAAGAACAAATACTGTAGGAGTCCACTTAGCGGAGGTACCTAGAGTGGTCAAATTCACTGAGACAGAAAGTGGAATGGGGGCCATCGCGGCGGGGGGCGGGGGGAACGGGGAGGACAAACAGGAGGGATGTTTGATGGGTACAGAACTGCAGTTTTGAGAGAAAGAAACAGTCCTGGAGGTGGGTGGCGGTGATGATTATGCAACAATGTGAATGCACTTAATGCCACTGAACTGTCATTTTTAATCAGTCGCGTAAATGCTTACGATGGCAAACTTTATGTTATGTGTATTTTGCCACAATTTACATTTTTCTGAATTTTTTTTTTAAAAAGTCAAGACCAAAAAATACTCGCAATTATTGCAATAAAAGTCAGTTCGACAAAATCAACATTCGTTAAGAAGCAACTCCATTTGGGGCTGGGCATTTCAAGAAGGTAGAAAAATACTTGGATAGACATAGTGCTTGCCCTAAATACGACTACACATCCATCCAGCCTAGGTGACACTTCCCTCTTCTAAATGCATCTCCCTGACTTGGAGAGTGCCAACCTCTCTGACTCCACAGGCGGGAGGGAGCACAGGCTCCAGGCTCCATGTGGTGGTCAGGTAACACTGGAAGTCCTTTGCCTTAGGAAGAGTGGCATATCCCGACCCGCCCCATTTCCTCACTGCCTCAGGCAGAGCCTGGGAGACTGCAGTCAGCAGAAAGTACCTTTGCAACTATGTTCATTCAGTCCTTCAGTCATACAAGGACAAAGAAGATTGGCAAAGAGCCACCACGGAAAGTAGAGTGATGTGAAGGCCAACAGAAGCACAGACAAAATGTTAAGAGAGCTTTAAAGGCAAACTCAGCATCTGGGTCAAAACAGATCCCGAAAATTAAGAAACAAAGAACAAATCGTAAAAAGGAAATTTTAACATAATAAACAATGGGTAGAACTTGATCAGCTTGAGTCATTTGAAGAAACATAATTATGTTAATATATTTAACGCGATAAGAAATAGTCTTTCTAAGGAGATATTCATTGATTATTATCTATTTACGGAGTTCCTATGGTAAAAGACAGACTAAGAGACAGAAATAAACTTTAAGACGTAAGCACAGTCTACGAAGAGGTCAAAGACAAGTTTAAATACAAATAGAAACGCAAGAATTAAATATGACGAAGTGATTTGAGTGGTACTGACCCTTAACTGCTAAACTGAAGCTAAAGCAATCAGATAGGCGGCTCCAAGAGAGTTTGACCTTCAGTTAAGTTCTCGAAGGACAGGTCTAATTTACACAATCAGGGAGGAGGAATGCGGGGAAGGGAGAGCAGTGAAGGGTAGCACTCCAGGTGGGTGAAAATAAGCTCAGAGCAACGACACTGAGATGAAAAGAACTGTCAGATGAATCATGAGTTCTCAGCTTAGAATACCACCCGGCACACAGTAAATTCACTGTGCCGTTATTATCGCCATCATCTCAAATTTCTCATCGACTTTGATTTTTATTCCTTCTAATAACTTTGACATCTTTCCTGATATTAACGCATAACTTTGTTAATATAAATAAATAAAAATGAAGCAAGAATAATGAAGTTCAGAAACTATTGCCATCATTTCTGAAAACGTCAACGTAAAGAAAAAAAACTAGGGCCAGGACCGTGGCAAACTAGGTGAGGCTAGATAAGGGGGTCTCTGGGCTCACCGAAGTCAGACACGCCCCCAGTCTTCGTGAGCTGCACATCATACACATTTAGCGGAAAGACTTCTATTTCATCATAAACCTACAAAAGGTAAAAACCACAAAATCAGAGGGTTTGAGGCCATGATCTCTTGGAAATTTATTTTGAATGTTTCCAAACTAGTTGCCGAATTTAAACAGAATTGTTCTCCCCAAATTACATAATTTTGAAAGTAAGAGGCCGCGGATGTGGTTCAGATTTCTGTTTCTAAGGCTACCGCACACTTGCCTGTTCCTGCATGTATTCGTATGGTGCGGGAATACAGTACTCAGTGTTTTCATCTACTGATTTTCGAAGCTGTAGGCCATAGTGGCTGGGTTCCAACTGCCTCATCTATAAGGGAAAAGACAGTTATTTAGAGTCTAAATATTCTTTCTAGATTCATCCTCGTTCATTGAAAATCAAAGTGGAAATATCTAAGAAATACCATATATAAGGTGCTGAGTTTAAACCCACATGAGAGCTCAAACTTAAATGTGCAAAAATAGGAAAGAAGGGACAAATCATTACTTTAAAGACAATTTTCTCTAAATGATACTGCTTATCACTAAAAGCAAGAGATGTATTTTGAAGAAGTTATGGCAGTATATATCTAATAGAACATATCTTACCATCTCGGCAAACTCTCTCTCTTTAGACATTGGTTGTACCTAACTTTAAGTTGTTTCCTACTCCTGAAGTAGAGAAATTTGTGAAATGTTAACGATCTCATATTCCACAGACTTCAGAATAAGGAATTTCCTACTTGAAACCCTTTTTGAAAGGAAAATGTGTACACAACTCATACACTTGCATGTGTGTGTATGCTCTGTCTTTCTCTCTCTGATTTTCAACAGTGAGAGATTATCTCAGATCTGTGCTCTACCTGGGTCTAACTGACCCACTACTTCTGACATGCTCTATCACTTAGAAAATTTATCAATAACTGATATCATTGCTATAAAATGATATCATTGGCTGTTTACTCATAAAATCCTTACATAATAGAGTAAAAGGGAATTAAACTGTTAAGAACATAAGCTGCGAATATAAATGTCTGGTATTCTGAGGCTTAAATCGACGTGACGAAGGAAGACTAAATTAAAGATTACCCATGTCTACTAAGTGCACATAGTAAAGAGTTACCAAACTCTACATGTCTTTTTTACTATTTCATATATTTGCATTTTCTCTGAAAATGTAAACATACTTAAGCTCTACTGCGCCATCTGGTGGTCAAAAACACATCTGATCTGATACTTCTGAGTCTATTTCATCCATTTCAGGGGGCTCTCTTATTAAGTCTTAATAAAGACTTAAGCTACCTTTTCAGAAATAAAACCCAACTTGAATAATGAATAAAATATCTCATCGACTCCATAACACCGCTATGAATGGTGTCAAGTTACTTGCTTCATCTAGAGAAACTCGGTAAAACAATTTAGGATTAAATCAAACCAACACTTAAAAGTTTGTACCACCTTCTGCTACGGCACCATCTCTTAGTAACTTAAAAAACCACCACCTTCATAATTACTCCAGATATAAAGGCATATATATAATTTCAATAAAACAGCTCGGGTTCTTCACAAAGGGTAGGGGTTATGACCTAACAACTCATACTTCTAAAAGATGAAGAAGAAGAATGCTAATTAACAAACATGTTAATATAAGTTAATGTTTCCTACTGCAGAAAGTGAGGTCTTAAATGCCACACAGATTCAGAAGGCACAGGAGGGCAACATTAATGATTATTTTTGTTCAGAAGCAGATTTCTGCAGCAAAACCCATTACCTTGCATGCCAAAGTCAGAATATCTTCTACTCTGTGCTCTGGCTTGATCGTAACAGACACTTCTTGATTATCCTGAAAATGAACATAAGTCTGGACTTCCCACGTGCTGTCTCGGGGAACACCATCGACGGCTGAACCGTACATATGCAGAAGATCATCAACCTGTTTTCGGATTCAAAAAAGAAAAAAGAAAAAAGAAAGCAGATAAATTTGATTTAAAAATGAGAGGAATTACTCATTGAGCGCCCCTTCATTTATGGCATGTTTTACAGTCAGGCCTTTCACATGCCTCACACCTCAGGCTTCTCACGACCCCTGGGGCAGACAAGCCCCATTCTTTAACCCACGTGCAACTGAAGCCCAGTGCAGCTGACTGGGAGTCTATTAACTCCTTGCTCTGTGTTCCAGCCACTAATGCCATTTTGCCTCTTAGCTCAAGTTAGAACACCGCAGTCAATGCATGGACTGGTGGGTATCCAGTCTCACTGCTCCAGAGGTGCAGGCTGATAAGGCCACTGTGAAATCCGCACCTCAGCCACCACCTCAGTGACTTTCAGATCCACCCTCATCCATGGCTACTGACGCCTGCCTGCGTCCTAACCCTGAACTGTATTTAATCCAAGCACATTTTTCTTCTCTGTTATTCCTACTTGTTTCTAAAAGTCAACCCCTAAACCTGGCGATTTTTTTTTTCTATCCTTCAGCTATTTCACATCTAAATATTCTTTTTTAGAAATTGTCCCAAAACATGAGCCTTTTCCAAAAAAGCTGAGTTTCCTAAACTTCATCATCACAGTAATTCAATAACCTCATGCTGATATGTACTTCTATAACTTACAAACAAAAATAGTTAACATTTGTTAAGCAACTCAGTAATGTTTTCCTCTGGCTAGGCTCTTCCATGAGTCTGGTAGTAAATATTTGAGGATTTGAAATTAAATAACCTGATGCTCAAGTCACAAACTCTACCACTTACTGGTAAGGAGAGACCTAGAATGGGACATTTACTTTGCAGGGCCTTGTGCCCCATTCCGTGAAAGCAGATAATATTAATATAATCACTTAAGATTATTAGTACAAATTTTTGTGAGCAAAGGAGAGATGTGAAAACGCCTTACACAGCAGAAACTGTTACATACAGATTCAACACTACACAGTATTATGTCATTGATGAGTGATTTTACTTTCGATTCTATGCATTTAAAAAAAAAAAGGTAAAAGATCTTCCTATGTCGGATTTAAAAACCAGAGTAGATGCTAAAGAAATTAAAAAAAAAAAAAAAAACAGGTTTAGGCAAAGCAAGGGAAGACCCATCTTTCTTTGTTGTCATTTTTAAATGAGGTGCTCATCTTTGAAGTAACATTTCTGGATTTGTCAAGGGTCTGCCACTTTCTGTACATTTTCCTGGACAGCTGGTCACAGCCCAGGATAAGCAGGAACCTCGTGTGCCAAAACTAAAGAGAAGAGACAGAGGAGCAAATGCCTGGAGCCAAGGACACAGGGAACCAGCATGACGCCATTCTCTGCTGAAGGCCGTATCTCACCGAGTCACATTTTCTTCTCTGGTTCAGCCTCCCCGGTACTTCATCTGGGCCATACTTTCAACCAGGTGAGGCATCAACAGGCAGGTACTGCCTTAAAGGTGCAGACCCCATCTCTCAAACCACGCTTGCTCAGAATCGAACGAAAACCCAGCAGAGGTCACTGTGGAGTAAGAAACCACACACCAAAACAGGCCAGGAAGAAATCAAACAATCCCGATTTCCCGCGGCAAAGCAGTTTAATTCCACACTAGCAGAACAGGAAAAACGTGACAGGACAGGTGGGGGAGGGACATGAGAAATGCCACAGCTACCCCGCCCTACCTGCCCTCCTGCTCCCATTCCTTGCTGGGAACAGGAGGGAGGAATAGGTTTTTGACATGCTGTCAGTTCTCAACCCTCTAACTAACATGTGAGAAAAAGGAAGCTCAGAAAATTCTAGAACCTTGCCCAAACTCACACAGGGAGCTGTGAGTGTGGTACCGTGGGGATCTGAACCCCGGAAACCTGGCTTGAGTCTGTACTCACCACCACTATACTCTATAGAAATATATCCGCCTGGTAGTTGCCTCCGCCCTACCTCCCTTCCCCACCCCGCGCCCTCAAAAGATGCAACCTAACTTTTCCTGATTCCTGTTATTCTGCGACACACATGTGTCCTAGTTGAACAAAATGGCTCACCTGACATTCTCCATAAAGGAGCGAACCCCATCTTTGCCTCCAGACCCTCATTCAGTTCAGCTTCCCATGCCGGCTTTACCTTCCCCACAAGCTTCGGTGCTGAGCACCCGTTTACACCCTTCAGCCTCGTTTCAAAGGCCACCCCGCCATCTTTGTGCCGGCAACCTCTCTGAGGAATCGCTCCTGCGTCTCCCCTTGATTTAAGATGGAGCGAATGACAGAAGAGAAGATGCCTATCGAAGCCAAGGCCAAGGATGATTCAGACCCTCACAAGAGATCCCGCGATGAAAATATCTATGTAAGTTGTTTCTGGGCATCAGACAGGCACACACATACTCCCAGAAGTGTATGAAGTAACAGAAACGCAAAACCTGGTGATTCGAAGGAAGCATCAAGAATGTGGGATTAATTAACTCGAACTAGAGAAAGAAAAGGCTACTTGGTGCTGACGGCTTTCCTAGATCCTGGTCAGCTTTGCCCGATTATACAGAAAATGGGACTGAATCTCTTGCGGGTCAATGCTCCACAATGAAAATTGATTTTTTTTTTTTTTCAATAAGCCAGATGAACTATTCCCCTACCTTGTTTTTCATAAAAAGAATTGAAAATAAGCACAATGAACTCGGCCATCTGGAGACCTCTCTTCCCGGCTAACTTTCAAAGGTGCTACGTTAAACAAATCTTTAAGTCCGTGGTTGGCTACCTCTAAGATTGCTGCAAACCCAGCCTGCCTCCCACTGCACCTGTCTCTCCCCCTGAAAATCAGTTTCCCATTAGCCCATTCTAGGTGTCCGGTTCCTGGAGAAGAGAAATGGAAATGGTAAAAATGTAATGGGTAATCTGGGTCCCATCCCAGCCCTGTTGGGATGGGTATCTAATGTCCTTTGGCTTCAGTTTCTTTACCTTTAAAGATGACTAAGAAACACCTGCCTCACAGGGAGGCTGGGGACTGGTGTGAGGAATGGCATTTCAAGGTACATAAACCATAAAGAGCCATAAGAAGGTTAGAAAAAAAAAAAAAAACTTTTTCGAAGTTCAGTCTGTATATTGGTGGCAGTATATTGTAGTCGGCTTAACCACCGTGATTTAATCGTCTATAAAGATCCATGAAGACCTGCATGAGAATCACCCCTTGTTTAAAAACCCGAGGGGACTGTGGTGGCAACTGACGCTCAGATCACCGTGCGGTCTGGATCCGGCCATCCACGAAACGGGAGCGTCATCACTGACCGGCAGCTCTGGCTTTTGCAGACTAACCAGTTAAGGTTTACAAATCACGTTAGCCTCCTGGCACGGCCACTTCCACAGAAGCATTTATTATTATTATTACATTAATGGTCTTGGAGGCACATGTCAAATTACTTCTGCTCCGAGCGCTTCCAGGAGAGAAAATTGAAACTCTGTGTGTTCTCACAGCAGATGCTCCCGGATCAAATGGCTTGTAATTACTACTTGGATCACTGAAGGGAAGTGAGTAGTGAAATCACAGTCTGGCTGTCACAAATGGGCCCGCACCACCATGTTGCTGATAAAGGCAAAGTCTATTAGCAAGTGAGATGAGGAGAAAACAAAGGACTCAGTGCTCCGGGTTTTCTTAACAAGAAAATGTCAGAGAGGAGAAAGTGTTTATTTCCTTCTTGGGCTGATGCCTAAACATCAGTTGATACCAAAGGAGAGCAATGGCCTGTGTGTGTGTGTGTGTGTGACTGTCTGTCAGTCTGTCTGTCTTCATAGGTAGGTTATCTAGGGTTCCGAACCAATATTCTATTTAAACGAACTACTGCTACAGTCAAAAGTGCTTTTCATTCATATTTTCCATTTTAAAAACCAACGTTAGCGTTTTTTTCCCCCACTTTGGAGCTAATGACTAATGCGACAATACTTCATTCACTTGCTGCCACAGAACGTTGGGACACCCCAAACCAATTTTCCAGGAGAGAGAGCCAAGGCCCAGGGGCTCCGGTTTCTGCTATGAAGCTTCTGGAGTAGCTGCCTGTTCTGAGCCTCCGTCCAGAATTTGTTGTCAATCTCCATAACAAATACCTCCCTTCAAATCCTGACTGAGACTCATTATTACTCATCAATAAGCACCTATGAAAAGCTTTCCTTTTGGGCTAGCCAAAGCGTCCTCTGAAAAAATGCTCAAATAAGACTGGCTTTATTCCAATCCTAACAGATTTTAAATTGGGGTGACTCACTGTTGAACTGTTACATGATGCACCAATTAGAGTGGAATATTTTTAAATGCCTGTGACCCCCCATCCCCCGCACCCCAATGCTCAGGAATGACTGCCTTTCTGTGTTACACTAATAGAGATAATATACTGACGGTATATAAATGGTTTGTGAAAGTTATAAATATTCCCCAAGAATAATTAGCAGAGGAAAACCAGTGAAATGTAATATTAATTATTCAACCAGCTACCAGGCAAAATTTTAAGTCTCAGAGATAGAAAAAACAAATGCCCTCAATTCTATCTGCAACTCAATTTAAAACTAGTTATCTGAGTCCTGCAGTACAGAAATGATAAACATACCATTAAAACAGCCCTATAAGTCAAAGGAATTTCTTTAGTTTCCCAGAGCAGAAGCAATGCTTAAAATAACTAGAGATAATTGTTTAAATACCTATGCTTTAAAAAACAGACGCAATAATATTTTCCTCTCATCCATTATAGTACCAATGGGACTGGTCGATTAAATCACAAGAAGACCTTTTGGTAATTTGAGCCCAACTTAAATAATTAATTCTAACTATTAATGGCTATTTTAGCAAAATTCATTTTCAAAGTCCAACCTAAGTCCTGTTAATAGAAAGTGCTTTGATGATATAATTTCTTAACGTTCAAAGAATTTTAAATTGTTGTTTAATGTTGGAAGAGATAAAATCTTAAAATTATGGGATTTTATTGCAGATTAAACAGTGTTTCTCAAACATTAAAGAACTACATCTAATATAGACAGCTGATAGACAAATTGACTAAGCAAGACCATATCCTTAGCAGTATGCTAAGGATTGAGAATATATACACAATCGTAAGATCTATATAAACTATACCGAGCAAAGGTCCTGATTACAAGCTTGCCTGGGAGACACGATATAGATACTTGTTGGAATGACTGCCAGAGAAAAGTAGTATAAAGAACCAAGCAAATAACAGTGACACCATCTTTTTAGAAAATCAAGTAAAATTCCAGGAGGACAGTGTGATTTGATCTGGATTTTGACACAGGCTCTGAGAGTATACAGAATAAAGTCTGCCATTTTAATGCTATGATTTGTAAATAGGAAAATCTGGCTATGGCTTCCCTGTGCTCCCTTGGTTGTCCAGATTTAGCCAAAGGAGAGAAAAAGAACAGACGAGAACAATGCCAGCGACACGGCCTGCTGGCACAAATCCCTGCATCACATAAGCTGCCCCTCAGCCCCTGACTCTGAGGGTGGGTGGGAAAGGGACTGGGTTTTGAGCGGAGGTTTTCTACCCCAGTTCAGGACATCTCAGCTGCCACCTGGGAGCAGTTTCAACAGTAACCACGGCACACTGAGCAGCTTGCGGCCCATGGTCGGGGTCAGACTCACGTGAAGGCAGACTAGGTGGCTGTCTATATTGTCTATTTTAGGATAACCAGAAAGTCCCCCACTCAAAGTCCGTAGGACATGTCACACTGTCTAACGCACTCCATCATTCCTCAGTTTTTTCAAACTAAATTCCCAATTCACTGAATTATACCAATTAATTTATTATAAATACTGCCTGCTTCTGTAAAAGCATATTAAGCTTATCCAAGCCTATTAAAATCAGGTTTCAACCTCCATAAATAGTTTAGAGGTTTGTTGGACATAAAATCCAAGATAAAATGATTTGGCAAAGAAGGTAGGGTAACCAATCAGTAACACGAAACATAGCTTCGTGGGTAAGGTGTAGCTTTGAAAAAAGACACAAAGAAGCAGCATAAACCCATCCAGATAATCTTCGCCTTACTCCAGAATTCCATTCCTCAGAAACAGATCTGACAATGTGTTTGGTCAGAAGCGATTCTGGTGACCGAAGGGGACCCTGTACTCAGCTCTACCGAGGACACCTGGAGATCCAAAGGCTGCTAAGTTGACAGCATGGATCTGTGTGATGACCCCTGACAATCCTAAGAGGAAAACACAATTTTGAATTCACTAAACTCTCAAATAAGGGTAAGTACTGCTGAGGAACAGGGAAGAATAAATGAAAGCTGCTATTTTGACTTCAGTCATGCTGCTTTTAAGATGGAGTTATCATGAGTTTAGATACCTTCAAAAATACTTGGCTTTCCTAGAAATCTCTTTTTTACCTACCAGGGGCCACGTTAATTCTAAATTTATTTTCGACAGATTCATATAAAGTTTCTGAACTAGCACTGCCCGCTTAACTCAGCTTCTGGGTCATAGGTGTGAAACAGGATGGCTGCCATCTATGGCAATGTTTACCTTGCTGGAGTTATTGGGGTTTTGAGGTAGCTGAGTTCCAGAAAATCCATGGCTGCCACTTGAATCAAATATCTGATAGACGGGCTGAAAACAGACCAATGAAATAGCTCTGCGAGGTTCATTTGGCAGGCTACCCTCTTCGGTACTGAAAAGTTTAAGTTCTATAACATTTTATAAGGTTTTCCTATCACAATTTGTACTATTTACTACTCTACCACATTTAAAGTTTTAACTTTAAAGAAAAAGTTGCTTTTTTTTTTTCTTTCCCATATGGTTCCATATTTTACTGTTCTACGATGTCATTCTCTAAGTCATCTTGGATCTTCCTGATGTCACTTTTAGCAAGAAGTGCGATTTCTAAAGATATGGAACAGAGCTCAAAGCTGAGTTGGCGAAGCTACTAAAATCAAGCTTATAACTATATATTAAATGTGCATGTAATAAATTTTGAGAAGAAATAGTTAAATATTAAAAGTGGTTGTGTTTTGGTAGAGAAACTAGGAGTAATTTCCTGTGTTTTTTTTCTAATTTTTATCTTCTAGATTTTGTAGCAGAATAATAAACATTAAAGAATAGGTCATTTAAACATTAATGGAGACCTACTATATCAACTTTATTCAGTTATAAATATCAACGCTATAATTAATTTCATTTCTTTTTTAAAAAAATGTTCAAACAAATGCTTTTGTTGAACAAGAAATCTTATGTTAAGAACTTTTAGCACATATGATGGGGTAAAGACCATCTTAAGCTCATATCTAATTAGCTAAATGTCAACATCTAAGAAAAATAAGCAAGTTATCAAGTTATTTATTATGATGATTTAAATATATTGAATTGACTGCCTTGATTAAAATCAAAATTTGCCCCAAAGACCTTATTTAAGTTTCATATTAGTTCAATTAAAAAATATAAGCCCAACATTAGCCAATGGTTTATAGTCGACTACAATGAAGAAATACATTTTCACTTATAACCAACAATGACTTTTTACAATTAAAGTACAAGTAGAGCCATCATTTTAAAATATGATATTCTTTCTGATTATATAAGAATATACAAAAACAGTGGCCACATAAAAGCATTTTCATGTGTTCCTGGTGTCTTTCAATCGACCAACCCACTCCCTAGCATCTCCACCTTTATTGTTCAAAAATTATAAGCAGGTCAAAGAAGCCGATACTATCTCTGTTAGTCACTAACGCACAAAACTGTTAGACACGATCAAATAAATATCTACGTAAAAATTAGAAAATAAAGTTCCATAAAATATGACCCTCCCTTCCAGATGACATTGAAAGCATATTTGGATAATAGCCACGTGTTAAAAATAAAAACAAGGACTTCTTCGGACTTAATCACAAACATTTTCCCTATTCACTTCCATAATCAGATCGTCATATGGTAACTCATCTTTCAATAGTCTCTGAAAAAGTAATAAGTCTAAAACATCTCAATCGGCAACATAAAATTCATGATCACATACTGTATTCACGGTGTTAGGAAATACTTTAGATGTGAATATTCAAAAAGTTCTGAAAACAATTCACTGTAGTGGGCCACATTTCAACAATCAGTGCTCAGGCTATTTTTACTTGATGGAATGTTAAAACAGCCACCCTTCCTCAGGGAATTCAACAGCAGCCATAGCCCAGCGTTTCAGGGCTTCGGATCCAGGTAGACCCAGTCCCAGCCCGGCCCCTCAGGTGCTGTGTGAACAGGGGTAAGGACGCGCCTTACGTAACCTCCCCAGGTTTCAGGCTCCTCATCTGTACAATGCGATGACAAAATGCCTACTTCGTGTCACAGAGATTAAGTGAGCCAAGTGTCTGATAGAATTTAGCTGCGGTAACTCTGATTATAATTAATTTTACACATTTATTTTAAGACGAAATCTATAGGGAAAATAAATATTAGTAGGAAAGGTAATGAAAAGTGTGGATCCTTCTCTGGGTGTTATTTTTGTGTTCCTAAGCACGCCAGATGTGAGCAAGCTGTCAATGCCTCTTTTTGGGAGTGTCGAAAAGAGAATGAGCAACGTGTGTATATCATTTGGGAAAAACGTCCATGCTAAGACTGCGTTCCTTTGAACCAACTTTTATGTCATTCTTAACGGACGATGAACATTTATGACGTGCAGCAACGAGGGTTTCCCTCTCGGTCTGCTGTCCCTCGCACGTGGAGACGTTCACCTGAGTTATAGAAGATCTCTTCTCCTTCCCTTTTCTTGCCAGTGTGTCCAGCCCTTTTAACGAAGAAAATATGCCCTTCTTGTTTCTCCCCCGCTGGGTCAGTGACAATGTTCTCTTCCGGAAAGCAGAGTCGTCTCTAGAACACACCTAATTTACAACACAGTTTTAGAAAGTCTTAACGCATATTATTTGGGCGACAGACGGGATTGACTGTTGCCCTAACAGAAGTGAGCCCTGCTTGCTATCAATGTGTCCTGACCAGTCCCCAAAGCTACCGGACACACCGGAAATGGATCCATCACAGAGATATCTCTCATCTGGAGAACACAGGCCCGGTTACAACAGTCACACCCTTATTACCACCCTTTAGGAATGCCACCCTCCTGACTGTACGAGGTGGGACAGACAGAAAGGCAAATGCAGATGTGAATATTTAATAACTGTCTACTAGCAGCAGCTGGATTCCTAGAATAAGCAGCAGAGAAGCCCGGGCTCTTTATGGCAAGGCGTCCCCAACCCTCCATCCCCAGGTGCCCAGCCCCCAGGTGGCCCTGGTCAGTTACTGGGTTAAGTCGCAGGAGCACTGAAGTTAATAAGCCAGACAAAGGAGAGGGCGGGTCCACCCTGAATGCTGCAGAAACAGCCTCCTTAGGGAACTTACCAGAGCATGGAAAGAGGAAACCGACAAGACGCCCAACCTGCCCAGGGCCAGCTTGGAGGGGCGACTGGTGGCGGCAAGCAGGCTCTTGGGGTTCGGCAGCTCCCCGCCTTGTAGGCTGGCCAGATAGCAGCGCATCCGGAATAGATCCATGTGAAATTTCTCCAGGTTCTGCTCCCACTGCTGGATCTGTTTAAGCAAGAATAGGGATAATTTAAATAAAAATGAGAAGTGTTCATAGGTCAAATTGAAAACGTGATCCCATGCATGAACTTGAGGGAAAAATTCATTTCAGCTGGTATGGCACAGTTGCAATCAGCCTGCCCTGCTCACCCTGACTCAAGCCCTCCCGCCAAAACACACTGGGTCAGACAGCAGTGTGCTTCGTCAGGATGGCCAGAAGCAAAACGAAGCTGGTGGTCCCTACGGTGCCTTGTCAAAAGGGCATGACCTTTGCAGAATGCCAGCGCTCACGATCACGCTGACTTAAGGCACTTACACAATTGTAAACCAGTTATTTCATTCTTGTTTCATTTCCCTTCACATTTACAGCCTCTGATCTTAAACCAGATTCACTGAATGTCACACAAACAGATGCTAGATAGACAGAGACTGTGACTTTACATTTCTGTATTCTGAGTCAATAACTCGAAATAAGAAAAAGCAAATGGGGTAAGGACAGACAGAGCTCTTACTCCTACCGCAAGCATCTTAGAGAATAAGCACCAGCTACACTCCTAAATACAATTAGAACACATATAATTATTTATATAGAGAAATTTCTCTGTACTTCTTCAAAACTGAAGTCACGAGTTGGTAAAGAAATATGGTCAAACTCAGGGGGCTACTCTCCTTTCTTTCAGGGATGTCAAAGTGTGTGATGTGTAAGCATCACCTTCATTTAAAGATAAACTAACAGGTGAAGAAGCCTCTAGTAACTTGTCGGAACAGGGACTCAATAGCAGAACAGAAAGCTGGGCTTCACATGGTGCTGAGAGCAATCTCAAGATTCAAGAGAAGGTCTGCAGTAAAGGGTCGTAAGAAAGATTCAGGACAAGAGTTGTCTTCTCATTTATAATAATGGCACCCCTGGTTTTGCCGTGTTTAGCACCCAATCAGATCCTAACCTTGCCCAGGAAACTTTCCAGGTCAATCTTTAATCTGGATAAATATGCTATTTTGAAGGACCCCCAACATTTAACACTATGTTCCCCTCGGTTTCTCCTAGAGAAAAACGATACCAATTCTGGGTATTCCCAAGACCCCTCCAAGTTCTCCATCTCTATTTCTTACTGTACAAATTGTCTCTGTGAAAGAAATAAGATGGCTGCAAGATCTAAACAATCTGCTGATTCATCATTGTTGGTCAGCAAAACAAACTCCCAGCATGTACTGAAAATTTCAATCTCCGTAGTGATTTTAACCTCATTTAAGATTCTGTCACCTCTTAACTGGTGAGGTAATCTACCCCTGCTGGTGTCGGCCTTGACTGAATACCAGAATGACCAGAATAGATGCCCAGGTCCTTCGCCTGAAGATTCTACCCATTAGCTGTGAGGTCGGGGAAGGTTACATTCTGAAAGCACCTCCACCAATTCAGGCTCATCACAGCCTGAGTGAAGATCGCTCTTCTAAAC
>NW_011888859.1:3721203-3725477 GCF_000151845.1 Pteropus vampyrus | reverse complement strand
GAGCTCAGGAAGGTCATGGTCTGCTGGAGAAACTGGGAGGGGAGAGGAGATGAAGTCTAATACTAAAAATAACAGATGAATAAGTGATACGTAAAAAAGATGACAAGTACATTCGTGCCACACCCAATACTCTTAGAAAGATATTTTCTACCATTTAGTCATTCGATCGCAGAATGTGGTCATTGGTCTATTAATAGGTTTGTCTGAAAAGGATAATTCATTTTTTCTTTTTGATGAAATAAGTTGACAAACCCCCATGTGACATTTGCCAAGCATGAAAACCTACCTTCACAGAAGAACCTATCTAGGGAGACAGATTACGCCGACGTTAACTAGTAGTCAGAACTGCCAGCTAAGGTTTAGAGAATCAGTTCTGTTTTGTTCTTTCCTCTGAAATACAATTCACGGGCCATAAAATTCATTCAGTTTTACAATAAATATACTTCCCATCAAATCGAGCCGAAAAACCCAAGTTATGAGAACAAGCAAATTAAGGTTTAATTTCTACTTTACACAAAACCATTGGTTAATTAGCAAGTGAAGCACAATCTGATTCACAAAAGTCACCAAGAGGCATAGAGCCCGTTGGTTAGGAGGACAGACTCGTGTTCAAGTGCCAGCTCTGCCACTTGCCAGCCGTGTGACACTGACCTCTCTCAGGTCTATTCCCTCACCCACCAAATGCGCGACACGGGCCAAGAGCTGGTAGGAGTGGGGTGGGGCCTCATGCAGAGAAGAACTCAAAGTGCCCAAGGGGAAAGGAGATATAGGTACATTCACGTGTGAACTCAAAGAACCAGGGGTACAGAGATGGAAAAGTTACGGATCTTTGAAGAGCTCATACTCCATAGCAGCAGCGACCCTACACACAAGGAGATAATTATGAAACGACGTGGTGAGAGCGGTGACAGAGACCCTGTACCCGACAGAGTGGGTGGGAGGGGAGTCGAGGGCAGCCCCTTGGAAGAAGTAATCCCTAAACACCCTGCATCACAGAGAAGGAGAGGTGAGCTCCATGACGGAGGGGAGGGGCCCGCCTGTACGCTGGCCTGCGTGGGTCTTCTCTGCCTGAGGAAAAACCCAAAGAAGGAGCTGGGACCTACAGGAAGTCTGGTGCTGCCGGAGGAAGGTCGAGGTGGGGAGAGGTTATCAGGGACTTCATCTTTTCAGCGATGGGGGCGATTAAAGGACTTTTAAACCAGGTAATCGCATGATCAGATTTACTTTGGGGATGCCTTGTGGGGGAGATGCATCTGAGGAAGGGAAAACTGGCAGCCTCCACGGTGGTACAGGGAAGAGGGAGGACGGCCCCAGTCACCTGACCTCTCTCCCCACCGGCACCTCGTGTGCCTGAAAGATCACACAGCCAGGAGGCTCCACATGGTCCCAGAGCTCCCTGCCTTTGCTCATGCTGACCCTTGGCCTGGAACGTCCTTCTCCGTTCCTCTGCTGATTAACTCCTTCTCATTCTCCAAGAAGCAATTCAGTCATCCCTCCTCCAGGGGGTCTCCCAGGACTACGCAGGAGGCTAAACTTCTCGTTTGTCCTCCACATACATCATTTGCTCTGAATTTATCACTTGATAAAATTACACGCTCAACTGCCTGTCACCCTGCGAGTGGGAGAGCAGCCTGAGGGCAAAGGCAGCATCTTCTCCGAATCCCCAGTCCGTGCACACTTGCCCGGCCCTGAGTATACACTTCGTAAGTGCGCAGTGAACTAAACCGAAGGTTAATCTCTTGCCCCAAATACTCCCACCGCCTGCGGAATGAAGCCCACATCTTGGCCCAGCACCTGCGTTATCGGACCTTGTCCCCCCCAAACCCCTTCCCAAACACTCCTCTCTCCAAGGCTTATTCCCCAAGTCGCCCCCGCCCGCACATCCCTTTTCACATTTTCTTCACTGCTTTGTTCACTTTGTGCTCTTCACTATTTCCAATTGTCTAAATTCGATCCCTCCTCCTTGTGATTTCGAGACTTTCTGAAAATGGAGCCCACGCTTCACAGAACCCAGAGCGGTCCGAAGCCCACGGGCTGAGGCTCTGCTCCTCTCGCTGCGTCTCCTCCCTGTCCCAAGTGCCTCCTCCCGCTCTGGCCTCCTTAGCCACAGGAAGTGAGAAAGGCACAGAGTGAGTCACGGTGGGAGAAAGGACGGGGGCCAAGCCATCCAGGAGGACGCCACGACCGCCTCAGGGTGGTGAAGCTTTGTCCCTGTCTGCTTGTTTAAAAAAATAAATGGAAAGGAAAATAAAGTCCTAACTGGACTTAATTTACAGCTCTTCCTCCCTCAGAACTTCAAAAGGCCTCTGACATGCGGACGGGCTGCACAGTCGGCTCCACGCTGGACACGCTCGGATGAAAGTTGCGTCATCCTGCCCCACGGGGACCCCAAAGCCCTTAAGACAGGACCATATGATGGGTCTTTTTAAAGCAAAACATGTCATCACACACGAGTATGAAGTTCAGCCGTTATTGTCTTTTTATTTGGAAAAGCCACTGACAGTGATCTTTTCCACCCAAGTACTTCAAAGAAAACCTGTTCCAGAGACTTTATCTTGCATGATGTAATGTACCCTGTAAGTTCAGATATTATTAGGCTATAAATGACTTTATCTGAGGTTCTTGAGGTCTTTGGGGAAAAGAGTTACATTAAAATAAATATTTTCTCTAATGTAAAAAAAAATATAGTGAAATTGAGATTTTTAAATGGTAAGTGGATAAAGCCAACTGCTCTTTTAAAGTTTTTAAAAGGTAGTTTAGAGAAAACTATACTTACGGGATATTTGGGAGGTCGTGTTCTTATTAGTCTTGATTTGTCAATACATTTGTCTCCGTAGCTTCACATAACATTCTCTAGTAAAAGATCATCTCATAAAAGAAATTCTAGCATGTGCTCGTTCCCCCTTAACATTTCATATATTTTGTGTCTGCAAGAGCAAACAGCTCGCTTTGCAATCATCTGGCAAATGAGTTAAAGACAGTGGGCACAGCAAATATAAATCATGTTACCCATTGCAAAGCCTTCTGGGAAAACATGACTAAATCACAGCCTTAAAATTTTCAATATGGGAGTATTTGAGATCTTGCTCCCCAGCATATGTCATCGATTTGGCTCAAATCAATTCTCATAAAAATTCTCTACAGTTTTGGACATTTCAAAAAAAACTCTACCAATATGGTGAGGAGAATATTTTCAGGTGGAATTTCTGAAGATCAATCCAAATTGTTTCTTACCAAAAATTTACAAGTATAATATGAGATGGTGTGTGCACGGAAGAGAAGAACCGAAATGAAAAATTAATAGTATTAGGACAGTGTACCTAACATCACTAATGTAATGATTCTGTCAAAGAACATAAAATGAGCCACAAGTAATTAATAATTACCCTACTTCTTTAGAAGAGTTTCTTGTCAGGCACCCAATGACCATCCCAGACCTCTGCATTTGTCTAGGGGTTTGTGTGAAAGGAATTCCCCCCTCGCGATCAGAGAATAATACTAATTGTAACGTTATAAATTAAGCATTTATCGACTATGGGCAAGAGCACAAAATTACATTTAAGGAAAATTTCAAATTTCTAAAAATGTTGGCTTCCATTTCATATGGCCATAAAGAGAGAAAAGGGAGGCAAAAAAAAAAAAAAAAAGATGGTCCAGGAGCCGCTCAATGTCACTAAATTTCTCTTTTTTCTCCATGGACCTTAGCAATGCGTAAGGGCCTGATAACTCCAGGTTGGACGGCCCCTTCAGAGGACTAACGAGTGGCTTCAAAGTTAAATTTCAGGGAGCCAGTAACAGTTAAAACCAGACTTTTTCCCACATTACAAGTATGAGATTTTTGATTGCAGCACCCTGAGCACTGAGACACCTGACTCCATGAGGTGCACCTCTGATAACACACTGATTGAGGCGACTGACCCTGGAAATTCAGGACCATGGGTGAGACGCGGTATGAAGAAAACACGGGGACAAACACTTCTCCTTCTCCTCAAGCTCTGATCTGTCATGTAACCTTGACACAGCACCGCATCCCTACACGCCACACAGAGAGCTGAGAGATCGGGACGCGAACTCCTCCCCCGACAGAGGCAGGAGGTCGAAAGCAGGCGGAGATGACAGAGGCTGAGCGCTGGTGGCAGCGCATTTAGCAGCTGCGTTCTAGTCAGACCCCAGACATCCTGCCACTTCCTTCATTCTCCTTGTCAGTTTCAACTTCCTGTTCGGTTTCTCATTAGAACTATTTTGTAGTATGTACTTTGCTAGCAGGTACTCTT
>NW_011888859.1:3706848-3720623 GCF_000151845.1 Pteropus vampyrus | reverse complement strand
CCAGGAGCCGCTCAATGTCACTAAATTTTTCTTTTTTCTCCATGGACCTTAGCAATGCGTAAGGGCCTGAAAACTCCAGGTTGGACGGCCCCTTCAGAGGACTAACGAGTGGCTTCAAAGTTAAATTTCAGGGAGCCAGTAACAGTTAAAACCAGACCTTTTCCCACAGTACAAGTATGAGGTTTTTGATTGCAGCACCCTGAGCACTGAGACACCTGACTCCATGAGGTGCACTTCTGATAACACACTGATTGAGGCGACTGACCCTGGAAATTCAGGACCATCGGTGAGACGCGGTATAAAGAAAACACGGGGACAAACACTTCTCCTTCTCAAGCTCTGATCTGTCATGTAACCTTGACACAGCCCCGCATCCCTACACGCCACACAGAGAGCTGAGAGATCGGGACGCGAACTCCTCCCCCGATAGAGGCAGGAGGTCGAAAGCAGGCGGAGATGACAGAGGCTGGCGCTGGTGGCAGCGCATTTAGCAGCTGAGTTCTAGTCAGACCCCAAACATCTTGCCACTTCCTTCATTCTCCTTGTCAGTTTCAACTTCCTGTTCGGTTTCTCATTAGAACTATTTTGTAGTATGTACTTTGCTAGCAGGTACTCTTTAAATAAGTGGCATATTTTTTTTGGAGAAACGGTTTGATTCAGGAATGTAAGATAATACCTTTAAGATTCTATAGAATTACAGAAATTATATTCTCTGAAATGCATTTTCCACATAAACTTTTAAACTTCTGTGATGTTACTCTGGACCAGATCCTCATGACTGCACATCCCGATCAGCCATTCTACGTCTCAGGTACTGTCCCCACTTGAATCTACCCTCCGAGCCACCACCTGGTTAGCCTTCCAAAGGTATTACTTTTATTGGGCGTTTATGAAGACAAGGATGCTAGAACTTTCACTGACACTTGTCTAAGTGCTTAGGACATCAGAGCCAAGAAAAATAAATATTAAAAAGCTGCTCCTCCTCCTCTAAAATGCAAACAGCGCAAAAACTACCTGTTTCATTATTATGTGAATATGGAATTAGACAAGAGAAACTATTTTCTTTAGCACCTTATCTGTAATACAGAAAAAAATAGTGGTTTTTCGGAATCCGCAGACATGGGAATGGCTATTATACCAACCGGCTCTTTCCAAAGCCATCCTTTGTCTTAGAATCGTAACTGTCTAATCTTCTAGTGGTTTTATGACATCGATTTTTGTTCTGTTAGTGACGATCCATGAGACGACCAGCTAGGCAAGAAGGAATGACTTAATATTAGACAAAAAAAAAAAAAATCTGGTCACAAAACATTCCGTTATCTATGCACCGAAACCAAAGACTGTAAAGCAGACCATGTCACCCACGTCACAAAAGTACCATTATGTACCTGAAATGAGAAGCCACAGAAACTACCTCCCCCAGGGATGGAAGAAACATGGCCACTTTCGGGTGTTCCTGAGCAATGGGAGCAACGGGGGAAAACACTCGTGTGAATGCGCGGTACCTGGTTTTCTATGGCTTTCCTGTTCTTCGGGTCACGCACCACGGACAGCTGCAGCTCTGCCATCTTCTTCATCTTGCTGTCGATATCTATCTTCTGGACGAGGTTTTTGGTCTGGTTCTTTAGCAGCCGAACTGTATCCTCTTTGCCGTGCTTCTTCGCAAAAAGGGATGCGCACGCCGAATGGATGGCAGTGACCCAGTTTTCCAGATCTGTCTGGCTAGTGGCCTAAGCACAGGAGGGTTAAAAAAAACAAAACAAACAAACAAACAAAAAAAAAAACAAAAAAAACTATTTAGAATTGTTTTACCACAAAGTGCTCTCCGAAGAGGCCGGCTAGGCTTTAATGTGTAAAACTCAGGAAGTGCCCTCACTTCATAAAAACTGTTTAATTCCAAACACACACACAATCACTCAACTCAAGTTCGCAGACTTCCTTGATTGTGGAGGGTCTGTGAGACCGTTGAGAGCGGAGTCGAAATGACCGAGTAGCCCCAAATACGCCAGAGAGACAAACTACAATCAAGCTGTAAGCCAACAGCAGGGAGTCATAAGAAAACTGGGGTACATCCACTCAGTGTTACATTATGCTGCTCTCTTAAAGGCAGCTAATCTTTATAATTTTAATAGAACGAGAAAACATGAGGACTAAAATGTGTAATTCTGATAACTTGATATAAAATTTCACCCCCAGCATGGACTCTATTATGGAAAATGTCAATGAAAGAATTTTGCGGAAAGTGCACAATAAAATAGTTGCCTTTGAATAGTGCAAATACGGATAGCGGTTTTTCTTTCTCTGCTCTCTAGTACCTTCAGACACAATGACCATAATCCTTTCATATAAGGAAAATATTTCACTTTAAAAACAACAAAGAAAGTTTGAATAGGGCAGAATGAGCAAATTATGGTTCTCAGCAGGCTGAAAAGCAGTTTCAGTTCCCTTAATGGCCAGAAATGACCACACACATTCAAGCCACAGGGTCACTCCCCCATGATCTCTGGAATCATGCAATTGGACCTGTTGGGACAACTTCTTAAAACTAAGAATATTTTTGCCTGAATCATAAAGCAAAATATTCATTTCACACTTGCCCCTAAGAAGTCCAGATTAAGCAGATTTACTTAATGTATTTACCTTCCCTACAATTCAGATCAGCATCGATTCATTGCTTTGCCTGAAAGCATCACACCTTTAGGCTGCTTTTCTCTTAAGGAAAATGACGTCTCTGGCCCTGACTCTCCTAAGTCATCGGTTTGGGGACATCGGTAAGTGCGGAGGCCTAATGCATTCACCTGGCTCTGGTGCTGGGAAATCCTATTGTAGGGGAGGACACCTCAGAGAATTCTGGATTCCCAAAGTCAGTGAGGGAATACTATGCTGTTCTGCAGGGCTCCTGGGGGCATCCAGGACCAACTTCATCAGAGACCTTAACACAGGACCTACAAAGTTTTCCATGAACCCCCACCCAGATATAACCTACAGCCCATACTGTGTCTACATGCAGCACCGGGTTGGGGTGGGGAGGCATTTCAGGAGCACGCTTCACTTCCTGGCTCTCTATCACCCCATCCTTCTTGAGTTAATTAATAATAATAACAACAGTAAAAAGAGGTAATTATAATAATAGTCTTAAACCATGCAAATGGTATTAAAGCAACCCCAGAAGCTATGATCATCCTACTGGTTGAGGGGTCCAAAGCTCAGAGAAGTTCAGTCAGTATTCCAAGATGACATAGGTACACCAGAGTCACACCTAACCCTGCCCCGACACCGCCAGCTCGGCGTCACCACGCTCCGTGGCTTCTCGTTTGCTAGGAAGTTGCTAAAACTCCCAGCAGCAGGATTTTTACATCCTAAGCCGGCTTCTGCTGGGAAGTGAGACCTTCCGGCATTCGTCCCCGAGGACCTCCTGAAAAGCCGCTGCTTCCCCTTCCACTACCCCTTCCGCTTCCCCTTCCGCTTCCGGTGGGGTTTCTGGGAAGAACCCAGGCCTTTCCAGGCCGCACACTCCCCGCTTCGTTTAAAAAGCCTCCACTCCGGGGATTTCGGACCTTGTGTTCACCAGGTCACGAGCTACCCCAGGACAGGGATGGTGACATTTCTCTCTTCGTTAAGAAGAGCGCCCCACGGTACCTGGCGGCGAGAGGACGATCCTCTTGCTTAAGCCCCTGTCGAACGCCTAACTAAGCTTGTACGGTTTCATCGCTAAGCTAGGTCTCTGGGTTCTGCTCCTTCCCATCCTAGCAGCAGGTAGGCCATCGCCTCCACCCTACGCGGAGAAAGGGTGGCGTACCTGGAAAAGGTAGACATCACCGAAGGAGTTGCTCAGGCAGAACACGTGCTCCTTCTTGGGGTGCTCCGGGACGGCCTGCACGATGCTGTCTTCCGCAAACAGGGCGCAGCGAGGCGCCCCGCTCTGATCCAGGGAATGCTTCCCGTAGGTCTCATAAAACAGCAGGGTGCATCCTGTGGAGAGAGAAGCAAAACCAGGGCCCTGTCACACGTCCTGAGGGTCTAGGAGAGAAATGGGAAGGGAAGGGATACATCTAAAAAAAAAAAAAAAAGATAGAAGAACGAGACAGCTATTTGAACTATTTGATACAACACGTGCTCAGCGTATCGGCATTAACTCTGGTGAAAATGAGATGTTTTTGTAAATGCGCTATCGGTAATAATGCCAAGTATTTATTGTTATTTATTGCTGCTTCCCGACGAGATCCCCTCTCAGTCTCTCGCATGCACGGGCTCACTCAGCCCCAGAAGGCAGGTGTGCTTATCAACCCATTTCACAGATGTAAAACCTGAGGCCCCACCATTTGCGCAGGTCCCACAGCTGGCCACAGGCCCTCTGGCCTCAGAGCCCTCATTCTTAACCAGGACACCACACTAGTTCAGAGAGCGAAATGCGGGAGGTAGACGAAAATCCCATATTTACTAACTGAGGGAGCTTCTACACCTACAACGTGTGGTGACGTGAAACTGAGTAGATCTGGGAAACCATTCGTGAGAAAGTACAGTTTAGTCTCCAAACGCCACAGAAAATAACTTGATCGTTTTATCTCACCATAATAGGAAATATTACGAGCATCGTACTAATTTAGATTGAGAGAAAAATGAAACTGAATATCCCTGAATTTTAAAATATTACTCTAAAAATGCTGCCATATGTTTACAAGCATATAGCTTTCCCCTAATAAGCTAACAAAGTATTAGAGGTAGAAGATATTAAAAGTCTGCTTTGATAATTAGATAGGAATGTCCTATAATGATTATAATTTTAAAGCTATTTCACTCCTGGCAGTTTCATTTCTTCCTTTAAAAACGAATCTTATGTTTACATCATGGAACCCAGCGCAGCATAGAAGACAGGACAGAAAGATGCCTGCTCCTCGCAGACAGTACTTTCTCCCTCTGCGGTGCTTTACTACTTCAGGAAGCACTGAGCACTCTGTCTTCCCGCAAACAAAACCCACCCAAACTAAGGCTGAGAGAGGCTCCTAGAACGCGGGAAAGGAGCAGGAGGTTTATGGCCAGAGCTGCTTCTATAGGGCGGAGCCTGATTCTTCCTCCAGCCACGGATGCCCTAGAAACAATACTCCCAGGTTTTCCAGCAGGAAAGACCCGTATGACACCACTGCTGCATGTGTGACATGCCACGGCCTGGGAACCCAAGGACCGGGGCAAAGGTGACAGAGCAAACCAGCTGCGCCTAAGTCCAAATTCTTTCCAAAGGGTAATGCTGACTTTCCAGTTTCCCTAACATTGTGGCCCCAGCGGCATGGTTCAAATCATTACATCTAGAGGAATGAACACAACCTTGGGCAGATGCCAAGATGTGGCCAAATGTCACACCCCATCTACGACAGAAGGCAGCTCTAACGCAGCAGTATGCAACCAAAACAGGACATTTAGATCTAGGCCAGGATCTAAAATATGCAGACTTTTGTTGCTATAGAATTTGTTTGTTTGTTTATTTATTTATTTCAGGTGGGGCGACCCTTGGTTGATCTCACAGATTGCAAGGACCTTGTCAGCTAATAATACCTTATTTTTTTTATTTTTTACGCCTACGGCACCTGGTCTTCCTAGGTGGTCTCCCATCCAAGTACTAACCAGGCCCGACCCTGCTTAGCTTCCGAGATCAGATGGGACTGGGCCTGTTCAGGGTAGCATGGCCATAGACTTATGGAATTTAAAAAATAGGAAATCAACCATAAATCTGTTACATCGAGCTAAACAATCTGCATCTCTAATGCTGGGAGCTGAGGCTAATGGAAAGGGGCTGCAGCCATGTCAATGAAGTCTCCTGTACCCCCCAGGGTTGTGACTGTCAGTCCCATCCAGACCCTGCCAGGAGCCAGTGATGTTCTGGAGGGTTCACCATGGAAGTTCTTGTCATGGTAGCAGAGAGAGAAAATAGACTGGAACAGCAGTAGACGTACGAGAATAGGAGATGCGTTATTTATTAGAACTATCACCAGCAGAAGGAGAGCAACTGGCCTCAGTCTCCCCTCAAATCTACCTTTCATCGACACTTCTGAACCCACACTCATCCCTCCATTCCCCATTTCAGGCCTATCTCAAGGCCCATCACCAGCATCTGAAAATTCCTTGATGAGTCCCTCTGCTGATCTCGGCCACCTGCTGTGCATTTTGAGGGATATCTTTAATGACCTTGCCCACTGTTCTGCCCGTGAAGTCCCTCGTGCACCACATGACAATCCACTCAGTGGAAAGGACAGATGGAAAGCAGAATTAACCTTGTTAAAAATGTATTACATCTTGCAAGCCTTAAAAAACACTGGCGCCCTTAGCATACCTATACATTTGATGTAGGTGGGCCCCCAGATGGTTTGCTAACAGCTGCTCTCTCCAGAACACTTCCCAATTTATTTACAGTGTTACTTCAAGGATAATTTTAAAATCCTGCTTCAATGTACCTGCGTGTATATAGACGCATATGTATGTTTTCAACTAAGGTTAAACCAAATTGTTAAACCCAAACATCGCGACTTGGATGCTGAGCCAAGAAAGCTGAACTCGACATATTGAATTCCCAGAGGAAAAAGGTGTAGAAAGTCGCATGGAAAAGGTCACGCTGGGGAAAACATCGTTGTCACATGCCTTTCCTTGGCTGCAAAGGAAACAGAGGAACGTGCACTTGATAACATTCACACTGACACAGCGCCCTTCATCCACGGGTCGTGAAGGGTTTAACTAGCAAGTGCCGAGACAGCAGGGCCCAGGCAGACTGCCATCTTGGAACCATCCAAGACAGCTCAGGACCATCCCTGCCCCTGAAGTCAGCAGCCAGAAGCTCTCGGTGCAGCTTACAGGACAGAATACAGGAACCCTGAGACACATCCTCCCAGCCTTGAGCGATACCTGCCTGGATCTCCCCCAGGAAGCCTCCAACAGTCTGGCTCTGCACATGTGCCTCCAGCAGGAGGGACCTCAGGAGGTGCTGTCACTCCACTTGCCCATGCTCTACTCACTGTTGTTTTTTCATGCTAATTCAGAATCAGCTCGTCCTCCATTAGTCCCATCCTAACCTCTGGTGAACCAGAATAAATTCAATGTCTCTTCTGTAAGACTATTGTTTATTCCCATCCTGGTTCTTATTTCCTCCAGGCTAAATATTCCTAGATCTTTATGCCATCCTCCATATGGCATGGCTCTAAACCCCCTTGGCGTCGCCTATGACCCTGCTTCTCAAAGCAGGACATGGATGGACAGATGGACAGATGGACAGACAGACAGACAGACACACACACACACACACACACCAACACCAGGCCACCACCACTCTAAGATTGGCAGGGAACACCTTCCCAAAGCATCAAGTTTAACAAACAAATTTTACATTAAAAAAAATATATAGGTATATGACACATTATAGAGCAGAGCGCACCTATTCTAAATATGATGCAAATAGGAACCAGCTTTAGACTGTGACCCACAAACAATTCCAGATGCTCGCACCCCTGAGGGGACAGTTTCACTCTCTTCTCCAGTTAGAGACACTTCTGGTAGAACCTTTTGGAGAATCATTTTGTTTGCTAACAAGTCTCCTGCACCATCACGCCCCCAAGCAGAGAGAGGCTGACTATGAGCCGGGCAGAGGAAGGTGTGACAGATGGAGCTGCGGACCACGTCACATCGCTAATGATGCAGCCAGACATCACGCTTGCTCTTTCAAATAACATTTACTTTAGCCTCGTCCAAGTGGAAACTCATTCAATGGATAGCCTGCAAAGCAAACCCCACCCCCTGCCCCCCAATTGTCTTCACCTGTCCTATTTTGCAGCCACATCTCCCTATCCTGTACTCCGCTGATTATAAACATTTAAAGCATAACATATCCCTTCAAAATTTTATCTTGCTAGATTCTACCCATTATTCCAACTTTCGAAATCCCTTCTGCTATTCCATTTGAGAACTGGCCTTCCCAGGATGGCAAAACTCAGAAAGCTCTCTGCCTCCCCCAGCCACAGCCCAAGCCCAGAGGCAGAGACACAGACTGCCATCTGTGTGGGACCTGGGTTTCATAAACCCTCAGTGTGCTAAGGAAAGGCATCACTTAAAGAGGAAATGCCTTCGTGAGTGCACTTTTCCCAGGGGGGCTCATGGGTCATTACGAAATGACACCAGCACCCCAAGGCTGGGATGGGGGGCTCACAATTTCTCAATAGGGGGTGGAAATAAGCTAGAAAGCAGCCCTGCGGAGGGCGCGAGGCCTTCTCACGTGGCGTCTGCAGGCCCGAATCCCACCTCTGCTTTCTCCCGCGATAGGAAGGGTGTCACCCGATAATGAGCTTTGACTCTGAACATCACACTCGGTTCCTCTGAAAAAAGAGTCACAGGACATTGTGCAGAAATGCCAGAGGCTGTGAGGCTGCTCTTCCTGTTTCCATCTGTATAAATCAACACTGTATTGACTTAGAGCCTCGTTTTTCTGGGGACATTTAAATCCCTTCAAACCTATACACCCGCGACAAGCGAGGCGAATCTAATTTTTAAACAGCAATGCTCATAAGTAGGTTTTATCGTCTTAACAAAACCGATTCTTACCCCTATTTTCTCTACATTAAAAGCGAAGCACTCGTTTGTGATAATAATCAGCCTCTCTTAGTTCATAACAGTGGGGTGACACAAGTCAAACAATGTGGATGAAATTCTTGGTGGTGGGAGCAGCAAAGAACACCTCTTCAGGACTCTGAACACGTGCAAAATGTGAAATTCAGGACCTACATCGCAAACACCTACAATTGCTTACTAATTTGGGGTCCCGCCAAAGATGCAGGAAAAGTATTTAAAAATGGTACAGATATATCTATAAAATAATAAGCAATAACTATTAAACCTAATCATTATTTGATCAAATAATGTGAATCTTAAGGAAGCCATATTATACAGGTTTGAGAAAGTGTTTGCAGAAGATTCTGTATCACCTCTCTTCACGTTAACGCAAATGAACGCGGGACTCACTGGCACCCCTGGGAAAGAGCACGGCGGGGCACGACGCCCAGTGGTCCTCCGCCAGCGGACAACGCACTTACCTTTCAGCGTCACCCAGTACTGTTTCCACTTCCTCCGAGCCACCAGCTCCAGCTTCCTTTCCTTCTGCAAAGTGACCAGGGGTTTGAAGAAGAGCCACCCCGCTTTCCGGACCACCCCTTGCTCCTTTTCAAAGAGCAGGTCCAGTTGCTCCAAGGAGCTGAGCGACTCGCTGCTGGACTCGGCCGTTTCCGTCGACGTTTCTGCGTGCTCCGTGTTGGTCCTGCCGATTTCCAACTCTCGCATGAAGTTCTCATAGATGTCCTGTCGGAGCGGATCGCTGCCAATCGCATGCGCAGATTCGCTTCTCTGGGACAGAAGCTGAGCCGAGCCCCCTGACCACAGCGCGGCAGACGCCTGGAAGGGGCCCTGCCCGTCCACGTTCAGTCCATCCGAGCGGCTGTCGAAGTAGTCACTGCCCTCCTTGGACCTCGGCTCCTGTGAGCAACGCAGACGACCACCCATCAGAGGTTCCATATCCAAAGCGTCCCCTCCCGCAACACGGCACGCGGCTAACACTGTTGGCTACTAGTGCTGCAGCCCCAAAGCAATATTCTTTCAACAGAAGTGCATCTCCACGCTAGTAAGAATTGGAGAAATAGTGTTGCCTGACCCAATTTATTGCCAGGGGAATCGATGCTTCAAGAGGTAAACAAAAATACTGCCAACTCTCATACATCTAACCTACGCTTAACATCAAGAAATGAACGAGTGTGTGTAAAATACATTAGGGGAGGTTTCTAAACCGATGTCTCTTTGCTAACTGTGAATCAGTGTCGTCAGGGGAAGAATTCGTGTGCTTGCACTCTGTTTTCCTTCCGGATACTTTTAAGGCTGATTTAGAAAATCACTAACTCCAGGGTCAAAAGGCAGGGACATGGGGACCCAGTGTTGCTATGTGCAAACGTCTCTTGCTCTCCCCACAGTAAATACAGCCTCTAGCTTCTCACCACCTGCCCACGACTAGACTTGGGGATCTCTAGCCTCTCGTCTTCCCACTTCAGATCATGAAAACCACGTACCCGAGATTCCTTATCCACAAAGGGCAATGGCTGTCACTTTTTTTCATAATTAGTGTTTTTTACTTAATTTGGGAATTTCTTTCATGAAAAGAGCACATTATTCATTCATTCGCGTCCTTCTATTTGAACAGCGATTGTATTGTAGGTACTGGGGATACTAAAGACGTGATTCTTCACTTTAATATTTATTCCAACACAAAATCAGACATAGGCAGCTCTAAATAAAATTAATATTTATATAATAACTGCTACCCCTGGTTTTTAGGACTACACACACTGAACCCTGAACCGGCCAGCCACAGAGCCGAAAATATGAAGGTTTTGTCTTATGCCTAGATTGGAAGTCTAGTCATTCAAGAAAAATAACTTTCATACGGGCCATTCATTGGTAAATAACAGCAACTAAATTTTTCAGCAGAAAGTGAGCTTAACGTATGACTCAAAAGATACTGATATTCCAACCTTAGAGTTTAGACTAAAGCAATTCTACAGGGCAATGCTGACTCAGTTTACTCCCTTATCTATTAAAATAAAAATGAGGGAAAACTAAATCAAGGATCACTGACTAATGGCCTTATTTTGAATATTCCAATGTGTGGAGGGGTTTTATTTTCCAAAATTCCACCCAGAAAGTAGCAACGTAGCAATTACTTGGTATCTATCTTCTGCAGGAAAATCATCAACTGAAGAGTATTTGCAAAATAACCAAGGGCGATAAACAACTAAGCCCCAAACACAGCTATTACTAATGAAAATGTTATTTTCTGCTTGGGTTTACACAGTGTCCCGTAGTCATATTTATTTATACACTGATGCTTATGCAGGAACAAAGCAAATAAGCCAGCTGTGGTGAGTCACTTAGACAGGAAGCTTTCGAAATAATTTTTAAAAGTTTTTTAAATTGTCACTTTGTTGTTATTCAACAACTCTTAGGAGGTGAAGCAATACTTCGCATTTAGCAAGTAGTAACATGATTGCAGCTATGAGTGTGACTCTCTGACCCAGAGCCCCCAAAACCTGGGACAGCCTCTGATACCCAGCAGGAGTTAAAACGGAGTGTTTCAAAAGTAGAGAAATTCTGTCAGAGAAAGGCACTAAAGTGTCAAACTTAAACACAACCCATAAACACTGACATTGTGTCTCATAAGAGAGAGACTTAAAGTTTTGGAACTAACTTTTCTATGTTCAACCGTAGCAAAGAAAGGCAAAATTTTCTCCTTGAAAAATTGGAAAACATTACATTTTAGCATTTATAACTGATTCTTATGCACAGAAATGAACTTTCCCCGTCTCTAATAAATTTCTAAAGCTTCCTGGCTAGAATCCTAATAGCCAGTGACTAATTTTCAGGCCGATAAGAATGAATGAATGAATGAATGTCTCTAAATAAGCTCTCAGCTGAGTTTCCTGACCACTGTGTTAGGGTTACGGAACTAAGGTGTCATGTACATTAAGCAGACTGACTTCTACGTCCCTCAATCAGACCGTCATAAATAACAGATAATGTAATTGATGACCAGGGCACGAGAGCAGAGTAAAGAGGGACTCAAGAGATGCCACTCAACTCCTTGGGAGCTAAAAGAAAACTCTGATCACGATTCCTCACTTTCTAGAAAAAAAGTACCAATTTGACACCTTGTCATTCTTCGCATGCCATTTTCCTTGATGACAGAGTAAGGACCCCTGGGTTCTATGCAGAAATTACCTGTGTCCACACAGCCCTCGAAGGGCAATGAGAGGGGGCCAGAAAGTGAGGGTCTCGGCCCTAAGTCTCCTCTGCTGTAAACTCTGCCATAGCATCGGAGCTGGCCACCACCAATTTCTGGTCCTCCCCTAAGGCACATGGCAGCATCGCTTCCTGCTCCCTCCCTCCCTTGAAGTTAGGCGTGGCCACATGACTTGCTTTGGCACTTTGGCCAATAAATGCAAACAGAAGGGAGCTGTGTCATTTCAGAGTGGAAGCTTTAAAAGTTAACACATGATTTTCTTTCTCCCTCGGCCATAGAGGATGGCAGTGTTCCAGATGGCAGCGGCTCTGTGGACCTGGGGTCCCAGGGAGGGACAGTGTAGACCAGGGTATGTAGCAGGAGTGAGGAATAAACTTGGCTTGTGCTCAACCTCAAAGGTTTGAGGGCTTTTTGTTTCCTCTGCGTAACCGGCCTGTCCTGACTGGCAGACATGGAAGTTTACCCAGGACGGGAGGGAGCAAGGGCTCACAGGTCTCCTACGGCCACATGAATACAAAGTTTATCGACCTCAAACACATACTTCTTTCCACAACACGGTCCCTCCCTCACTCCCTCTCCCTTCCTCTCTCTGATTAGCATGATTTTCCTTTTCAATTGTGTGCATTTTTCACTGACTAATCTGCTTTCAGGCCGCAACTCACGAGAGTGGTAGAAAGCCCTATAAAGTAAGGGTGGCTCTTTTTCCATCACTGTTTTAAAAGTCAAAACAAGTATGTCTGTCCATCACGGTAAGACTTTCTGCCCTTAGCCCTGCTGGCACATGGAAGAGTCTGCATTTTTGGGGGGCTTTATTATAGCGCATTGTCACAAACTTGGCTCCCATGCACTGACTACATCTTCTAGGGTCTAAACCTGATCCTCACCTTAAATTGTGAAAGAAAAACAAAGGTATGGCCAGCTGAAGTGGTCCACTTGCCCCCAAAGTTCACTTCATTCACTTTTATAGTTTATCAGTTATGGGAACACAAGCAAAACTAAAAAGCTGCCTTCAAAGGCCACTTTTTAAAAGTCCACAATGGTTCATCATCTTATAATAGTCCACGTAATTACTAATGGCTATCGACAATACCTTGGCCATGTGGCTAAGTGGAAAAAGCACATGTTTGCCGTTTAGCAGAAACGGCTTTGGCCTGGCTTCTCCACTAACTAACCATGTGTCTTCAGGAAGAGCCCTCAAACTCCTTGAACTTGAGCATCTTCATTTTTAAAATGAGGAGGAGTCCTTTATAGCTTTCAGATTGAAATCCTTTGCTTCTAACCAGTCTGTTCTTAACTCCTCAGGCTTACAAATCATTCGGAGTTAAGTCTGTGAATGATACAGAATTGAAGGAGGTTCACTTCTCATGCATGGGCCAGGCAGGGAGGCCCATGCATGAGACAGAACAAATCTGCACGGGACAGAACAAGGTCAATGCACAGTGGTGACTGGTCTGCTTTCCAACTGAACTGAATGAGACTCAGTAGAACTGTGTGTGAGCCGGGCCACAAACATAGATGAGATACACACTCCACGCACACAAGACATGAGGAATAACTGGCTCAACGCCAGTATCAATCAGGGGTCACAGCCGATGACAGATGAACATACGTTGGCGCCATTTCACACTTGACTCAAAAAGATATGACAGTTGCCTGCGTGGAACAGCTGTGAGAAAAAAGTCAAAGAAATCTCTACTCTTCAGTGCTTCGACCAGAGGAAGTGATGACAAAGAAGGAAGCAAATTATTCTATTTAGGGATATGAGGGCTTCCCTAACGGGACGGTGATCACCTGTTCTTTAGCTCTGCGTAAAGGAAGAGAAAAGGGCAAGAAAAGACAGTATGGGAGGTTGGTGGTGGCACATCTTATACATAAGAAGGAATCTACTATCCGTAAATGTCGTAGATCTGAAACGATCTTCTACAGAAGTGATATTATCATCTACCCTTAAAGCTCTATCAAA
>NW_011888859.1:3699454-3702418 GCF_000151845.1 Pteropus vampyrus | reverse complement strand
GGCGTTGCCTTTGGAGACTTTGCAGGCGGGTCCACCGAGTCTCGAGGCGTAAGGCTGATTACTCTTAAAGTGAGAAAGGCAGCTTCGGGCCAGGGACCTGGATTTGTAACCTGCTCCGCTGCTTGCGTGACCCCATCCATGCAACGACTTGTCGTCTTTTGCGTGAATGCTGCGTATTTTCAGGGAGCAAGGCTTTTGCTTAGCACCAGGAATAGTATTGCTATGATTTTTAGATCCTTGAAATGTGTACTGACTCTCGGAGTTCCCCATTTTAACCTAAATGAAGGACAGTAGCATCAGTAAGAGCCGTGACCTACATCACATTCCATGACGACAGAATCTTCTATTTTACAAAAAATATCTTCATATCACAAGGGGACTGAGCAACTTCTTTCTGTGCCTGACATAAGTCAGAGAAGCAGGAACGAAAGTTACTGAATTGGTTCTCCTCATTGTGTAAGCAAGTCATTAGCCAGGTTAAAAAAAAAAAAAAATACTGCATGCTCCTATACTGGTTACTTTAAACACAAAATTTATAGTATGAAGTTAATTCAGAAATTGAACTGGCATAAAAATCGGCCTAGGCAGAGGCCTTTTTTAGCCTTGGTGTTGAGAGATTTTTGAATGAATGATTCTCGAAGGAAAAAAATGAGAAAATATCTTTACTCTCTCCTACACAGACTTTTCAATGACCAGAGAGAGGTTTTCATTACACATAAACTCCTGAAGAGCAAATACTGCACAATATGAGAGATCACTGCTCAAAAAACTGCCACATTTATAATAACATGGCTCCAGGTACCATACTGGTGGAGTTTTCATACATCACACAGAGTAGGAATGTTACGAAAGGATTCAGAAGTCTCCAAGAAGTCCCCCTAGACTGAGACTGAAGAGGGGGAAGAGAAATCAAAGTTCTCACTTGGGGCAAAAAACTATGTAATAAAACTCGTTAATAGAGCTTTTATAAAGACTTTAAGAGTCCTCACTTTAGAACATGATGAGAGAAAAAAGTTTAAAGCTGAATTGCAAGTATCCAAAAAAACCTGTTAGATTCTTTTCATTCCCGTTAAAACGCCAATCTGCTTAGTGAGTCTATTAGTCAAGCCAAACTCAAAGTGAATTTGATCCAAACCTTCCCCTCGATTTTAGTAAAGTTGGAGGTGATGCTTCTGAACATACTTAATAGGATTTTAATTTTAATTCTTTTATACTTAAGAATGGATAGCCATAAAACAGAAGTCAAACGGATTGACTTTTCTTTGGTGGCAGTTATCAAACACATTTTAAAACAAAAATAACTGGACCACAAATGAAACCTTTATTTATTACCTTAATCACAGTCATGCAACGTGACAGAGAACCACCACTCACGTAAGTTGGAGTTACCTGCAGTCTAGTTTGTGCTGATGGAGATTAATGCTCAGCGGGCTTTACGTGGTCCTGGGAGCAAGGCAGCATGGTTGACAAGTGTGGAAAGTGAGTCCATGAAATGGCTCTGAAACACAGAAATGTGAGAAACTCTTGAGCATTTTCTATCAAGTTCCCCCCCAAAAAACAAAAACAAACGTTGAATGTAAATCATCTGAAGAAACAACTGGTATCCAGAATCACTGCCAAAATAGTAAATGAAATGTCTGTGAACTGCCTGACTCATTGGGGTTGTTTGGAAGAAGTAAAAAAAAAAAAAAAAAAAAAAAAAAAAAGCCAGAACTGCCCCAGCCAATCTCGTAAAGGCCATTAACTCAACACACAGCCTGGAGTCAAATGCATGCCTTTGTTTCAGGGGCGAGCAGGTGAAAGCACAGGAATGAGTCACGGCTCCTCTGTCACCACCACTAGGAAAACAACTCTCAGACTCACGGCACTGCCAACAGAGCAGGAGCGTCATCCTGACATGACAAGAGCAGCTCATTGTTCTCTACTTGACTAAGCAGTAAAAAAAAAAAAAAAAAAAAAAAAGGCCTTGACTAAAATAACTTATGTTACAGAAGTTAACCCATAAATGAGATTAAAAGTTTTCCTCAAGTACGTGTTTGAGCCTCACCGTACAGAGAGTAGGAGAAGGAGACCAACTTTAAGGGGAAGGGGACAGGCTGGGGAGTGCTGCCATCTGGCAGTGCTCCCTGCCGGACACAAAGCCTTTATTTTGTTTGCAGACCCATAGAGACCAGAGCAGTAAGGGTTCAATAGTGACCTTTTTTCTCTTAAAAAAAAAAAATAATTATGAACAACTATATATGTGCCAACAAACCTAGAAGAAATTGAAAAATTCTTAGAAACATAACTTACTAAGACTGAATCAGAAAGAAATAGAAAAGCTAAATAAATTAATTATGAGTAAAGAGATTGGATCAGTCATCAAAATCTTCCACCAAAAAAAGCCTGAAACCAGATGGCTGCACTAGTGAATTTTACCAAACATTTAAAGAAGAATGAATACCAATCCTTCTCACATTCTTCCCGAAAAAAGTAAAGAGAATAGAACACTCCCAAACTCATTTTACAAGGCCAGCATTATCCTGATACCATAACCAGAAAGAGACCATTACTAGAAAAGAAACTACAGGCCAATTTCCCTGATGACTACAGATGTAAAAATCCTCAATAAAATGCTAGCAAGTCAAATTCATCAGCACATTAAAAGGACTACATACCCTGACCACGTAGAATTTACCCCTGGGATGCAAGGATGACTCAACATACACGAATCGATGTAATACATCATATTAATAGAATGAAAGAGAAGAATCATAAGATCATCTCAATATCTACAAAAACAGCATTTGACAAAATTCAACATCCATGCATGATAAAAACTCTTAACAAATTAGACACAGAAGGAACATATCTCAACATGATAAAGGCCTTCTATGACAAGCCCACAGCTAATATCAAACTCGATGGTGAAAGACTGAAAGCTTTTCCTCCAAGATCAGGAATAAAAAGGGTGCCACTCTCACC
>NW_011888859.1:3682474-3699404 GCF_000151845.1 Pteropus vampyrus | reverse complement strand
GGCTTTACGTGGTCCTGGGAGCAAGGCAGCATGGTTGACAAGTGTGGAAAGTGAGTCCATGAAATGGCTCTGAAACACAGAAATGTGAGAAACTCTTGAGCATTTTCTATCAAGTTCCCCCCCAAAAAACAAAAACAAACGTTGAATGTAAATCATCTGAAGAAACAACTGGTATCCAGAATCACTGCCAAAATAGTAAATGAAATGTCTGTGAACTGCCTGACTCATTGGGGTTGTTTGGAAGAAGTAAAAAAAAAAAAAAAAAAAAAAAAAAAAAGCCAGAACTGCCCCAGCCAATCTCGTAAAGGCCATTAACTCAACACACAGCCTGGAGTCAAATGCATGCCTTTGTTTCAGGGGCGAGCAGGTGAAAGCACAGGAATGAGTCACGGCTCCTCTGTCACCACCACTAGGAAAACAACTCTCAGACTCACGGCACTGCCAACAGAGCAGGAGCGTCATCCTGACATGACAAGAGCAGCTCATTGTTCTCTACTTGACTAAGCAGTAAAAAAAAAAAAAAAAAAAAAAAAGGCCTTGACTAAAATAACTTATGTTACAGAAGTTAACCCATAAATGAGATTAAAAGTTTTCCTCAAGTACGTGTTTGAGCCTCACCGTACAGAGAGTAGGAGAAGGAGACCAACTTTAAGGGGAAGGGGACAGGCTGGGGAGTGCTGCCATCTGGCAGTGCTCCCTGCCGGACACAAAGCCTTTATTTTGTTTGCAGACCCATAGAGACCAGAGCAGTAAGGGTTCAATAGTGACCTTTTTTCTCTTAAAAAAAAAAAATAATTATGAACAACTATATATGTGCCAACAAACCTAGAAGAAATTGAAAAATTCTTAGAAACATAACTTACTAAGACTGAATCAGAAAGAAATAGAAAAGCTAAATAAATTAATTATGAGTAAAGAGATTGGATCAGTCATCAAAATCTTCCACCAAAAAAAGCCTGAAACCAGATGGCTGCACTAGTGAATTTTACCAAACATTTAAAGAAGAATGAATACCAATCCTTCTCACATTCTTCCCGAAAAAAGTAAAGAGAATAGAACACTCCCAAACTCATTTTACAAGGCCAGCATTATCCTGATACCATAACCAGAAAGAGACCATTACTAGAAAAGAAACTACAGGCCAATTTCCCTGATGACTACAGATGTAAAAATCCTCAATAAAATGCTAGCAAGTCAAATTCATCAGCACATTAAAAGGACTACATACCCTGACCACGTAGAATTTACCCCTGGGATGCAAGGATGACTCAACATACACGAATCGATGTAATACATCATATTAATAGAATGAAAGAGAAGAATCATAAGATCATCTCAATATCTACAAAAACAGCATTTGACAAAATTCAACATCCATGCATGATAAAAACTCTTAACAAATTAGACACAGAAGGAACATATCTCAACATGATAAAGGCCTTCTATGACAAGCCCACAGCTAATATCAAACTCGATGGTGAAAGACTGAAAGCTTTTCCTCCAAGATCAGGAATAAAAAGGGTGCCACTCTCACCACTTCTACTCGACATAGTACTGTAAGTCCTAGCCAGAGCAATCAGGCAAGAAAAAGAGAAAATGTATCAGAATTTGAAAGGAAGAAGTAAAGCTGTCTCTATTCATAGATGACGTGATTTTATATATAGAAAATCCTAAAGACTTAACCAAAAAAAAATCTGTTAGATTTAATCGACAAATTCGGTAAAGTTGCAGGATACAAAAATTAACACGCAAAAATCAGTAGCATTTCTATACACTAACAAATTCTCTGAGAAAACACATTCCATTCACGATAGCATCAAAAACGATAGAATACACAGTAATAAATTAACTAAGTATAAGATCTCTACTCTGAAAACTACAAGCATTGATGGAAAAAATCAATGAAGACACCAAAAAATGGAACAGTAGCCAATGTTTATGGATTGAAAGAATATTGTTAAAATGCCATTACTACCAAAAGCTATCTATAGATTCAATGCAATACCTATCAAGATTCCAGTGGCACTTTTTATAAAAATAGGAAAACACTCCTAAAATTTATGTGGAACCACAAAAGACACCTAATAGCCAAAGAAATTCTGAGAAAGAACAAAAAGGGAGGCATTATACTTCCTGGTTTCAAGCAATAGTATAAAACTATGGTAATCAAAACAGTTCAAAAAATTATGGCATAAAAACAGACAGACCAATGGAACTGAATCGAGTCCAGAAATAAACTCAAGCATATAAGGTCAACTAGTATTTGACAACTGGATATTCACATATAAAAGAAATAAAATGGACCCGTATCTCATACCACTCACAAAAATTAACTAAAGGTGGATTAAAGATTTAAATGTTATGACCTGGAATCATGAAACTCCTAGAAGAAAATATAGGAATAAAGCTCCTTGACATGGGTCTTGGTAATGATTTTTTGGATATGACACCTAAAGCACAAGCAACAAAAGAAAAATAAACAAGTGGGACTACCTCAAACTAAAAAAACTTTTGCACAGCAAAAGAAATCATCAACAAAGTTAAAAGACAGCCTACGGAAGGAGAAAAATATTTGTAAACCATATATCAAATAAGGGGTTAATATCCAAAATATACGAAGAACTCATACTGAGTTGTATAACTACTGAGTTATAGCAAAAACAAAAACAAAAAACGAAAAAACAAAAAACAAATTACCCAGTTTAAAATGAACAAAGGACTCAAATAGACATTTCTCCAAAGAAGACATACAAAAAGCCAACAGGTACATATGAAGATGTTCCACATCACTCAGCATCAGGGAAATGCAAATTAAAACCACAATGAGACATCACCTCATGCTTGTGCTGGGAGGGATGTGGTAAGAAGGGAACACTTGTGCACTGCTGGTGGGATTGCAAATTGGTACAGCCACTATGGAAAACGGTATGGAGGCTCCTCGCAAAATTGACAATAGAAACTCCATATGATCCAGCAATTCCATTTCTGGGAATATAGCCAAAGGAAATGAAATCACCAACTGGAAAGACATCTACACTCCCATGTTCACAGCAGCTTTATTTAAGATAGCCAAGACATGGAAAGAACCTGTGTCTGTCAGTGGATGAATGGATAATGGATAAAGAAGTTATAGTGTATACACATACACACACACACACACACGTATATACATAAAAGTTCAATAGTGACTTTTAAAGTTAATGTGTATGCATGTATGTATGTATGTATGTATGTCTGTGTGTGTGTACAGTATACAGCCATTAAATAAAAGGAAATCCTGCCATTTGCGACAACACAAATAGACCTCGAAAGCATTATGCTAAGTGAAATAAGCCAGAGATAAACAAATACTTATGCTCTCACTTACATGTGACTCTAAAACAGAAAACCAAACTCATAGAAAAAGAGATCAGACTTGTTATCAGAGGTGAGGGGTACGGGAGGGGATTTCGGAATTTGGTGGGGGGCGGGAGGGTGGGGGCAGGCGGCAAAGGTACAAACTTCCAGTTATAAGGTAAATAGGTACTAGGATGTAATGTACCACGTAATGACTATAGCTAACACTTCTGTGTGATATGTAGGGAAGTTGGTAAGAAAGTAAATTCTAAGAGTTCTCATCAAAAGAGAAAATTTTTTTCCTTTTTTCTTTCTCTTTCGTTTTTATTGCATCTGCATGAGAAGGTGAATGTCAGCTAAACCTAGTGATAACTATTTCATAATATATGTAAATCGAACCATGCTGTACCCCTTAAACTTACACAGCGATGTGTGTCAATTATTTCTCAGTAAAATGGGAAAAAATTATTTGTCATTGTGGTAAGACACATAAAATTTACCATCCTAACCCTTTTTTAAGTGTACAGTTAGTAGTGCTAAGCACATTCACATTGTAAGGCAATCAATCTCCAGTACTCTTTGTATCTTGCAGGACTAAAGCTCTACAGACCCATTGAACAACAACTCCCCACTCCCTCCCTCTAAAGCCATAGTCCCTGGCAATCACCATTCTATTTTCTGTCCCTCTGAAATGGACTCTAGGTACCTCAAGAAGGTAGAATCCTACGGCAATTGTCTTCTGGTGACCGGCTTATTCCACTTAGCATAACGTTCGTGCCTGTTGTAGCACGCGTCAGAATTTCTTTCCTTTTTAAGGCTGAATAATATGCCATTGTGTGTCTATACCACATTTTGTTTATCTATTCATCCGTCGATGGATACTTAGACTGCTTTCCGCCTCTCGGCTATTGTGAATAATGCTGCTGTGAACACGGGTATACAAGTATCTCTTCAAGACCTTGCTTTCGCTTCTTTTGGTATGTACTCAGACATGGAATTGCAGAATCATATGGTAGTTCTATCTTTAATTTTTTGAGGAACCCCACACTCTTTCCCATGGCAGCCACACCACACCAGTTCCAACCCCATCAACAGTACACAGCGTTCCAGTTTCTCCACATCCTCACCGACACTTGTTATTTTCTACAGGTATGAGATGATACCTTACTCTGGTTTTGATTTGCATTTCCCTAATAATTAGTGGCAGTGAACATCTTTGCATGGCCTGTTAGCCATTTGCATAGCTTCTTTGGAGGGTTCAACAGTGACTTTTAAAGTTAATGAAGCACTAGGACAGGACCTAAGTTTCTCCAATAAGGCCAAAGACAAGTCTTTCTGAGACTATCCACACACAAAACATTTTAAATTAAAAAAAAAAAAATGTCAACAAGATTTTCCATTTAGGCATCATCAGGAAACCTAATAGCTCATTTGCGTCTATTAAGACTGAGGACAGCAACTAATTAACAAGGCCTGAAATGGGGTCTGCTATGTTACTGACCACTTAACTTTTAGTGGGCGACTCTTGTTAACCTCACCAACCCCAAAACCCGGGCTGCAGACCGGTACCAGTCGGTGGCCTGTTCAGAGGAACTAGGCCGCACAGCAGGTGAGCGATGATGGGCCAGCGAGTGAAGCTTCATCTGTATTTGCAGCCGCTCCCCAGCGCCAGCATCACCGCCTCAGCTCCACCTGAGATCATCAGGCGTCAGATTCTCATAGGAGCACCTGGTGTCACAAAGGTTGGGGACTGCTGCTCTAAAAGACCGAATAGCCACTGGCTGAGCTGCCACTAAAAAGTAGCCCCTGTGACATCTCTGACACCAGAGCTGGACTACAAGAACCCCACCTTTTAAAAGTTCTCACCCTGCGCTTTCGGTCTTTCTCAGCCACACTTTTTAACTTAGGAACTAAGAGTGGGCTGCTGCCTCTCAGCGAGCTGATCAGAGTGAGCTTCTGCGCCGGTTACTCTCGGCAAGACCAAGGTCCAGTGATGCTACCCACTCAGCAGCTGCCCCTCCGTCAGGCCCTTCTGATCTGAGGGTCACAGGCCCGGTGAGCTGGGGTCAAGCTGTCCTGCATCAGTGCCACAGGGCTGCTACTGAGAGACCCCCGTGTCAGCTGCTCAAGGACACGCCAAGGCCGGATTCGGAGCCACAGAATGGCTCCGGGTTGGAAGCCTACACCCCAGCAGATTATAACCCAAACTCATTTTACTACTTTTGAAATTAAATAGCTTAATATTCTACGTCATGTTATAGTTCAAAAAACACAGTCCCGAATCCTGTCCTTTACGAGGCACTGTCCACCCAAGGCCTGTGGCTTTGGGGCTCACATAAGCATTTACTAAATGCCTGTTGGACTGAATGGAAGCAACTTCACGTTTGACTGGGGCACAAACTAAGCAGGAATCACTCCCAATGGGGTTTGCCCGAAAGGTCAATGCGTAAACCCATAGAGAAATGCCTCGCTAATTAAGTCAGTGAGGCCTAGAGAAAAGCAGAGGATGACACGGTGCCCTGTTACATACGGGTGACGCTGACCAGCTGCTCACCATCCCTAGTCAGCCCTGCAGGAGGAAAACAGCCATAAGCTGTGGCCAGAAGTATGTATCCCATACTTATAAGGCGTCTGCTGACAGGAAGGGGGATCTCTGATGAAAACTATGGAACTGTGATCCCCGAGGAGTTTGGCTAATTGAACACACATCTCTCATGTTTCACCTGTGATTTTTGTCTTCAAGCAAGAGAATGACTAGGTCAAATTTTCAGCATCCCTGACCCCCGACTCCTTTACTAAGGGAATTTGACGGTATTTCAGTTAAAATTCTTTTTGTTAACAAGGAGCTGAAAATATCAAAACAACAGGTTTCCTGTGAGCTTTTTTTTTTAAAGAAATAGTTAAAAGCCTTCAGTGTCTTTAAATAGAAATACACACACACACACATTAGGTATACCAACCTGCAATAATAATACACATCAGGTATCCTAATCTGCAATGAGGCCCACAGCTGACTGGGAAATAATTTAGGTCACTCTGGAATAAATTATATGGCACTAAGACTGTGTGTACTGAGCAAAAATTGTATACTCTGTATACACTTTTTATAATTATTTTTTATTGAATGATTATAAAATAGTAGAATACTTAAACTGACAACAATCTCATGAACCTAAAAAAAAATTCTTGTCTTTCATTTCTGAATTCTCTTCCAATCCCCATTCACATGAATGCGCTATGTAGCTTTTAAAATAAAATCTTAAACAAGAATGGAAGGGTTTTTTTTTAACTGTGATCAATTAACTACCCCAGAAACATCCAGTAACGTGGAGGAATTTCACAAATACGTCACCACAATCCTAGCAGTCACTGTGACCTAATGAATCTCAGGGCAAAACATCTTTCAGGAGGAAATTCAAGGTTTACCTTTTCTTCGTCTGCCTTTGGCTTGCCTTGAACTGATGTGTCAGGTTCTCAAAGTCTCCACATCCGGGGAGTGTGGAGTTTATAGCAAAGCCTACTGAAATCCTCCAACTCTGCTTTGTCTCTGGCCCTAAGCCAGCTGCCCAGATGAAGCAACGAACGGGGAACAAGGGGCAGCCCCTGGAGGGCCAGATGGCGCTGAGAGGAGAGCTGAGGGCTGACTGGTGACGGGGAGCAGAACACAGGCGTGGGGACACTGCACAAAAGCAGATTTATGACTGGGCAAGGCAGTTAGCTAAGGGTAGCGCTAACTCCACCACCAGGAGATACCACCAAGGCTTCTAACCTAATTCCAGAGTTTCATACTGAAATAGGAGCCTCATCATTGTCCAAGGCAAACATTTCAGAGACTGATAAGAGCTAAGAAAAAGATAGCAGGACAAACCATCACTCACCATAATATCTACTAGGCTCCCTTTCTTTGGAATTGGGAGGTAGCGGGGAGCTTCAGTCATTAAAGAGACAAATCTCAGAATCCTACTCTGGTTTGTGTCAGAGAATTTGGGTTTAAGACCTGCTTCTGTCTCCGAAATGGCATGTGAGTCTTTGTGCAAATTACTTGTACTTTCTGAATCTCACTTTTCCCATTTGCAACTTGAAGATAAAAATATCTGCCCTACCTACCTCATAGATTGAGAACTGAGTGTGAAAATATAAGTGAAACCACCTAAAAAACTGTGAAATACAACACAAATTTACAGTACTATTATTGTTATTTATAAATTTAATTTTATATATTGTGATATTAGAGCTTATTATAATAGTTGCTGTTTCAACTTTTTCATAAACTGTTAACTATTACATTGATTGTTATATACGTTTATATATATAAGTTTGGAATTTTCCAAGTTCCACTGTTTTAGCCCCTGTCTGATTTTGATCAATTACCCAACTTATTACAGCATATAAAACTACCGAACATGTCAGACATCTGTCATATATCAACAGAAACAACGACATAGCCATGTACTTGGTATTATTAGAGACTCATGTCAGAAAAACGTAAGAAAATAACCTAAGCATTCACTGAACAACTGGCATCACCTTAACACAGTTGTTCTCAACCACGGCAATTCTGGCTCCCAGGGGACATTTGGCATTATCTGTAGACACTTTCAGTTGTCACAACCAGGGCCGTGCTACTGGCATCTGGTGGGTAGAGTTCAGGGATGCCACAAGACGACCCCCACAACAAATAATTATTTGGCCCCATATGTCAACAGGGTCAAGGCTGAGAACCGCTGCCTTATATAGTCTTATCTTCCATCTCATTAAAAATGCCAAAATACAGAATACGCCTAAAAATCTAAAACGAAGCACTCAAGTCAAGGATCCAAACTTACAAACTCGGTCAGTTTTACCCAAGCCTGCTTTACGCATCTCATGTCAGTGAACTTGCCCTCAGAATTCATGAACTGCTACCAAGACTGAAGGAGGTCATTTCTAACTATTAAGACTTGAACCCAATCTGTATAAAGAGGCAGGCGAAAGGAACATCTGTTCTCCATAGGAACCGTGCTCTTAGGAAGAGCAATCCTTATCAATACAGAGGGCAGAAAGCAAGCTGCTGCCGAGGGCCTGGAAAGCTAAGCGTCCATTGTGGGGCCTCACTGGCTCTATGTCGGTTCAGCAGGACCCCTTCCAAAGGCACGTTAACAGATGAATGGCTAAAACAATGTGCAGCAAGGAATGCCCAGGAATGGGATCTCCGGCGACAAGCGTGGCCGGTATTCAAAGGGGGAATGTAATAAATTCCACAGGGACAATAGCCCAGCTTTCTGCATAGGTCATCACCTTAGTAAAGCCAGTTTATCCCAACCAGCATCTCAGTACTCACATCTGTTTTATAAAAACTTCTAACATCTTCAGCATTGCTTATAGAAGTATGTGTCGAACTATGGGTCACGACCCATTTCTGGGTCATGAAATTCATTTAATGACTTGATACCAGTATTTTAAAATAGGATAGGATAGGACAAGACAGGACAGGACAGGACAATAAAAATAGAGAAGTGCATCCCATTAAGAGTAAAAATTATTTCGTGACACTAAATTATTGCTTGTGCTTGTTCACTTGTTTGCCTCTATATTGGGCTATAAAGTAAAATTATGTCTTCTTGAGTAATGGTCAAAGAAAGAGTTTGAAAAACAGTGACTTATAAAACCACAAGTGGCAGTTTCATCAGAATGGCATGTCCCTTTCTTATAAGGCCCAAGGACAACCAAAATCCAAAGAGTCTCAGAACATTTAAGAAATCATTGCCCAAGGCAAACACTTCAGCTGGACAAAGGACAAAGGCTGTCCATCTTTAATGTGCAGTTCTGGGCACCCCGAGTCAGGCCCGTGGTCCCCCACCCTGTTGCATTCTACTGCTGAAGAGAAACTCATCTTTCACAGCCACATTCTCCCTATGAAAGTTTGTGTGGGATTCTACCAGAGGAAGAAGAAAGCACATCCCAAGGGACAGAAAATGCATGTCCACAGACAGAGGCACTGAATCACCCCTGGCTGAATCCACGAATGACTGAATCCACGAGCGAAGTAAACGGAGAGAGACGCCCGCTGGTTCAGGAATGTGATCAGGGCTGCAGGGCCTGAGTCCAAGTGTCAGGGACGAAGTTTAGAGTGACAAGGAAGAGGTGAGAGGACAAGGCGGAGTGAGGGAGACGAGGCCGGGAGACCCGAGCGGTCCTTCGCCCTTGACCCCTCACACTACTCCACCCCACAGTCCCCAGAAGCACCACAGTGGGAACCATCTCCTAGGGACACTTTGGGATACCATCTGGAAAGAAATCCACCGTCGTCGACAGCTCAGAGATAAGTGTCAGAGGCAGCGTTGCCAAGAGGAAGAAAATGTCAGCGTTGGCAGAAACTCGGGGACCGGAAGTGAAATAAAAGAGTCCCACGCACTCACTCGACATGGGTTTGTGGAGACTCCTCGACACGTGTGCCTGTGTGCCGGGTGCTACGAGGTAAACAGCAGGATCTGGTCCCTTCCCCACAGGGGCGTTCCGGCCTGTGCAGCGATTAACACAGAACATTTGTAGAATCAATAAGCGAGCTGATCACAATTGTAACAGGATTCAGTTTATGAGAGATGTGGTGAGACCCACAATCCCACAAATATTACTGGTATGTTTCTGGAATGTCAGTGAATTGAGAGGCCCGGCTACAGCTGAGCTATCACAGAAACTGAAAATATATCAGGATTCTTTAAAAATCACCTTTCAATCAAAATTACAGAATTAACGTCGTCTAAAATTTTAAGAACCTGGTAAAGATGAAACTTTTTTCTTATTTTTCTTTTAGAGATTATCAAAGTACATTTCATACATGTTTATGCTCTTCCAAGAATGAATTTTTTTAATATATCAAATGTTTAGCCCCACTCGGCCTTTGCCCCCCAAGTGTCCTTCATGTCGCCTCCACAATTCAGCCGACGTCCTGGTCTCCACAGGCCTTGAACATGCTTTGGCTGCCAGGACCAGAAATTCACAAGATTCAAGATGACTAGCACGACTCTGAAACAAGTTTCTTTTGTAACTTTTATGAACATGAGATTCAAAATGGTTAGCATGACTTTTAAATAACCTCTCTTTTTCAACGTTTATGAACACGAGCCACTCCACAAAAAGCGAGTGCAGGCATGGGGAGGCCCTCCGCAAGCCTCACACCAACACTAACACAGAAGACCACGCACTGAGATCCCGTCTGTAACCACATGTCTTCTCGCTGACTCAGGGTCCTGTGCATAAGGCACGTGCTCCAGTAAATCAGAAGCAGGCACCGGACTTCTAAACCTCGATCATATACTGTGACCGAAATATACCACGGTAATCGGACCAAGTTATTCTTGGCAAAATATTTCTTCATTAGACACTGTTCCATTTATGTTACAAAATGAACGGGCTGAAACCACATATTTTTTCCTTCGTTTTAAATAGGTGCTTTCCTCACCCTTATAAATGTGTAGCTATTCTACTTCGGCTGGGCTGGGAGCTCGATTTGAGCATTCACTTCTGTAAGTTTATGTCTTAAGGCTGCACCATAAGTTGTTCTTGGGCCTGCATGTAAAAGGATGCCAATCACCACTGAACTTTTTCGTAAATCATAGGATTATTCACAACAAACCCAATGAGATTTTAGTTAGCAGCTTTACAGAAACTTTCAGAAGAAGAAAAGTCTTAGAAGGTATAGTTTAAATTTCATTACTTACAGGAATTAAAAGAAAAATTGATACCTAATACAGATGGACATGCAGAAGGAGGGGTGAGGGTTTATTTAATAATAATAATAATCCTGAGCTGCTGTGTTCCAGGGCTACCTGGGGCATAAGAAGCCCAACGGCTTCCAGAATCGTCCCTGTTTTACAGGAAAGGGAACTTTAACCATCAGGGATTAAATGATTTGACCAAGATCACTAAGGGCAAGGGGAAGATGGAAATCTAGTTTGTTTTTTGTTGTCTTTTTCTTTTTTTTACATATGCATTCCATCAAAATAATTTTAAAATATTCTGCACTTTTTAAAATGAAGTTATTCCATTTTTTTTTAAGTATAACAACTTTCAGGCTCCCTTTTTAGAAGAATGGTTAGTGATCTATGCTCCTTTTATAAACAAAGCATCGGAGAAGTCGTTTCTCTAGAGCTATCATTTTTCCAGGCAGCAAAGGCTTCCACGGCTGAGGAATGGGAGATGCGAATGCAATGAAAAATGAAAATTTTAAGTTAACTAAGGAGCCTTGTGGTTAAAATGTAGTTATTTTATGCTGCTTTACAAAGGACACTGCGCACATGAGAATTCTATTTCCTGTTAATTTAAGCTTCAGGGACATTATCCTTAAGACCAATGATAACTTACAGTGTACCTCCCAAAGGCAATGGGGGTGGGGCATGGCGACTAAGACCAAGTAGAGGGCGGGTACTCAAGACCACAGAATAACCAAGGGGCACCTCCCTGACGTTTCAATTTCATCTGACGCTAAATAACTTAAAAATCGCTGCCATCATAGACGCATATCATAAAACATAGAACTTACTCTTTTAAGATAAAACACAGACGTTCGAAGATATTTAGCATTAACACCGGGTCGCTTCGGCTACATCGTCAGGTGTCCTAGGTAGCATACGCATGCACTGATTAGCGCCACGAGTTCGCTGAGTAACTACTTTGTGCTGGACACTGTTCCAGGCCCTGGGGATGCAGCAGTAGATTTTTAAGAATCCTGATCCCATGGAGCTTAGCGTGGGGAGAGACAAACGATAAACCAGGAAAATGAATATTTTATCTGTTAGGAGGTGATACGTACTTGAGCAAAAAGAAGATAGAAGGGCAGGAGGAAACAGGCGATGTGTGGGGGGCGGGGGTGCTGTCGTTTTAGAAAGCGGGGGAGAGGAAGGCCTCGCTGAATAGTGATTTTTAAGGAGGTACGTGCAGGAAAGGAGAACACATGCATTCTGGGGACAGAGCATTTGGAATAGAAAAGTACAAACAGAAAGTACGAATACCCAGAGAAGTGGAACAGGCGGGAGTCCAGTGTGGCTGGAATAGCAGGGGTCAGGGAGGGGACAGGGAGCCAGAGAATGTAGCCCAAAGGGACATTCTAAGGACTTTGGCTTTCGCATTGAGATTGAAAGTCATGATTAGAGGGTTGTAACTAGAGAAGGCTCATCGGGGGGCATATTGCAGTAGGACCACCGCAGCTGCCCTGTGGAGCGAGACTGTTGTCGGCAAAGCAGAAGCTGGTGGCGGTGGGTGGTGGGGCGGGGGGGGGCGGGGTACCGTCAGGCTAATTCAGGTGAGAGGTGATATGGGTCAGTCAGGTGGGATCAACAGGGAATGGTCTGAATCTGAATACGGCTGAAGGCAAAGCCATAAGATTCCCAGGTGTGAGTGGTGACAGGTCAAGGATGATACCACAATTTTCAATCTAAGCCACTTAAGAATGGGGAAGGCAAAGTAGAGCAGGCTTCAGAAGACAAGGAGTTGGGCTGTGCATGTGTCAGGTTTGAGATGTCTGTTAGACATTAAAGCGGCAACGCTGAATAGACGGCTGGATGCAGGAGCCTAGAGTTCAATGCAGAGATGGGCCTGAGGTACGGATTTGCTCTCATCCACATGAACGTGGTATTTAAAACACACTGGGTGAGATCTCCCTCCAAGGGAACAGGTAAACCAAGGGCAGGGAAGTCCAACGAGGCCCTGGAGTGCTCCAACGTGAAGACGTGGAGAAGGAGAAACGGACTGAGAGCAGAGCCCTGCAGGTTATCCATGAACTTGACCAGAGTGGGGTGGGGGTGGGGAAAGCCAAGCTGGAGTGCGTTTGAAGATGAGGGCAGTGAAATTGAAGACAGTGAACAGAGACAACTTGCTCAAAGAGTTTTCCTATAAAGGGGAACAAGGGGATCAGATGATAGCTAGAAGGACAGAGGATTCGAAAACATAGTAAAGGTGTGGTCATCATTGTTGCCATGTGCCTGTGTGTCTTTAAGAGAAATCCCAGCACGGGAATGGGAATGGCTGGGGAGAAATCTGATGTGGCCGTAGAGAGAAGAGCAATGGCTAGTGTCATCTTGAGTAGCCAAAGGGAAGGACTCTCGTGCACGTGATGGGAAACTGTCCCAAGAGCAACTACCCTCCACTACGAGAGGCAGCTCAGAAAAAAACATGTGACTAACAGCACGTCTATGTGGTGGGGCACAGGGACAAAGGGAGCACCGACCCCAGCGAGGTCATCTTTGATAAACTGCTTATCACTGTATCTCTATAAGTCACATGTGGGGGAAGAAGAAAGTCAAGGGAAGGTTTTTGCTAGGTTCCAGTTATTTGCGTTTTTTTGTTTTAGTTTTGAATTTAATTTGTCTGGTCATTTTTGATTCTTCATTGGTGATCATCCTATTCATTTGTAATGGAATAGATGAATATACACATGTAAATGCTTGTGTGTGTATTCCACGAATTTCCTTTTCGTGAAGCTCTTTACTCTCTACTACCTCTTCATATCATGGGTTTTCCTGGTTTATGGCCATCTCCATTTAATGATTCGTTTCATTTGTCTTTAAGGTGCCCTTTTCCACCTCCCAGAGTGGCTACGGATGACCTGAAAACAAATCTGTTTTCATTCTCTCCATGCAGAGTGTCTTTGAATTGGCTTTAGTCATATGGATTTTTAGCTTTCCCAGCCTATAAACTCCATACCTCTTAGCCCTTCTTCACGTCTGTTTCAGAAATCCTACTCTAATTCTGCAGCTATGGAGATGTGTCATGGTCAAGTACAAAAACAGGATAAGGAATATTTTCACTTTCCAATGTTGTCCTAAAGATACCCAGGATTTTGTAAATCTTTATTTAAGTCCTTGGAACGCCCTGGATCAACTTCTCCCCAACACTATCAGCAGCACCTACCACCTCCCTTTCCTAGAGTGAAATGATAACTTCATCTATCACTTTATACATTAAGTTTATTTTGCAAAGGTACCTTGCATTACCTTGGCACTAGCTAAATAAAGCCCATCTGCTGTTTTCCGGTTCCCTTCCATAGTCTGTCTCTTGTCAGGCACAGAACTAACGAAACGCAAACAGTCTTCTATTGGAGTGAGATCCTGGGTAGGAAAAAACAAACCTCTTAATCTAAGGTGGAAACAGGAACAGACTGGCAGATGAGGTCTAATCAAAGCTGCCTTACCACCCAAGGTTGGAGTGGCACATATGTACCAAGAATTCTCTCTGGCAATAGCCAGTGGGAACGATGGCCACCAATTGAGTGTTCATCTTTGAACTTCATTAGGATTCAAGAAGAGGTCTCAGACCTGGTTCTGCAGTATAGCGGTTAGCACATCTGTTTTACATGCAGAAGGTCCTGGGTTCATGCCCCAGTGGAGCCACAGTCCATGGTCTATGGCCATGCCACCCTGAACGAGCCTGATGTCTGATCTCAGAAGCTAAGCAGGGTCGGGCCTGGTTAGTACTTGGATGGGAGACCACCTAGAAAAACCAGCTGTTGTAGCTGTAAAAAATAAAAAAATAAATTAAAAAAAAGAAGTCTCTGTCTTTGACTAGAGGTTTAAATCTGCTTTGGTAAGCAGGTGGGTAAGTAGAAGAAAGAAGGTGGCAAGGATAAGTGGGAAGGAGGGAAAGAAATGGATAGATACATGTCTATATACATGTATACATACACACATACATACATATGTATACATATACATATCTCTGTCAATTTACAAAGATATATCAGGATGTGCCAAGGTATTTGCAATGAAAGACACAGGGAGTGTCAGGACCAACGGGGTACCCTGTATCTCGTCCCAGATTGGCAGCTAACCACCTCAGCAACTTGGATGAGCCACTTCAGTTCTGTAGATTTCCAGTTTTCCTGTTTGAGAAACTGCCCAGGGTCCCTTTTCAGTGCTACAATACTTGGGACTATAAATAGCTGAAAATCGAGCATAGGATATATTCTAAGATGCTGACGTTAAAGCCTCCTAACATTTGTAAGCCCATTTTAGATAAAACAGCAATCAAAAGACACTCAACCCATCATTATTAAAATTCAAACTATTATAAACACGATGCTTAGTACTTTTGTGTGTCAAGGGTAAGAAACTCGGGTTTATCTACTTCTATTATTATTACCTTTCCCTGTCTCTAATATTTTTGCTATTTTTTTCAATTCCATAGCCTAATTTTTTTTTAGCTCCTACTAGTAAAGCCATTTTTACCTTGGCTTTTATCTAAGGTATACTTAATTTCAAACAAAAAGTACAAATTATCACCTAAATTCTTTTTAAATGTCCAAAAGATCTAGTTCTAAATGTCCTATAAAAAAGGACATAAATTTTTTAAAAAAATCTAACAATTGAGCTAAGCGATCTCACTAATGTGGTTTATTATGTTCACATAAACGAATCTTACAAAGTGGGCCAAACCTGGAGGCACATGCAGACGCAGAAACATGTCCCATCAGATATCTAGGGAGTATGGGATTTCCCTTGAGGCTTCCTTCTGTGTCCCTCCCACATCCATTCCATAGCTATGGTAGAAAGAGGTTGTCGAGACGCTGCACTAACCTTAAATCTCTGAGAAAGGAATATGGCTGTTCTCAAACACAGCCTTGGACCACCAAGGCAGAATCATTTGTTCTACTTAGTGGTTAAGTGGGGGACCACTTTGGAAGGATAATCTCTTGGCAAGGAGCCTGACCCTTATCTTACGCTTCCCAGCATCCTTGAACAGGCCTGGTCGGAGAGAGCTATGCAAGTCGCTCGCTCTGCACTAAAATATTGAAAGAACAGTGTTATCTATTTGCACTCGAAACACTATTTACAGTCTGGTCAGTATGGATGGGAGTCATAAGATTCCTCAACAGACTTCAGTTTCTGCCTACAAACTCTGGTAAAAATCAAGGTAGTTGACAAGTGTTAATTTGACTAGAGAAGGAGGCAGGCAGCTTGTTCTGTCCCTGCTCTAAACGGTTGCTGGCTGCTGGCTCTGTCACAGCAGCATACTCTAGATCCAAAGAAGTAATAAATAAAATGTTACCCATGTTTCTATTAATTCTAGCCTTCCTGGACAGCGCTCACCATTCTTCCATCCCGAAAAGACATTTCTGTAAAGGGAGTGAAGGAACCGGTGATGCACAATATATCTGTACAGAAGACACACACTGAAAAGAAACACACACTGGCCACCCTTAAATAACTCAAAACTTCATCATACTGAAGGTGAGTTTAAAACTTCAGAATCCGTAAGTGTGACAGAGGGCCACAGCGAAATGCTTCGACGTGTTAGAAAAAACTCCAGCAGCTGTTCAGCTGTACCCTTACTTTCCAGAAATTCTATAAATAATCCTCCAAGTTACAACAACTTCAATAAAGCTTCCTATTTCTGTCTCTCCACCTACCAATTTTCTGAGAATTACATGCTTGGCCAAATTAACGTAAAGCAGAGGAAGTACTATGCCAAGCTAGGCTTTCTCGGTCTCTGCCGATAAGCTCAGTGTTGAGACAAATGCCTGATGAATGAGCAGCCTCTTGGGGATTAGAGCATGAATCAATCTTCCTACTTAAACAAGGTCCCCCTCACACTCAGATTACAAGAGCTTCTATTTCTTTAA
>NW_011888859.1:3680110-3682424 GCF_000151845.1 Pteropus vampyrus | reverse complement strand
TGAGTTTAAAACTTCAGAATCCGTAAGTGTGACAGAGGGCCACAGCGAAATGCTTCGACGTGTTAGAAAAAACTCCAGCAGCTGTTCAGCTGTACCCTTACTTTCCAGAAATTCTATAAATAATCCTCCAAGTTACAACAACTTCAATAAAGCTTCCTATTTCTGTCTCTCCACCTACCAATTTTCTGAGAATTACATGCTTGGCCAAATTAACGTAAAGCAGAGGAAGTACTATGCCAAGCTAGGCTTTCTCGGTCTCTGCCGATAAGCTCAGTGTTGAGACAAATGCCTGATGAATGAGCAGCCTCTTGGGGATTAGAGCATGAATCAATCTTCCTACTTAAACAAGGTCCCCCTCACACTCAGATTACAAGAGCTTCTATTTCTTTAATGGAAAGTTCGAGACAAAAGTTAAGGACAAACGTTAACAAACAGCGAACGTCAAATTACAAGTTTGAAAAGAAACTCTTGAATCAAGTAGCTCACTCAGCTCAAAACTAAGGACTGGTGAGGTTATATAATAACCAGGAAACTATAAAATACGAACTCCGCCACATTTTCATTTCCTTCTGTGCCTGGTAAAGATAAGGTAATAGTCATTAATGCCTTAACATGATCAGACTGACAGCTGGTACTTTCTTGAGATATCAGGAAAAATAAATCTACACAATATATACCACCAGCTTTTGGAGACTTAGTGAAATGGGGTGGACAACTACAACAAATCACCAATAGGTGTTGAAAAGGTAAATTTAAAGGTAAAGTTCCCTTATGCACACCGATGCCTGTAGCCTATGTACAAAATAATGTAAAACAGAAAAGTCAGCACACAATGAAATATTGCCAAAAGGAGCATGTCAAGAGACATTTATATCTCACATATAAAATTAAGTCTCAACTCCAGAAGGGAGGAAATAAATGTTTATAATCTTACCTTTGCCAAAACTTTAGAGGTAGCCAGTTTTTCTCAGACGCCCTTAATTAGCAGAAAAATTTCACAAAATCAGGGTCTCTATGTACATCCATGAACTCTCTCTTCTGTCTGCCCATGGTCAGGCAGGAAACAGTGTCTAACAACACTTCAAATACTCGGCCGTTAAGAGCTAAAAACAGATCCTGTGCAATGCTGGATATATTTTTGTCTTCTAGCTACACACCCTCATCATGTTCAATTTTTTCCATTGGTGGAAGAGTATGATGCAGACTTAACCAGAAAGTGGTTTTCCATGGGCTGCCCGAAGTGATCAGCCAGGACAGCCTGCCATCAGGCCCTGGAGCCGCCGGGCTCACCCATGACTGCGCTGCTGTTGGACCCACATTCCAGAATCACCACCAAAGTTCCACAGGCACGCGGCTCCAGAGTTTGCTGAATAAAGGTTTACTCACTCGAAGGGAGTCTCAGCTGCTTTTCTAAGCCTTTCGGCAGTAAGAACACACACCTATCATCCTTGGGTTTAAAGTGGTAGTAAATATTTTGTCTCCAAAACCACAGCTGGAACGTTACAGTCAGAAAAACCTTGCCTCGAGCCCTCCAAATTAATTTCGTGATTTGCAAAATATTAAGCGTACACTTACTCTGTGCTCCTTGCTGGACTTATTTCATTTTTAAGTTAGCTAAGCTAGAGTACCCCACATTGCAAATCCTTGGAATAGCGACGGGCCACTATTTCATCGAAAATATACAGTAAGTTGCCTTAAAAAAGTGATAGACCAGAGAGGTTCAAGTGTTAAGTTTTGTTGTGTCTTTCGATGAAAGACCTACAATTTAAAGCGTACCCTAAAGATAAAGCAACATTTTCCGGTCATTTCATATTAGTTACTGGGAAGAGGGTGCCGAATGGGAGAACAGGATTACAGCTCTATTATGTTTAAAATTTTGAAATTATATTCTGTAGAAGAAAATAGTTTAAACAGAAGTTTAAAGTTCTCCTGGACAAACATATTACCTTTCTGAGGTAATATTTTCATTATTTTAAAAATATGAATGGACCTATATTTGCAACAGACAAGATTTTTACTTACTATTAAAGACCAGATACTACTTTAGACAAATAAGCTTTTAAATCCTCATCCTGATGAAAAATGAATCATTACGTACACATAATCTACACATACGACACACACACGTACGAGTGGGATTTTTTCACGTTGTTAACACATATTTCAAGGTACGCTTTCTAATCTTAACTGGCAAGTAATAAGAGGCACTACATAAGATCATCGGTCCACTAGTTATAAAAATAAATCTGATCTCCTCAAAAATATAAATGTGAACACAGAACCAAGGACTCTTTCATCCTGGTGGGGAGGACCC
>NW_011888859.1:3668885-3678420 GCF_000151845.1 Pteropus vampyrus | reverse complement strand
AGGAATGCCACTAAAAACCGTTCTACATGAAGACAATACTAGCAGAAAATGAAGTATGCAAAATATACATATGAAAATCCTAAAATCCCCAGATATATTCATTGGGAAGGTGACTCTTGTCCCATTTCATCAAAAGGCACAGGCGTAGGAGGTCTGTTTCTGAAACTAAATGCATCCAAATTAGCCCAAAGAATATAGTGAGAGCGAGCATGGCTGGCCTACGTATCTAAACCCGCCATGGTATGAAGCTTTTACCTCCCACATGACACTGAAGCCCATACAAATGTGCAATGGACATGTGCAATTCATTTACCAGCCAGTCGTCTTTCCCAGGGGGCCAGCAAAACAGCTCAGGGCCCATGCATCTGAGTCCCTCTGTCCTGACCTCAGACCTTGCTGTGTGACATCGGACAAGTCACTTAATGTCTCGGTTTCTTATTTGTGAAATGGGGATACTACCTGCCTCACGGGGTTGTTTTAAGGATTAAGTAAAATAATATATGTAGATTGTGTAACACAAGTTCTGTCTAAGTATGCAAACTCCATAAAGCAGAGATCTTGTTTAAAGTGTTTACTGTTAAGTCTACTGTTTTAAAAAGTACCTGGTACATGGCGAATACCCAATAAATATTTGTTGAGTGAGTGAATGAATGAATGAGTGAATGGGAGATAATATTGATGACGGTGGCAGTGGTGGCAAACATGAAAGGAAGAATAGTGTCTGTCTGATGATGTCTACATCTTAGTGTCAGAAGCCTCTAAAACCCTTCTACTTAAAATAAGCCACCCCATGCATTATCAATGTCCAGTCAGCAAAACTTTCAAAGTTTCTGCTTAAAATTCTCCAGCTGTTCTCCTGCAGCAGTCAACATTCCAGGCTGTTTTGATCTCGAGAAGATGCCAGAACCGCCCACAGCCATGCATCTTTAAAATCAAGAGTCAATTTTAAGATAGTTCAAAATACAATACTAGTACGGCACGCATTGCTTTAAAGCCACGGCAAATTTAAATTTCATAATACAAGCTTTTTCTAAGTGTCTCAAAGGCATCGAGTGCAAAAAAGAATTTTTTAATGGAGTCTATTTTCATGAAAACAAGAGGTTTTACGGCATAAATACTTATAAAGTCCAAGTGGTACATTACATTACATAACAAACAAGCCCCAATAATGTAACCAAACGAGTAGTTAATTACTTTTGTAAGAAGGAGCAAACATTGTATGTTATAAAAATTAATTTATAAAACAAATTTTTAATAAAAGTTTTCCTCTAAAGGGACTTTTTTTTTGTAGGTCATTATATCCAAATTAAATACACTCTGACAATTGACAATTACTGATAATGTATAAAACCCTGAATTTCAAAATTAAACAGAACGGTATATAATAAGTAACAAATATTTTTATACAAATGATAAAAGCTGTATTAAAAATCCAGCTATCAAAAATAGAACTACAAAATGAGTTTCAGCTAAGGGAAAATAAAAATTTTCAGTAGAAAAATCATTTAGGAAATATGCTTGTAAAATCCCGGCTTATAAATACTAGCCACTATACACATCTGTTTATAACATTTTTGAAGGGTTATATTGGAACATTTAAGAAAGAACAAGTCACGTGTCCAGAACTAAATGCAATTAAAAAGGGTTATATTCAGCCTCTCGCTCCACTTTCAATATTTTCTTTCTATGGACTGAAGTGAAACTGTTTAAGCTGAAAGGTTCCTAACCAGTTTAATTCAGGGAATAATTAAATCTGAGTTTTCGAAGAGACCTACGAGGTCATCCATCTAGCCTAACCTTGCTTCTCATTGGAGAACCTCCCAGTGCAGCCTGACAGACAGATGAGCCACTGTCCTCTGCACAAATACACTGAGCGATGGGAGTTCACAGCTCCACTGGGGAGCACATTCCATTGTTAAATAACCAATTGATAGATGAGAACTCTTTCTAGGGACTCCATATCAGTCATCCTAAAAATTTTCCACTAATTAAGTCCAGTCTTTCCATCTGTTATCAACACGTGCCCTACCCCTCTCTTCCCCCAATCACCCTACAAACAACGGAAGTCAACTTTCATGGTTCTTCCCTGCTCCCTCCCTTCCAGTTTATCTTCACGAAGAAGCCAGAACCACCCTTGTAAAACAGAATAAACAAACGAAACCAGATTATGTTTTTCACTACAAAGCAAATGCACACAGAGAGAGTCTAAGGGCTTCAGTGTGCGCCTTAGCAGGCTAAGAGCACAGTTCTCTTGGGAACCCCACCCAGAGTAAATGAGGTGACAGAACCTCATCTGTTTTGGGGCCAGAAAGTCTCGGGAATGTTGGGGGTCCACTGGAGAAGGCAGAATGGAACCTAGTTCCAGGATCCACATGCGTGTGCAAATTACACACTCTTCCCGTTTCTCCGAGCCAGGAGACCCAACAATTGATCTTTGGGAAGGAGGGGAAGAGCTTGCTGTTGAAAGAGAGGAAGTGGCCGAAAATAAAAGCAAAAGAGTTGTGTCTGAACACAGAGAGAAAACCGTGCCGTCCAGAGCACACTCGCATACTCGGGGCTGTTTAAAATGTCTGAATAAAGCAGGCCTGAGTGCTGTATTCTTAAGAAACAGAGACCATTTGCCTGCAAATTAAATTTTTACAAGTATTCTTCGGCACACAAAACATGTTCTGTTCTATTTTTCTTGAAATACGAAACTCCACAGAAATACCTTTAGTTTTTCCACGACTAATACAGAAGTAGATAGGACTTTTTCGGTTTTCTCCTCATTCTACTATAGGAAAAACGACAAGTAAATGAAAAAAAACTCAGTGTTGGGGACACTGCGTGAAGCAGTGGAGGCTGCAGCAACTGACCCACGCACGACCCATCCCAAAGGGCCAGTAGAATGCAGAACCCCATGCTGCCAGATGAACCACGTTTTTAAGAAACACCGAAAAAAAAAAAAAAAAAAAAACACTGCTTTTATAAGAAATTTCTTGTTTTTAAAGGCAGGCAACTAATTTAAATATCCTTAAAACACTTGTCAGGGACACGCTGTGCAGACCCAAGCAAGCTCATCCGCAGCCCAGAACCAGCCAGAATCCGTGTTCCTGCTTTAGTACTCAGCCTGCAACGCTAACACATCTACGCGTAAAACATCCCGGTCAGAGCAAGACGGCTCAGCGTCACAGGTAGAAGCTCGCCTTCCTTCGGTGCTTTCTTAGTGTCCAAGTTTCCTGAGCTTACCTGACCGTACAACTCCGACTAGAAATGATATACTCTAGATCTGTTCTTCGGCAAGAGGTCCTAGTCGGTTTGGGGTTCATGCGTGGGCTCTATCAGTATTTAGCATGTAAAGAGGTAGAAATGGATGCTTCTCATTTTGGAATTTTTCCACCTCTGCTCCCAGAGGATGGGCACACAGTTCTCCAGAGAGAGAGAGAGGACCATGCAGATTAAAGAGCGTTTGTAACGAGCCACTCAGGCTTGGCAGTGGGTCCCCTGCAGGAAGCAGTTACAGCACCTGAGGGACCCACGTCGGCTTTCTCGACTCAGGTCAGCATATGGAGAGCAGTTAGCAGAGCTACGTAGCAAACAGACACGCAGGAAATATGGACTGACATATATTAACGCCTTGGAGATGCACAAGCGCCTCCAACTTACCCCTTAAGGCAGTGGGGATGACACTTAGTGTTACCACTCGTTCATCCAGAATGAGCTGTCCAAAGAGGTGTCTTTGTAATTCGAGCACGAAGTCCTGGCAAGAGAGAAGAAAAACGCAGAGGGGGTGAAAAACAATTTCTCTGAATTAGAATTTTTATAATCAAAGTTTGATTTCTCAGCATTCTGCTAGATATTGTGCTTGGTACAAAAAGGAAGCATCTAAAAGAAAAAAATCAAGGGTTAAATGATTAACTATACAGGAAATAGGAGGGTCTTCCCACATCCTAACTGGAGAAACAAATTTAATGCTTCGTCCTATAACTTCATATGGCCAAGCCATTTTATAGATACAAGGAGGGAAGGCAGAAGGAAGGAAGGAGGGAAGTGAAGGAGGGGAAGAGATGGATGGATGGATGGATGGATGCATGGACGGACGGACGGACGGACGGACGGATGCATGGATGGATGCATGGATGGACAGACACAGAGCCTACTGTGGTCCAGCCACTAATCCAGAGGTGGGAGTAGAGCAGTAAATAAGAGAGAAAGTCTCTGCTCTCACTGAGCTTCATTCAAACAGAAAGAAGCAGTCAAAATAAACACATAAATAAGAAAAACGCGTTCCAGTGATATGTGAAATACAGAGACAGGATTACGAGACAGTGAATGACAAGTGGCTAACTTAAAATGGAAGCGCAGGAAATGGCTCTGAGACAGCCACCAGGCTGAGATCTGAACGCTACTTTGCAGTAAGGGGAATGGTCCCTAACAGAGGCAGCACGGGTCCCTGAACAGAAGGACCAGCAAAATCCTAAGAACCAGCGTGTCAAGGACAGTCATCATGGGCTGTGGGGGCAGAATCGAAATGAAAGTGGGTGAAGTCAACGATCAGAGTCTTGTCACTCATTAAGCAGGTGATTTTAGTGTCCTCTCTAATGGAGAATAATACTTGCTTCCTATCTTTGCTATGATGCCCAGTGATATGTTAAAGTTCATGGTCCATTCAGCCAACATACCAGAAAGTCTCTTTTCTTTTATTGTTTAAAATGTTAAAGAGATTGCTTTCAGAGAGTGAGACTTGCCTTTTTATAAGTCAGTATTTCACCTCTGCTATGTACATAAGATACTACACTGTGGTGATAATTGTGTACTCTGGGTGACAGCCCTTGATAAAAAATGCAGACTTTGGAGCCATAAGATCAGGGTCCAACCCCCAGATCCCCCATTACCACCTGACTGAGCCCAGACTGGTTATTTAAATTATCTAAGCCTCTGGTTTCTTCAACTATAAATGGAAAGTAATATTAGTTACTTTTCAGGGTTATTTTAAATATTTAATGGCATAGTGCTCATAAAATAATAAAGTGACCAAAGCAGCAATACATTACTTTCACTGTAAACAGTTGCTATTAGGAAATGCTTGGTTATCACAATGATTCATGCTATAGAAATACACCTATATAACTAGGCATAGCACAGATAACAATTTTCATGTACTGTTATAGACCATCCTATGGGTGAACCTCTAAAAAACAGCCCAATTCCCCCTCGTTGCCGGTGAGAATTTAAAGCTGAAAGAGGTAGACTGATTTGCCCAAGGCGGCATAATTGGTTCAGAGAACATTCTCAGAAACCTGATCTATTTGGTCAAAAATGCCTGCCTTATAAGATAAATCCTATATAGACATAAATTTTGAATTCACTTTGTAATTAACCCAGCACGGACAAGAAAATACTTTTAAATTGTAAGAATAGAAAATTGAGCAAGCTTCAGCGGGCCCTATCTACACACATTATAGTGACCATTTTGTTTAAAGCCAAGAATTGTCATATTTTACTGATGGCCTGATGTCAATTTGCTAACCAAGAAACCATAAAATAGAAGACCTGCCACGTTTTAATTTTTCCAGTGAGGATAACAGATATTGCACCTCGAGCACCTATTATGTGACAGAAGCTTTCCATACATGCATTCTAAACACTCGGCCATTTCATGAGTGTGACAGTTTTTTATTCTCCAAGCACTTGCATATACTGTTTCCTGCTGGGAATGCTTTCCTGGAGAAGTCCTAATTACCCCATCGAGACCCAGCTTATATGTATCCTCTTCTGTGGAGCCTGCCCCGACTTCGTCCTTTCTCCCCGCAAGAAAGGAAGTGTCCTCCCTCCCCTCTGCACCTCACCGCTCTACCTTATGCAGGCAATTACATTGCAACTCTTTCTTTTTCACTTGTCTGTCTCCTTGACGAGGTTTTAATGGCTTTGAACTTGAAAAGGACTCATCTGACTTTGTTTTCCTGATGGCTAGCACGATATCTTTACACATGGGTGCTTAACAAGTGTATGATGAATGGATTGAAGAAATGATGCATCGAATCGCTAATACAACATGATTTAAATTTAGACTAGCCTGCTTTTCCATCCCATGACTTATATTACAAATAAAGGGGAAGTTACAACTTCACTATGGTGATAGTTAAGGTTTTGTGTCGACTTGGCTAGGCTACAATACACAGCTGTTTGGTCGAACACCAGTCTAGATGTTGCTGTGAAGGTATTTTTTTAGATATGATTAACGTTTAAATCAGTATACTTTGAATAAAGTGGATTATCCTCCATAATGCGTGTGGGCCTCAGCCAATCAGTGGAAGGCCATGCGAGCAAAGACTGAGGTTTCTCAGAATATTTTTCTTGGGTTTGAAGAAGAAATTCTGCCTCCAGACTGCAACACAGTAACCTGCCCGACATGCCCACCTCCTGCCATTGGGAATTCGAACTCGAGACCACAATATCAACTTCTGCCTGAGCTACCAGTCTGCCGGCCTACCCTATGGGTTTCAGACTCACTCAATAATGTGAGGCAATTTTCTAAACTCTCTCAATAGATAGATGGATGGATAGATGGATAGATAGGCGGATAGATAGGCAGGCAGGCTCCTGCTGGTTCTGCTTCTCTGGAGAATCTGATTAATATTACTACTAATCGTTTTGGATTGAAATGATTTTAGATAGGATTCTAGAAGTTTTGAGTTTAGAGTACACTGATTTGAACCCTGCTCATTTTGTAGAGGAAGAAGGAGAGGCCCAGAAAGGCTGACCTGCCACGTCAACAGCGGGAAAGAACTGAGGCCAGAACTCGGATCGCCAGACAACGACATCGGCCCTGTTCCAGAACAGATGACAGCGGTTTTGTTCCAGTGACAAATCGGTGGTTGCCAAAAGTACTCTCCCTTGGATCCTGCGTCTTCTCTGCAACCCTTTCCACGTTCTGAATGTATTCCACATCCAAAATTAACTCTCGTCCAGTTGGATGAACTACAGTCTCTCTTCGACAAGCGGATATTCTCTCGACTGTGTTATCGGTGAGACACTCTCTTGCTCCGAGCCATTGGGTAAAACTACAGAAGGATCTAACAGGCTCCACTGTGTATTTAAGTCTATGAGATTCAAGGCAGCGCTATGTAAACCACATCTATAACACAGCTCTAGCAAGACTATGTTTTTAGCTATTCAAAGAATGTGCTTGTATCTATGGCAGCACGCAGATACCATGTGTGGCCGAGTCATCAACCAACGGGTTTCAATCATGCTCTTTTCAGCCTGAATATCAGCCGGTCCTGGAGCCTCTGAGCTTGCCTGCCACCACAATGTCATTGTAATTGAACATGAATATACCTTACGATTTTTTCTCCCATGAGTTTGGCGGTGAAAAGCTATTCGATTTCACGATGCTGAAGATTCTACCGGCAAACCTCCCCTCAAAGCTGAATGTAATCAGGCCCAGCAGTGAAAAGAAAGGAAGGCCACACCCAAGGCACAGCCACAGCATTTATCAATCAATCTCCGAGCCTATTGTCAAGGCTGCACTAGGTTCCCAGTGCCCCGTGTTTATAAACTTTCGCTGCAGGGCGACTGAGTGGGACAGCCGCCAGCACCGGGCACAGCTACCGACACAGGTCAGGAGAAATTGCCGGGGAAGAGAGTGATCGATTTAGCTTAACCCATGCCCTTAATCAAAATATGCTCCCCCTACTCCAATTAGGTAAAAAGAATGCATTTCTCCCTGAGAAATTTCTCTCTAAAAATTCACGCCTTCGATTTAAATCCCCTTTGTAATTCCCATCTCTCTGAATACAAAACACGTTTTAAAGTTTCTGGATTTAGCCCTGCTATCGGCTGGGCAGCTTATCAACACAGAGACTGGACTGCAGCGTTTGTAGTAGAACAATGCAGTAAGTGGGAACTTTTCCAGGAGCCAGAAAGGGACTGGGAGTAAGAAATGCAACTCCTGTCTCCTGTAACCCCTTGTATGACCCAGGTCTAGACTGAGACCCTCCAGAATCTGCATTCACAGGAGGAGCACTCGTCAGCCCAGCCTCTTGGGCCGTTGGAGACTTCAGAGACACGATGAGTAAAGCACTACGCGACACTCACTCCAGGGCATCGGGGGAGCCTACACAGGGACCCTGCACACCTCCACCACAGGACAGATTCGGCTGGCCTCTCACATGGACCCTAGCACGCTGTTCCTGCACGAAGAGCTGGCGGAATGAGATGCGGCCCTTGACAAAAAGGGGCTGTCCACTCTCCCAGTGGACGACAGCACGCCAGGCAATCATAAAAGAAAGACTAATTACCATGAAAATAGGAAGTTTCAGTCTATCCTCCCCAAATGACAGACTTCTATACACATGGAGCACAGTGCTTACTGCTTATTGCGAACCAAGTAACGGCAAAGCCCTTGTTATTTCTAAAACAGCTCATGTGAAACACCAAAAAAAAAAAAAAAAATCAGTGAACAGCTGGAAGCGGAGCAGGGCACATCCACTGGGCCACTGTGTTCCCGAGGCTGGCTTCTGTTTAGAATAAGTCTCCCCTAGGATTCTCACGAAGTTCACGATCCAGGGACAAAATTCAAGTATGGAAACGTTGGCACTGTCTAGCCGGTGTGCCCAACATGCAGGGCGCTGACTCAGTTATTCAATTCAAGACGTATCTGTTGAACATATATTGTGTTCAAGGCGCTATGCTAAGTGTCGAGAATATGATGGTGGCGGAGAGGCTGCTACGGTCTCGCACAGCCTGTAAACAAGTAAACCATCGGTCACAAGGTAGTGTGGAGACGATCTGGTCCATGATGGTAACACGCAGGAGTGGCCTCAAGCCCACTCTTCAAGACCCAAATACAAGTAAGACCTAAATAATGCCCACATCACAAAAACTCCCTAGCTTCAGTATCCCCAGTAGAGCAGAATGGATTTTCCTACACTAGGCTCCCGTGAATTCCTCTCGTGGAGGACGGTGGGCCACTCCATGCTCTCTCCCCTTGAACCTGCTACAACCTATTGGAGTGCAGCCGAAGTGACACTACAGGATGTCCCACCAGCTCAGAAAGGGCCATGAGTTTACACCTCGTTTCCTTGGGGCACTTGACCTGAAGCCCTAGGGCAGCATCTACCTGGCATCGCATTGACTTCCTTGACCCCTGCATCTACCTGACACCCGTTCCCATATTTTCCAGCACACGAGAAGGCACTGCTAACAATTTTATCCCATCCCTTGCCAAGACAAAAGAAACTGATTCAGCGTTGCTGTCTTAAAGCCACCAGGGAATTGTGGCTTCCAGCCTGATGGATGACCCTCATCCAGCTGAATGACAGAACTCAGTGAATAATGGCGAGGGTGGGGTGACATTCTCCATTAGAGAACTGCGATAGAATAATTCCTTCTCACGTCCAAGACCACAGCACCCGTGCGCCAAGTATCACACGCAGTCAGCATCGCGGGAGGCACACACCCCGCTCACAACACCGTATTAGGCCTACGGGAAACGGAGCTGAGCTTCTTGTACATGAGAAACTTTAAACTGTGTGGGGCTAGGAAGCCACCT
>NW_011888859.1:3663363-3665590 GCF_000151845.1 Pteropus vampyrus | reverse complement strand
TACACACGGCACTTCAATGTCACTAAAACTTGAAAGATTCCATACTTGACACTTGAAGATGCCACGTTGTTTTTACCTAAACTTCTGCTCCAAGTCAAATATGTACAACCTGTAGTTATACGCCTTGCCCATAAAATGTGGGAATTTTACTTCCGAAAATACAAATGTGTAGGCTGTGCGGTAAATTCTCTTTTAAACAGTCTTCGTAAATGTTTTGAAGTCCACTCACTGGTTAAGAGAGTAAGTAAGATAAAGGAGCACCGGCCCTCAGAAAGGCCCTTGTGATTCTTGGGTCACTGATAGGAAGTCAGAGATAAGGTTTTGAGGCGACAGCCACTGTACAGATAATGATGCCTTTCTGGAAGGCGAGAAAAACACTCCACCGAAGGCTGCTTTGTTTTTTGATTCATCAATACATTTTGCAGAAAGGAGCACATGTGAGAATTCCCAGTGCTCAAACAACTGTTGCTGCTTCATTCTATGATTATGGGGCAAATCGAAATGACGCAAGAAACAAACCAGCATCGGGAACTTTATGAACAAGGTGAGCGCGAGGGTCCATAAAAATGCAGCCCACAGTTTCACACTGGGTACATCGGAACCTCCGGCTGTACCGACTGCAGCTGATACATGCGTCATTTTACATGTAGTCACACGTAAGTCTCAACAGCAAGGTGCTATGCTGGGCCTTGAGAATGCGTGATTGCAGGACGAGTCAGGCACAGCACCACTTATCAGAGGGCCTAGCGTTCGGGGAGAAAAGATGGCAAAGACATGATAAATTGATAAACTGGCCATCTGGGATGGTAGCGAGATGGTGCTGTAAAGAATGCCAAAAACTTCCCTTGGTTTAGAACACACACACACACACACGCACGCACGCACGCACGCACGCACGTACACAACATTCATTAAACCAATCTGAAACAGAGATGTGATTTTCAGCAGCAACGACCACTAAGCTCATCAAGCCAAACTACAGGAAGATATATAGTCTAGATCCAGTTTAAAAGGAGAAGAAAAAACATGCCTAAAGACAAACATCAAACTGTATAATGGAACAAACTACAGAACTTTAAAAAATGGTATGGAGTCACCTGACACCTGTCAGAATGGCTGTCATCGTTAAACCAAAGAACAATAAGTGTTGGCGAGGATGTGGAGAAAAGGGAACCCTCATTTACTGCTGGTGGGATTCAAATTGGTACAGCCGCTATGCAAAACAGTCTGGAGGTTTCTCAAAAAATTAAAAATGGACATACCTTTTGACCCAGCAATTGCACTTCTGGGTATTTATTCAAAGAAAACCAAAACAATAATTCATAAAGACCTATGCACCCCAATATTCACGGCAGCTCAACTTACAATAGCCAAGATAAGGAAGCAACCTAAATGTCCATCAACAGACGATTGGATAAAGAAGTTATGGTTCATATATACAATGGACTATTACTCAGCCATTAAAAAAATGAAATTCTACCATTTGCAATGACATGGATGGACCTAGAGGTTATTATGCTGAGTGAAATAAGTCAGACAGCGAAAGATAAATACCATATGATTTCACTTATATGCGGAATCTAAGGAACAAAAAAGCACAAACTAATCAAAAACACACTAACAAATATAGAGGGCAATTTGATAACAGGCAAAGGGGATGTAAGTTTGGGGGGCTGGGAGAATGGGGTGAAGGGTTAAAGAAGTACAAATCAGTAGCTGATAGATGGTCACGGGGATGGGGAGCACGGCAGAGGGAATGCGGTCAACATTAATGTAATGGCCAGGTGGAGAGTCAGAGGAGAGAAGGAGTATTTAGGGGTATCGCTTTATAAACTATATCAATTTATAACCAATGTACTATATACCTGAAACTAATTTAAAAAAATTTTTTAAATGGTTTGGAGGATGCAGGGAATTTTTTTTTTTTTTTTTTGCAAAGAGATAAGGCAGCTACTACACCCATAGGACGAGAGCAGGCTGGGATTTAGAAAGATTGTGTAGGGGTGACACTGGCCAGAGCATCGCTGAGCACCAAGGAACAGCCTCCAGGGGCAGTTCAGACAAGGAAGACACGACACCAGGCCGGGCAGAGCAGCGCCACCTTGCCGATGGACCTTGTCTTGAGGACTTATCCAACTGGAATACGAGGAACCAGGGAGGCCTGCATTCTTGTAAGGAGGACAGCACGTAAGAAGGACAGAGAGAACAGGAAGCCTGAGACTACACT
>NW_011888859.1:3660859-3663313 GCF_000151845.1 Pteropus vampyrus | reverse complement strand
AATTCCTTCTCACGTCCAAGACCACAGCACCCGTGCGCCAAGTATCACACGCAGTCAGCATCGCGGGAGGCACACACCCCGCTCACAACACCGTATTAGGCCTACGGGAAACGGAGCTGAGCTTCTTGTACATGAGAAACTTTAAACTGTGTGGGGCTAGGAAGCCACCTTGATGATCACAGCCGGAAATGGCTGCTTTCCTCTTCTACCCTGGGAGGTGACTTCCCTGCGCATCTCTACTTCTTCTGCCAGCCCTCTCCATATGCAGAACTATTCGGTCATCACACCTAGCAGCTGTTCCAAGAGGAAAGAGAAAAAACTTAACAAAATGCTTGTGTGTGGGGGATGGGGGCAGGTCTGTCAATTAACCCTCTTTTCAGAGCCCTCCCCATCTCTAATTCTCCCTCCTCTTTAGTTTCACCGAGACGACTCTAAGCATGAAAAGGCTCTATCTTTATAATAGGTAAGATAGTGAACTTTAACGGCTAAAGGAGCCACTGAAGGAAATGATACCCATTCATATCCGATGTAGGAACAGCTTACATTTGCGCAATATTATCGTTTCCTTTACCCCATCCTTCGACTGAGCAAACTACTCCTTTTCAGTAACGGAAGCACAGGAATGAACGTAGTAAACAAATGAAATCGAATGACTAAATTAGCACAATAGCTTATAAAAGACGGTGTGAGCAGCAGAACAAAACACGGGTAGAAGCTACCCTCCCACATGGATTCACATGCTCCTTCAGTGAAAGTGGGAAAACGAGAGTATCTACTGACCTTAAAGTAGGAAATACACGTTTGTACATCACTTGGAAGGGCAAGCACCTGAAAATGTAAGTATAAGACTAACTCATCAACACTTTTGCATCGGGAAGTGTGTTCGACTCTGTTCTAGATCCTGAGCCATCTACAGGGAATCACGCATTAAACAGCCTCAACAAATACCTGTGGAATAAGTGGCTCTCAGGAACAGAAAGCTACAGAGTAGGGCTGACAGCAGCAGACACCTGCCTGCTGGGTTGTGTGAGTAGAAATAATTAATCAAGGGGGCCCCCACCTTTGCCTCAAAGCTCTGTTGACTAAGCCAGATGCATTTTCTAAAGGATAACTCTGCCTCGTTCCAAGGCTAGTCATAACTGCTGGAAAGTGGCGTATAATGGAAAAGACATGTGTGAGATTTTCCCCATGAGGATTCATTTATAAAGACAGCGTAACCAATGCTCTCTTTCACAATGCCTTACGTGTAAAGAACTCTTGATAGACTATGAGGTGGAGAATGAGTGAGGGGAGGAAGCAACAAATGAATGAACCGATGGTGGTGCCAACCCTGTGTACACTCACAGTGAGTCAAGAATCCCTGGATTTAAGTAGCATATGGAAAGATTTGTCCTTGGATGCTCTAATACTACACTGCCACAAAACGATTCTGTGGATGACTGAAATATTTCATCCTCCTAAACTTTTCAAAGTTGTCATCCTTTTCCTTCCTGGAGACAGAGCACAAGCTAATGTTCAATCGACAAAAAAAATATTTTCTGACTGGCCCCCTCCCTGTGGCCCTGCAGGAAATGATTTCAGAGTCATGAGCTTGGCCGAGAAAGTTCAGGCCGTAGAACCCACCAGAGAAGCATCAAGTTCGTCCCATGCAAGACTCAAGATTGCTGTTAACCTGCCCTCTGGTGACATCTCTCGGGTTCAGGCCAAGGCCAGGGTGTTGGTCAGAGTGCGAAACATTATTTCAGAGGCTATTTTTATGGCAACATACACACGGCACTTCAATGTCACTAAAACTTGAAAGATTCCATACTTGACACTTGAAGATGCCACGTTGTTTTTACCTAAACTTCTGCTCCAAGTCAAATATGTACAACCTGTAGTTATACACCTTGCCCATAAAATGTGGGAATTTTACTTCCGAAAATACAAATGTGTAGGCTGTGCGGTAAATTCTCTTTTAAACAGTCTTCGTAAATGTTTTGAAGTCCACTCACTGGTTAAGAGAGTAAGTAAGATAAAGGAGCACCGGCCCTCAGAAAGGCCCTTGTGATTCTTGGGTCACTGATAGGAAGTCAGAGATAAGGTTTTGAGGCGACAGCCACTGTACAGATAATGATGCCTTTCTGGAAGGCGAGAAAAACACTCCACCGAAGGCTGCTTTGTTTTTTGATTCATCAATACATTTTGCAGAAAGGAGCACATGTGAGAATTCCCAGTGCTCAAACAACTGTTGCTGCTTCATTCTATGATTATGGGGCAAATCGAAATGACGCAAGAAACAAACCAGCATCGGGAACTTTATGAACAAGGTGAGCGCGAGGGTCCATAAAAATGCAGCCCACAGTTTCACACTGGGTACATCGGAACCTCCGGCTGTACCGACTGCAGCTGATACATGCGTCATTTTACATGTAGTCACACGTAAGTCTCAACAGCAAGGTGCTATGCTGGGCC
>NW_011888859.1:3657685-3659409 GCF_000151845.1 Pteropus vampyrus | reverse complement strand
CCAACTGGAATACGAGGAACCAGGGAGGCCTGCATTCTTGTAAGGAGGACAGCACGTAAGAAGGACAGAGAGAACAGGAAGCCTGAGACTACACTGGACATGGAGAAGCGTCAAGTGTGAGGGCACGGTGTGAAGTGTGGGCCAAAAGAGAAGCAGATCGGGACGCCCCACGATGGAGGCTCAAGTCCAGGCTGTCGTTTGCACGTCAGTCCTTAGAAGACAATCTCTAAAGCAGAAGTCACATGCCAGCAATCAAGGAGCCCCTCCCAATGGCACCGGACCGTCATCGTCCATCAACACTTCATGAGCAGGAATTGTAAAGTAGTTCGTTCGTAATGACGAAAGTTAACTGAGAAATCTTAAAGTGTGTCTGCAAAGTAGACAAGAGCTCCTTCGGTAGAGGCCATCAGGAGCAAACCCAGCTTCGCCCCTCGCTGATCCTTGACTTTGGGTCATTTTTGTGCCTCTCTTTAACTTGATTTCCCTCCGTGCAAAACGGAAATGATTCTACCCATCTCCCGGGACTGTTGTGAAAACGAAATGGGAAAATATCTTTAAGTCACCTGATTCAAGGCCAAGTCCAAATCAATGTTAAATAATTACTGTTAGTTCTGTCTTCTTATCCTGGTTTGAAATGTGGGCTTTCTTCCAGTCAGCAACACTAAAGGAAATTCTGAATTATTTTTAACACGCTCATGGCAAGCAAGATGAGTCAGTAATGCCAAGGCCTAAACGTCTGTTACTAAAACTGTAAAAGGTGTTTTTAAAAAATATTTCTCTAGGAACTGAATAGGTGGGTGAATTATAAGTTCAAAGGAAAATATAAATTAAGAAACTTGCACACAATTAGACTTGAAGATTTATGTTTTAATATCGATAGCAACAAATTTCATTATATTCTAAAATCAACGGTAATTAAATTAGGGCATTGAGATCTAATTTAATAAGCAAGGGAACCTTCTGAGTGGGTGGGATATTATAGGTCTTTTTCTGAATTTAGCATAAGCTAAGCCTCCAGGATTGCTATTTTTTCAAGAAAAATTACTCATCACTAGGAAAGGTTCTCAGCATGTTTTGGTAGTCTATAGAATAAACAGCTTCCTATTCTGAGGGCCCAGTATACAGTACATTATGAGAATTATTGATAAATTATCCTAAGTTATGGCAAATTTATTACATGTGAATTTAACTGCGTGCGGAGTAAAAAGAATTTGGGGTAAAAGATGTGAATTTCAAATACTCCTCAGCAGTCCGGACGTGACCAAAGATCATGTTTTCCACATTTGATTCTCCCTGTGGCTGTCCATTCCGCTATCAACCTCCACCTTCTCTTGGGACCAAATCAGAGAGTCCACACCAATTAGCATCCAATTACAGTAACTAGAGCTAGATAAATAATTTGTACATCCCTAAACGACTATAATCACAGAATTTCCTTAGACTGAAAGTATTTCAGACCTTGGATTTTAATTACTTCAGTATGGAATTAGCAGTATATTTCCCATAGGTATTTTATTACCTGTTATTTCGTGAGGATGAATGTCTAAAACTTCAATTAGAAAATGGTCGTAATGGAGATGGGGTGGGAGAGGGGACGACATATGTTTTTACTGATTTTAGCCCATGAAAAGGCACTACCAGGGTGCAGTCTGGGAATATAATTTTAACCAGGACTTCAGGGCCCAGAAGGAACGCGCCACCCACTTCCACCTCTTAAACCACTC
>NW_011888859.1:3645074-3656825 GCF_000151845.1 Pteropus vampyrus | reverse complement strand
TCCCTGAGGTTCCAATACTACTTTAAATAACACTGGGATTAGTTCTGAAGACAGAAAGTACATCAGTCACAGCTGAGGAACTAACAGTCTCTTAAGTCCTTCAGGAAGAACTTAACAAACATAAGAAAAAGGCTTATTGATAATAATAATTTGAAAAATATGGTAAATAAGGTTATGATTACAATTTATTTGATAAAATTAATATGCTTAAACCTTATACAGATATTTTTCAGTCACAGTACACTAACCATTCAGCCTGGGACTAAACGTGGATTAACTCTGATACGAAGAGAGGCTCGTGATTGAATCTGTCTTTTGCTTAGAATCCTTGTAGCTGCATCAGCAAATCAATACCGCTACCAGCTCCTGATCCGGCATGAATTAATATGATCGCTGTGGGACCTGGGGTCGTCACGATGTCACTGACGCAGGACTGTACCTGCGGTGAACTTCTCTCAGGTCCTAAAATCGGCATCTTGGTTCTAGCCTTCATCTACTAACAAGCTGCTTTGGGCAAAGCACCCTTAGGTCTCCTTCTCGTCCAGATTCACGTTGCATTTTCCACCTACCAGCCTCAAAGGGATTTTGTGGTTATCGTTGGTGTCTGAAAGATCTTTCATCTCTGGGGATGAAAGGTGCTAATGAGTATTTGCTGGGACGCGCTCCCACTCTGCCCCATGGGAAGGCTCAGAATTCTTCTTCTAAGGATGTCTGCTGCAGGTAGGAAAATGTTACGTTTGAAGTGGGAATTAGATAGGCTTTTAATTATAAGGAGGTGGGGCAGCTGCTGCTAAACAGAGACCAGAGGCCCTTCAATTCCAATTTCTTCTCGGCTGCTATAGTGGGTGTAACCTTGAACCTCATTTTCTGGCTCTGTAAATCTAGGTTAAGCGCACAGAGCCCCTATGAAAAGCAGGGCCTATAATCAGAGGAAATCAAACTGAAGTGGAAACATTTGTATAATGTCATGATTACATAATGTAAGACTTGGCCATAGTCTTGGGCTTTTCTATAAAAGTACTTAGTCAATCTGAAACAGGAAAAGTATCAGGGGCAACTAAAAATAGATAATGCGATCTGATACAGGGTCCTTATAAAGTCCTTTGATTTCTAAACTTTAATGGCAGATTTTAGGCATAGAAATACCAACTTGTAAATGTCACCTCAAAAAAGTGAAGTTCTTTATACGAAATACGGATTTTAATAATGTTAACTGTAGACTACTGTTCCTCCGTAACATTTTTCATTTACTATAAAATCTAAAAAAAGCGATATTCCTTATACAGCTTCTAGAACCTCCATCCTCCTCTGGAGTCCTTCACTCCCCACCCCTTCCTTGGAGGCTCCTTGGTCCTCATCTGTCCACCTTTGATGTTCTCTCTCACTGTTTTTACAACCGAGCCTCCCTATCCAGCTTAAATGGATCTTCTCTGCTCCAGACCCACGTATCGACCTACTGAATGGGCCACCTCAAACTCAAGATGACCCGAACTGAAGATATTATTTCCAACCCTACCCTGCCCCCAAATAACCTGGTTCTAGGTACTCAAATTGAGATAATGGCGCCTCCGTCCACTCTCACAAGATAGAAACCCATCAGTTATCCTACACCTGCTTCTCCTTTCCCTCACCTTGACGTCCAGGTGTCAGTAAACCCTCCAGCTCCTCCTCCCTCGCCTTCGCTGCATTGTGTTCATTCAGACCCCAGGAGCTGACCCGACCACTGCCTCTACTGTTTCCTACTGGAATATTTTCAGTACTTTCTCCATCCAGAGGAAAATTCTAAAACAGAAATTGGTTCCTGTTATGCTCCACTTTGAAACTTTTCAAGATTATCCATCTCTCACGATTAAAGGTCCCAAACTTTTCATGGCATGCACAACTCTACTGACCCTTCCAGCTCCTGTCCCTCCAGCCACCAATGCGAACTCTTGGTAGCCCACAGCGCACCGTGTACTTCAACGCATCCATGCCTTCCATCCTGGCGAAAATGCTCCTCTCGGCTCTAACGGCTTAGCGGATTTCTCTTCATTCTCAAAACCAACGTACATGGCTCTTCTGAGACACCTTCCCTAACATCACATAAGAGTGATAATAAATCTTTACTTCCAGATATATCACCGCACCTTGTACAAATCTGTTAGGGCACTTAGCACACTGAGCATGGATTCTTTGCTCATATGCCCACCTGCTTCACCAGGGCACAGACTCTGTTCTATGAATCTTTCTGCAGCATTTTTAACGGGGGGCATGGTGAAGATTATAAGAGTGATGAGTGTTTGGTGAATGAATGACTTAAACAAATACAAGTTCTGGAATGTAGTAGTCTGATAGTCAATAAATCCATTCTAAAATGCTGCTCCCAAATTCTTCGTATCATCCATAAATTCAAAGTTATTTCAAGTTCAAGTGTCTCCATAGGTTGATGAAGATTCCATAGAGACAGGCCTCAAAGTCACCTGGGAAGCCAATACCTACCTATTCATTTCCATAATGCATCACACACTTTAAAAAATATAGTCCTTACACATTCAAACCTCAAGCTGAATCATGAGGCCCAGCAGTGAAGACGCACATAAATAAAGGCGCTTTCTTGGGAACTGAGTCTCCACCTCCATCCCAAGGCATTATCATCCTCACATAAATTTTCCTTTAAAAGACCAAGACGGCCAATTTGCCACAATGTCTTTAAGGCCCTTCGTCCTTAGTTATTTCCCTGTTTAATTCACCATAAAGAATTCTTGAGGAACTGCCTTAAAATCAGGAAGGATGTGCTTACTCGAAACATTTTTTTAATGAATACTGACTATATGGCATAGGATTCTTAAAAATAGCCCAAGTAAATCAAATTTCAACTTGAAAAAAGAAATAGCTGTTCAGATACCACACTGCAGAGCTAGACAACACAGGGTAATAAAACTCATGGTACAGTTAAAAAACAGCAAGACCGTTTATTTCAATATCTCTCTATTGTTCAGTTTTCTTTACTTAAATAATAGTGGGAAGCTACATGGTGACTCAAAGCTGATAACGTAACAAATCACCTGACCTTTCTTTTTTCAAATCTGTTTTAGCTGCTATACAAAATATTAGTGCAATGTGGGGTATCTCTTCTATACTTAAGTTACCGTGTACAGCTGCCTAGGCCATCAACTTCTTTCTATGCTGTTATAATGTAATATCTTGTTGATGTCCATATCTTATTTGCTTTTTGCGTCTAACTTCAAACAGGTGCAGATAATTACATTTCACCAAGATTACATGCAAAGATGTGCTGCTATAAAGAATATTTGATAAACCATTTTCTTAATCGAGGCTGAGATAAGCTACCTCACAGGGCTGCAGTGATTCGATGATCGATGTGTACAGAGTACCCGGCACAGATCTCTCCCCAAGCTCCAGGCTGCCTGCCTGTCATTCTACCAGATTGTCTCGAGGGCAATGAGAACTCAACATGTCAAAGAGAACTAGTGATCTTCTGGTCACGGGTGGACATTATCCATCCAGCCACGCAAGGCATCCTCAGTCTCCCACGCGCAGCCCATGCCCAGGGCCTGCTGGCTGTTCAGCCTCAGCATCTTCCCAGTGCACCCACTACCCTCCCTCGCCTCTGCTGCCACCAGCCCACACGCCATCTCTCTCCTAGACTCATGCAACGGCCTCCCAACCAGTTTCCCCAAATCCGCTTTTCAAACCTCCTTAAAGTCTTCCCAGGATCCTTAATATGATCTGCCAAGTCTGGCACGGTCGGCCCTTACCTGCCTCCCCAGCCTCACCTGTCTCCATTCTCCTTCCTCCCGCCTCCGGCTACAGCCCCACTGCCTCCTGCCCGCGGGCCTCTGTGCGCACGGCCCCTTTGCCTGAAGGAGAAGGGGATTTTCTATTCCTGATCCCATCTCACCCTAATTATTACCTTTTCTTTACCCACAAAGCTTGGACACGTCTACCTCTCACTGAAACAAGTGCCTTTTCCTTCAAAAAGCTTTTCATCGAGGACAATAACATAATTTTGCTTAGGTGATGAATCAATGTGTGTCTCTTATAGATCACTGTAAACTCAAAGGCAGGCGGGGAAGAAAACAAAATTGTGCCACCTTAGTTTCTCAAACAGAGACTGAGATAAGGACTTGAACACAGATGGTTCATGTGGGAGTCATCGGAGGGAAAAGGGATGAGGGAAAATAGGGAAAGAAACAGAGAAGATGGGAGCACCAACATAAGAGTGTGTTCCAAGGTCAACGCTGTGAACAGCAGAGCGCCATTTCTACCAGGACCTCTTGGGAGCCACGCGGATGCCACCTAGAGTTGTCCCCCTGGAGGAAGGAGGCAGAAGCATCTGTCCACCGGCTTCAGGCCCTGACTAGTTTTGGGCCATGCCCAGGGGTGTTAACCCTCGTCCATCTCTGGCCTGTGTCTGCACCCCAAGTGGACCCCCACAGCTTCGGAGGCACAGAGCAGGTGCAAGGCTGTCACCGCAAAGTGCATTTGAAACCACACTGAAGCCCTCAAAGCTGCCTCTGAAAATGGAGGCGGGTCATGAGGGTGTGGCTCAGAGACCAAGGGTGTCTGCTACACTGCGGGTCCCAGTGCCCAGTACTGTGCCTGGTACACCCCTGAACCCCCATTGATGGTGGTAGTGGTGGTGGTTCTCACGATTATATTTTTTCACAAATATAAATTCTTTCCAACAGCGCTGGTAGAGCATATTTTTTAAAGTCTGGGGACAGGAGGGAAAGTTAAGTCCACTATTATGTCGCGGAAGGTCTCTCCACTCGCGATGGGATGGGGGCGGTTCCTCTAATAACAAAAAGTGTGGGTTTTTAGATACTTTTTCAACAAAAAGAGCAATTATATGCTTCATAATATAATTAGCTATATTTAATATCCTGGGCACGCATCCCCAAACATTGTGTCTAGGGCATCGAAAAGTTATGTTTAGACATGGAGAGGCAAAGGTTATTATATTTCTGTCCAAAATAACTCAACCCTGAGATAAAAATAGTCTCAAGACATTAACTAGGTGAGGCAGTGGTATGACCCTCTTCATCCTAAGGTGTCTATAAACCCTTAAGATCGTTATGGATGATCAGAAACTAGGAAAGGATTGTAAAATGGGACAATTTCCTATAAAGCTCAGTTTAGCCCAATCTCTTCAATTTAAGGGCTTTTCCTGCTTAAGAGTCGTGGAGTACACAAAGACTCAGTGAGTGAGTATTACGCAGAAGGACTTGACTGAGGGTATGCAGGAAAAAAAAGAAAAATTGGTTCGGTTCCAGTCATCGAAGTCTGATCTCATACACTCTTGGACAGGAAGATGGACCGAGATATGAAGGAAAACAGCAGAGCAAAAAGCGAAATATTATTTAAAAAACTAAGTGCAACCACTTCTGTCTCCTGAAGAGGAAGCACAGTTTATATCTGCAGCGAGATCAGTCTCCAAATTTCTGCTTTTCACCTTCAAGGACTGATGAAGGAAGGAGAAGAGAAAGGCAGAAATTTCAAAGCTTCTCCCAGATTTTCCAGGCCTATAAAAGGTGACTAGAGAGTCCCTGTCGTTAGCAGCCGTGAAGGGAGAGGAGCTCCAGAAATGGAGACGGGCACGAGATCCACGCCCAGTCTTAGGGGAGAGAGAAGCCAAACAGTACGGCTGGAGGCTGGAAATGCTGCCGGCAGGGGGAGGACCAGAGGGTCTTTAAGAACCGAGGCATAACCTTCCATACCAAGATGGCACATTGCTGCATGTAAACGAGGCAGAAGCTCACGTCCCCTGTGCCTAGTCTAGAGTGACCTCCCGCTGGGTCTTCCAGGTCCTGCTGCCAGGAAGACCATAACTACAAACCTTGATAAAGAATTAATCAAAATGTCTTTGCTTCAACGGAACAGCTCAACGTCAGGAGGGTAGGTCAAAAGGAATTTCACCGAATATCCTGTTTTAAGTTTGTTGATGAAATCTAGGCTTCTCATTTCTGAAATCGCATCTCTTGCCGTGGATTTAAAACTAAAGGAAAACCCGGGCCAAAGAAGAAAGACACACCAGAAAGAAGATGCAGAAGTCCCGTAAAATATTGACGCTTCCCCGGTTGGCGTCCTATGAAAGTCTGCGGGTGCACACGACCTCCGTACCTACCCGAACGGACGCCTCCAGGCCGGACACTGCACCCCCAGAACCTCAGAGATGTCACTTCTGGCCCCGGTCTCACGTGTCATGCAATGTGAACAACCGACAGCAGAGATCGACAAAGCCTGGTGTAAACAGTCAAGAATCTGACAGAGACTCAGAACCAGAGGCAGTGAGGAGCCTTTGCAGTGAGGCCGACCGTGGAGGCAGGAGTGGAGGTTGGGGAGAAGCTAGAGAGAGCGAGGACATGAGTGACTGCCGGGAATGGCTGCGGATGGCGCCAGGGAGAGCCCGCTATTCCAGACCCGCTTCGGGGTACGGCTGGCAGGTCTAAGGAACAGCATCGGGACTTTCAGATCTACATCTAAAACCCTGTCTCCGAACCACCAAGAGTACGCATCGGCCTACGACTAGGGGTCAGTGACACAAACGCGCAGCTTGACCGGCTGCCAGGCTGGCTACAGCGCCCATTCCTGCCCAGATTTCAAATCGGTCGCCATGCCAAAAAAGAAGCTGTTTCTTTCTTGCACTGCCATTATTTTTGTTCGAATATAAATTTGCACTTGAAAGTATAAAAAGGAAATTGTGCTTTTAAAAAAAAAGTTATTTTAATTTAAAAATAAGAAGGTCACATGGGGCAAGAGAGGAAACGCCCAGTGATTTCCACGGGCTTATTTGTAGAATCCACATTGCTTGGATATAAGCAAAACCGGAAAGAAATGGTTTCATAGTGTGTATTCATGAACGAAATTAATTTTGCCAGCACCCGACTCTGGAGAGGAGGGGGAGGGGAGAGGAAGAGAAAGGAGGAAGAAAAAAAGGGGGAGGGGACGAAGGAGAGGAGAGAGGCAGGGGGGAGGGGAGGGAAGATGAGAGATGTTTATCATCACAATAGTAGTAACCAGAGCTGGGGATAAATATGTAACCTAAAAGAAGGATGCTTTGTTTATTTTCAATGTGCTTGCACACCAAGTATTAATCACACCGGCCATGGAAGAGAATTATGTAACCCAGCCTTAATGTTCCAATCCTGTCAAGCCTCCACCTGGAGTTACTCAAAAGCATTTTGCCCCATTGAAAAACAAAGAAACAGAGTCTGGGCCACAGTAATAAAGTTCCCCCCAAGAACTTTCCCAGCCATGCCTGCCAGCTCTTACACTACCTTTGGTCCCCGGCCAAACCAAAAGTTCTGAGGAGGTCAAATATTCAAATTCCAGCCCCAAATACAATTCACAATTCACAATTAAGGCTCAGGCGAGCCAGATACATACACTCATCAAGGTTGTAGGTTTTTAGCAATGTTTATGACACTACAAGATTTTCGATGAGTTCTGCAATTTTCCTGTCCAAGCGCTGTAAAAACAAGACTTAAGAGTGCCAGGTCTAGTTCTTAAAAGTAAGGTACTGTAATTCACATTGTTTTATCCTAACGGTCATCAACAGCATCCACATTCCTACACTGGAAAGGAAGTCTTCTGGGCAATTATTAATCAGCACAAAAGGAAAGGAGCTTGAAAGGAATTTACAGGAAAATTAGTAGATTGTTAATAAAACCCTACAGCCAAGTCATTAGGCTACTTATACGTACTTAGCAAGAGAAAACTCTCCATGTGCAAAGCTATCAGCCACGTAGCCTGTGTGCACGAGGCAGGCACCGGTCACCGGTCACACAGCTGTCCTTCTAAGCCTCCCCACCGTTCTCCATGGCAGAATCAGACAGGATTCCAGATGAATATTTGCCATGTGTATTCGTCCGTTCTTTCTACACAATTTCTGCCTTCTTCTGTTTATTACTTTTATACAAGGCTCTGCCACCTTACATACACATACATATTACTTTATTCAGTTATCACATACGTGCGATAAAGTACACAAATCGTAACTATACAGTTCCATAACTTTTCACATACGTACATACTCATGGAGCTAACACGCAGAGCAAGATATACTGCAGGAAATGGACACATAGTTGTTCACGCCCGTACACGCATGCCACACCCACACATGCACAAAGGCACAACTGATCCTTAAGATCACATTAAAGCTGCGGTATAAACAAACAGGAAAGGGGTCTACCACAGTATGATCAACTGCTAAAAACACTGCTTTTTAGTTGATTACGGAAAAAATAAAGTATTTACAGTATCATTTACAATTTGATGCAGATCTCTTGTTACCGCATTTCTAAGTCTTGAATCACTATCCCTTTTATTAAATCATGTTGCCTTTGCCACTAAATCTGAACCGGTTATTTTCTTTTTAAAAATGTTAGCAGTCACAGACTGGGAGAAAATATTTGCAAATCACATATCTGATAAAGGGCTCGCATCCAAAATATATATGTGAAATTGTTAAATCTCATCCTTAAGAAAATAAACCACTCAGCTTTTCAAATGGGCAAAAGATCTGAACAGACACCTCATCAAAAAAGATATATGGATGGCAAACAAGCACATGAAAAGAGGTTCGATGTTATTAGTCAAGAGAAATGTAAATTAAAACCACAAGGAGATATCACTATACACCATTAGAAGAGCTAAACTTTTTAAAATAAAAAACTGTTAACACCAAAACCTGGTGATGATATGGAGTAACAGGTGGGGATGCTAAATGACAGTCACTTTGCAAAACAGTTTCAGAGTCTCTTAAAGTTAAACACGCATCTACACACCTACCATACAACCCAGCAACCCCATTCCTAGTTATCTATCCAAGTGAATTAAAAACTTAGGCTCACACAAAAATCCATATGCAAAATGTTTATTCATAATCACCAAAAATGTGAAACGACCATAGTGTCCTTTGACAATCGAATGATGAACAAACAGTGGTACATCCATACAATGGAATACTACTCAGCAATTAAAAGGAAAAATTAATTCACCCAATAAACTGGATAAATCTTACATACCATTTGATAAGTGAAAGAAGCCAGACCTCCTAGCCGCCCCCCCCCAAAAAAAATGGCTACATGTTTTATAACTCCATTTATATAACATTCTGGAAAAGGTGAAATTCTAGGAAGAGAATCAGTGGTTGCCAGGGGTCGGGGATGACACAGAAAATTTTAGAATGACACAACTGTTCAGTACGGCACTGTGGTAGTGGCACATGACTGTACATTTGCCAAAACCCACAGAACTATAAAACAAAGAGTGAATTAAAGTGTTATGCAAATTTTTAAAAAATCAACCAGGGTGTCAGGAGATCTCAGGTTAGAATGCAAACTATAAAAAAGGAATGTAGCTATATTACAAATGAATGACATAACTTCACTGCAGCTGGGTGGGGGAAAACAGGAGCTGATCTAAATAACTTTGGAACCCAGTACCCTAACTTTGAGCTAATCACACACACACACACACACACACACACACACACACACACACACACACAGGCACAAAAAGTCCATCAACATTGTACTATGGTTGGTAAATCTGTTGCTCTCAGGAGTACCTGATGGCAATCCTAAAACTACATATAAACTAGGGTTGAATAATTCAAATAAATCATAGGTTATGAGAGCCAAGATCACTGTCAGAAAAAGAAGCTACAAAGAAGAAAAGGGGGAAGGTTTGAATCAACCCTGTAATGTTGGAGAACATTATATGGAGAAATAGACACAAAAATATATAGATGTGTGTGTAGATTCTGAGATAGCAGTATGAACTTGTGTTTAAGACAGAGAAAGAAAAACACAGATGTGTGTATACATGCATTAGTATATATATAAATATTTCCTGGCTCTGTACATTAGGAAGCAGCAGCAACACTCCAGTAGCAACAAGCACCCCCAGCACCCAGATCTTGGTTTCTAAATACCATTCTCAACAAAAAGAAATCAGAGCTCTTTGGAGAAATGGCTGATTCTAGAGGTGGGATAGGAAAAAAACTGAAGATGAACCTAGCACATCCAGGAGCGCCAGAATGCCAAAGGGACTCAGAAGCTCAGCTTCCAATTGCCAAATAAGAACAATTTGGGCAACATAGTGATAATGTTGGGTTATGACCTAAAGAATAAAATAAAGGGCCATGTGTCCATACCAATATAAATAACTGAATAAACAAAGAAATAGAGAAGGAACAAAATCATCCTGACAAAAGAATTACAAATATTAATTGTAGAAAGAATGAGGGATATAGAAAAACCATCATTAGTTTGGCTTGATGAGCTTGTAGGCTGAACTTGGTGACTTGCTCCTGACAGTTTAAAAAGTGAAAAATAGTAACTATACCGTGGAGAAAGCTGGCTGACACCACTTTAACCAAGAGATCAAGGTTAACATCACCAGTAATAAGTCATATGCCCCTAATATGATGCAGAGAGAAGGGACATCCCCTTCATGATATTGTGCCCCAAATCCATAACCAAATGAGAAAACGTCAGACAAACACACATAGAGGCAGATTCTACAAAACTCCTAATCGTGACTCACCAAAAAAAGGCAAGGTCATGAAAGACAAGGAAAACCAAGGATGGTCACAAGTTGGAGATACTAAGGAGATCTGTCAACTAAATGTAACATAGAATCAAGAACTGGATCTTGGAATAAAATACATACATTAGTAGAAAAACTGGGGAGGGACAAATAAAGCCTACAGTTCAGTTAATGCTATTGTAGCAATATTAATTTCCTAGTTTTGATGCCTGAAATAGTTTCTCCTTCTCCGTGTTGCATAACCGGATACTAATAATCTTTTAAAACACAGGTCAGATGACTTCTCTTCCAGGAAGTCTTCCATGACTGCCCACTCTCTCTGGTTTACATTAGATACCATTCTTCCGTGTTACTATCGTAATATTTATCATTCAGTATTGCACTGTTTTTTTTCTGACTAGCACTCTACAGGGACTTCTAGAATAAAATGTATCCCATTCTAATATAATTATGTATTTGCTTCCTCCATGGAGATTCCTGAGGAAGACAGTACAGTGGGTGATTATGATGATGCACTCAGGAGACACATCTGACCTCAGTTAAAATCCCAACTCCTTGGCTTTCCGTGGGATCTTGAGTCAGCTACTTAAATCTTCAAGAGCTTCAATTTTGCTCATTGGTAAAACAGACCTAAGACAAAGATTTATTTGGGGATTTAATGAAATAATACACATAGCTCAGTGCTTGCATAGACTATGTTTTCAATAATAGTAGTGACTCTTACCAATTATTTTTACTAATTTCAAAGGATAAGTCTCTTATTCCAGTGCTTTGTTTAGCTCCTGGCAGGTGATACGGACTCAGTAAATATTTGCTAAATAAATGAATTATTAACATGAACACCTACACACAGTTATTCAGTATCTACTTCTCATATTAGCGGCCTTTATCGTCAAAGCTTTTATGGGCTATAACTGCACATTAAAATAACCTAGGAAATTTAATATACTAATGTCCAAGCCCCACCCTCAGAAATTTTGATTTAATTGGTCTGAGCTGTGGCAGGTTGAGCCACAAATCTATTTGCAGGGACAGGAAATATACATTAAAATATATGTATATAGAAGTGACAACACTCCAGTAGCAAAAAGCACACCTAGCACCCAGATCTTGGTTTCTAAAACCAAAGAATCAGGGCTCCTTGGAGAAATGGGGTATGTCAAAGGAAAATGAAAGAACTCTCAATGGCCAGAG
>NW_011888859.1:3638625-3644489 GCF_000151845.1 Pteropus vampyrus | reverse complement strand
AATATCGGACAACTGTCAAGGTCTTCGAAAACAAGAAAAGTGTGAAAAACTGTTACAGCTAAAAGAAGATTAAGGAGGCGGAAGGACTAAATGTACTGTGGTGTCCTGGAAGGGGTCCTGGGACAGAAGGACTTTAGGGGAAAACAGAGGAAATCTGAATAGAGGGAGGGCTGTAGTTAATAACACATCGATCGTGATTCATTGGTTGTACCAAAAGTTGTGATAATGTAAGATGTTAATAACAGGGAAAACTTGGCATGGGTTATACAAGAACTCTCTATACCATCTGTACAATAATTCTGTACACGTGAAACCATTCTACCTCAAAAAGTTTATGAAAAGAAAAAAAAAAGTTGGTCAAAAGACAAATGGCGGTACCGTTACATTGTCATCAGCCAGAGTGTAAAGAAATTGCTGAAGAGTCATGAAAACTTTCAGAAAAGAGGACTCAGGCATGGGAAACAGGGCGGTGTGAGCAAAGACTGAATCCCAAGCATAAAAATATACAGGAAAAAGAAAAAGATAGTTTGAACGAACTATTTGTGAAATAAAAAGACATTGGGAGAAAATAATTTTTAATTGATTTTTCTGGCTACAGATGCTGAATTCTTTATCAAACACTTCTCTAATGTGTTCTTTCATTAACACTCCCAAATTTTCTGTCTCCGTATACAAAAGAGCTATTCAAATTCAATATGTGTATTTAGGGAGAGCAGGCAGGAAAATCTCACATATAAAATCAAAAGCTGTTTCAGATTACAGAAGATGGACTCCAAACGAGTCAGGAAGTCAGTATTTTGTTTTTATCACTGGCGGTACATATAACATGATACTAAAATATATTAATTCAATCTTATATAACCTTGCTTCCTAAAACTGATCCTTCGGGGACTTCATGGGCCATCAGCAAGTCCTTGTTAGTTTTCCTTGGAAAACTTTTGCACAAAAATACAATAATATTTCTGATACATGAGAGGATCTTGGAATGGTTAAGCTGTTAGAGTATGGTACTTTGATTTTAGGATGAGCCACAAAAGGAATAAGCTAAAGCTTAGAAAATACACAGCCCAGAAAGACACACTTCTTTCTTGTTCAAATGAAATATGTTCTGGAATGGCCAGTATTCCAGATAAATCTCTCCTAACGTGGAACGCACCCAAAACGATGACTCTCCAAGCGAAGGAAATGGCCCCACACTGTAATTCCACAGCCAATAACCCTGTTCCAGAGTTTCCTACAATCACAAAATGTTCTCATCCACCTCACACACAAAACTACAAAAAACACTCGAATTACTTCCTCAATATGTACACAGACCACGGCAAGTCAACCAACATCTTTAATTAAATTATAGACTTTACGACGTAGATCTCTGCCTTCCCTTTCACGAATGTCATGAAGGCTATCGCAAACACTCCATGGCCTTCTGAAGCTTTCTGAAAAGCACCTTACAGCAAATATACACAAGCTTTCTGAAAAGCACCTTACAGCAAATATACACTTCATCGACCAATACCACAGCAGATCCTTTATAACGCAACCCCAATATTATATTTTAAAAACGTTCTTACATGGACTAGAAATCTCTTTTATACCTATGAATATTTATGGTAGGCCACTACCAAAAGATTTCTCAATTTCTACTTCCCCTCATCTAAGTTCTATTTGAGATTGTCTAGTCCAAGCATTATCTAACACCAAGCAACTGTATTAGCTTTGAAAAAAATGCAAAACATAGGAACAATGTTTTTTAATTTGTAGACTATTAGAGCTGAAAGGAGCTCTGAAGACCTTCTAGACAAGGGCTGGCAGGGATGCAGTACCCCCGCATCATGCCCAGGTGGACATCCATAACCAGCCACGATCCTTTCCCACTTTATAGTATTCTAATTGCTGAGCTATGTGAATCTGACATAAAAGTCCACATCCAAACACAAGCTAAATTAGGATGATTATTCATGTGACAGCTGGATTCATACAGTACTCAAAAATAATTTTTTATTGAATGATATATATTTTAAATGAAACTTGATTTTAACACTGATTTACAAAAAAAACATCTTAAGGCCATATGTATCAAATTCATTTAGTATACCTGTCATACTTACAATCCATTGAAAAAGAACTTGAAAAGGCAGCACTTCCAAAATTTTTACATACTTCTATTTAAATTCTAAAGGTAATCAGTACTTGATCCTCCCCTAAACAATATACGGGCCTTAAAACACTTTTGCTCCAGTATCTTCATTCCCATGATCCATGTTATCGTTGTCTAGTATTTTCGATCTACCTTGTTTCAATCACCCCAAAATTAGCTTGTTTTTGACAATCTGATGCTTATGAAAATGTATACATGTTTCCCAAAGTCTTTGCTCATCGTGGCTCCTTACGTTCTAGCTCTTCCTTTTTACTGTAACTCTTTCCTTCAGGTTTGTGGATAGTTATCCCTCTCTTCTGCAGTCTGAAAAAGTCTTGCCCTCATTCTCGAATGATAAATAAATAGATACCCTTGTGGAACTGAAAGTACTATTTCATTATCTTCTGCCCTCTCTTATTGCAAATAAGTTGTCAGTAGAATTGCTATGTCTTTGTAGATCTTTTATACCTGATTCTCTTAAGAGGTTTCTCTTCAATTCTAAAATTCTATGCTTTCATTTTAAGTTATACGAGATTTGTTTTGTATTTCCTGCCCATCAATCAGTGTGATTCTCCCAACATGAGGATGTGTCCTTCGTCAGTTTATCTATTAACTTTTGGAATAATGGCTCTTTGCAATTCTTTTCTATTCTTCTAGTCTCCTGACATATTGGACCCTCATTCTAGCCTGCATGTCTCTGAATTCCTTGCATGTTTTCAACCTTCGTTATTCCATGCTACATTTAGGGTAATTACCTCAGATCTATCCTCACATTCACTAGTTCTCTCTTCAGCTTTACCTAATCGGCTGTTAACTGTCTACTGCGTTTTTAATCGCAGTGAGTACGCCATATTTCTGCCCGTTCTATTTGGTTCCTTCACAAATCTTTCTATACTCATTTCATAGTATACTATTATTTCTATTCTTAAGCTTAATTAGTTCTATGCACGTATTTCATAATGTATTTCAGAGTTTTTATCTTAAGTTCTTAGGATACAAATACTCCTGATTATTTTTCTGTGTCTTCAGAGTAGCTTCCTTTTTAATGTTATTTGTAATTTATGACCACGAGCTCATCTTCAGAGAAAATCGCTTTTCTGTGTCAAGCTCATGCTCTTTCTGCTGGTTTTCCCTATGATTTCACCTGTCCAAGGCCAGTTTTTAAGGGAATTCATTAGCTTCCTACCATCCACAGGGAGCACTGCAGGTAAGGAAAAGAGAGAAATTGTTGGATTTGAGTACTATCTATACTCATTACTTTTTTTTTTTTTTTTTTTTTACTTGAATGTTAAGTCTTGGTTGTATAAGTCAAAAGAAATAGGTGTGAAGTAAAATCAGAATATCACTGGGGAAGGCCAACTGGCTTTCACCCAAGAGGCCTCCTTGGACCCCATCATCTTAGTGAATTCCCCATTGACCAGATCATGGAGAATAGAGATTTTCCTATGTTGCATGTCATATTAGCAATTTCTTAACCCTTAAAAAATTCAGTGTTTGTTAAACATAATCGGGAGATAATTAGAACATTTTCATTTCCATGACAAATAAATAGATCAAGTAACTTATATATCAATTTCAAATGCCATGTTACTATCAAATATTATTTTGCTGCCTGAAATATCAATCAATCACCGCCTGTCCTTCCTCCCTACACAGACCACAGGTAACATTTTAAAAAGTCTACTTCTCATGATGACAACTACTGAATGAGCTGTGCGAGCTACACCCTTAAACAGAACAGCATGGGGGAAACCGCCATCCTGTGTTAAATCAGTCTGCTAAGGTCTTTGAAAGAGGTGAGATTGCAGAAGTCATTTGACAGAAAAGAACCATCGCTGAAAAGAGGGTACTTGAGGCCAAAAATATCTGGTCAGAAGACTGACAGGAAACACAACGGTTTAGTAGAAAGAATGTGTGCTTTGGAACCAAGTGGACTTAGGTCTGAATTCTGGCCTACTCATTATTAGTACTGCATTTTTGCCCCTGGGCAAGTTTCTAAGATCCTTTCCTTCTCTAAGCAAAATAAAGGTGGAGAATACAACCCAACTTGAATTGTTAAAAGGATTAAAAATAGCAAAGCAGCACATGGCATGTACTCCATGGCTGGCACCAATGGGCAGGTGTAAGTGGGCTCTACTTCCTGGGACCAGGGCCATCTACAAAGTTCTCCTTCCTGCTGTGTCCCTGTTCCTTCGCTGGGGTCTTCTGTCCAGACTTTATCTCTGGCATCCAGAATCTCAAACCTTCTTATCCTCTAATGGAGACCGTTGGCTTCCATTAGAGAGGGTAAGCAACGAGTTGGGAAAGCTGTAAAAACTATCAAAAACTACTCCGCTCCTACCCAAATAAAACACTCATCACGGTGCTATTTCTCTTATCATAATACAGATTTCAAATATGTTTTCCCTTGTGACTATCACATTCATTTTCTGACAAACCAGATATTTTTTTGTAATTTAAAAATAAAATTGTAAAGGATTGTATCTTGCTTTCCTTTAAGTCAATTATTCTAATTTCCTTTCCGACCAGACGTTTATACCAATTTTTTTTTAATTAATGCTCTTTTTTTAAAGGACTACTATTATTTCAAATTGGAGCTATTTTGGTAAGTAAACTGATTAGAAAAGTGGAGTTAGAACAGGCTGTTAAAATGTACGCTCACAGTGAGGTTCGCTGCTGCTAATTCAACAGACGTGCCAAGACTTAGCTGCAAGAAAGTCAGACAAACTTCCCAGCCACAGCTAAATCTCACAATTATTACAGCACTAATGAGCCATTGCTAATGAGTGAGCTTGGCAACTAAGCAGGCAAAAATTAGAAAAGCAGAGACTTTAAAGCCATATTCCATTATCTAATTTTTTTTTTTTTTTAAGACTCATCAAAGTTCAGGAATGAAGTGAATTAACTGTGGAAGCGGCCTTCTGTGAACACACCCTCCCTCCCAGGGCCCCAGACGAGTCGGCGACCTACCATTGGCTCCTCTCGCTCAGGAATATGAGCAGAAATGGACTCTCCAGAGGTCAAAGTGATGAGAGGCTTTGTCCCAAGTTCACAGGTGAGTTGAGCAGCCAGGTCAGAATTACAACACAGCCTCTGGTTTCGTGCTCAGACGAGGAGCCATGTTCCCTTTCAACAAGTGCCCTGAGGATTTCGGGAGCTCTTTCTGTTCGAGCATGTCCTGAGTTTGTTTGTTTGTTGCGCCATTTACCACGCTATAAAAATATTCCGGAGCTTTTCAGCCAAAACTCTCCCACAGTCCTTATGCTACCTTCCCAAACACAGCAGGGCCTTCCAAGCCTTCCCTGCCAGCTCCGGCTCCCTCCCGCTCACGCCCCGGCCCTGCCACGCGGGGCTGTCGCTTGCCTCCTGACCCCAGCACGCACCTGCCTCGCATCCTCCTTTCTCTCAGCTCTTTCTCTTCCTTCCGCAGCCGCTCGTTTCTTTGCAGCCCTCCGTATTCATCTGTTGTCTTCTTCTCTGTGTATGGCTCCCTCCAAACAACCTCTCTCGTTATGAAGGGCAGCAGCCAATCACGAAATCAGAATTTTAAGGTCATTCCCACGTAGCCACACTATCGCCTGTGTTTGCCATTCGGCTCGACCCAACTCGATGATTAGCGCCGTCAGGGACTAAACCTGACTTTGGGTTTTCTTCAGACATGTACCTGTTTGTCACTGTCGTTTTCCTGAATGGAGAGAAAGCACCATAGGATGAACTGTGTCCTCAG
>NW_011888859.1:3635155-3637730 GCF_000151845.1 Pteropus vampyrus | reverse complement strand
AAGAGCACGTGCACAAGGACTGATCCCTCCAGGCCCTTCCCCTGTGACCGCCTTCCCCTTCTCTTCCCAACAAGAACAGAACCTTTAAGGCCAGGAGCTGCAGCAGAGGGCTGGACCCGATGGCTAAACCAAGAAAACGGGCACCACGCCTGGGGGGGGTTCCCAGCGTGCAGGCCGGAGAAGAACTCAGCGTTGCTGGAACCTCCACGCAGGAAAAGGCAGCTCCCCAAAGGGGTAAATGCACTGCGGGGCACCACCCTCCTTTTTATTGACAATTGTGGAAGGTCTGCGCGCTGCTTAGCAAAGGCCTATCTGGAAAGCTGTCTCTGCGACCACAGATCAAAGCCAACGCCCCTCCACAGCTCAGCAGTGGCATCCTAATTCATTCAAGCGAACCAGCGAGTGAGGATCACAAGTTACTTGAGGAAAACCCAGAGTGTGAAAGAAAAGGGCCATAATGAACACACCAAACCACTGGTCCCAGAGGAAACCTAATTTGTGGGATAGAAGGAACCTTTAAAAAAAAAAAATTCCAGTAGGTATCTTAAGACATTTGAAATGACAATGTGTCCACAAAGCAAGATGGGGCAGCTATGAAAAAGCAGCACTCGGTGAAAGGGAGTTCTCAACGAGGGGAAAGTAAATTTAAAATGACTGCTGAAAAGCAGCTTCAGTGAGTTTGCGAAATAAAATGAACTGTGCTAAATACCAAGGCTGTGAGCTGGAAGATAGTATTGAAAAACATCACAGAGCAAAACAAAAAGTTAAGAGACAGATAATATACACAGAAGTGGAACGTCCGTGCAAGATGAGTCTCGGAAGCAGCTAGCCAAGACAATGGGGCCGATCAGAGCATGAAGAAAGTCTCCCCCCGCTGACCTGACCAGCATCCAGGCGGATGAACAGCAAACAGACCGGCAACACGAAGGCAGATCACCCAGACTCTCTTCACACCCAAAGGGGCTCTGCAAGATGGCCGTGTCATGCACTTGAGAAACTGAAGATGTTTCGCTGGTTCATCGCGAATGAGAACACCTCGTTTCTGGTCCTGGCTCTAGGACCGACTTGTGTGATTGTTCAGGACATGTGACCTCTTACATACGTCTCCTCTGGAAAAAGGAGACAGTCACAGACACACCTTCTCGCAACTTTCCCTGGCTTCATTGCCGGTAACGTATATGCAAATAATCTAGCAAACGAGAAGAGTTGTATAAACCTAAGCTGTGACTGGCAGCATCGTACTTGTGTGCACATACAGGGATTGTTAAGACCTGAATGTTTGTGTCCCCTCGAAATTCATTTGGTGAAACCCTACCCGCTTCCAAGGTGATGGTGTTAGGAGGTAGGGCTCTCGGGAGGTGATTAGCTTTAGATGAGGTCATGAGGATGAGGCTCCTGTATGATGGAATTAGCGCCCTTCAAAGAAGAGACCGGTGGCCATACTCTCCCCTTCTCTCCACCAAGTGTGGACACAGCAAGGCAGCCAGCTATGAACCAAGAAGTGGGCTCTCACCAGACACCCAACCTGCTGGCACCTTGATCTCGAACTTCCAGTCTCCAGAACTGTGAGGAATAAATGTTTGCTGTTAAGGTACCCAGTCTATGATATTCTGTTACAGCAGCCTGAACTAAGATAGGGAAATCATTTAAAGTATGCTTCATATTTATTGCAACATATTAGCGTTTCAGCTGATGTTCACTGGACCAGAGCACGACCATCCAACTTTCTGTAATCCTTCCAAACTAAGCCGTGCCCCTCAAGGGCGCAGTGGCACTCACTATCTAGACTAAGAAGCCTCTCACAAGGTGTTCCCTGATGTATCCAGACTCTACCGTCAGGATTTTGAAAAAGAAAATTAAAAGGAGACAAAAAGGCTGTCAGAAGATCTCAGGTCAAGTCCCTGCTTATAACTGACTAGCTGTCTGATCTGGAAGAAATGCTGGGCTTCAGAGTCTTCTGAAAACTGAGGGAGCTAGACCAGACCTGTGGGAGACAGCGGGCCTGGGCCCCCAGAGGTTCTGACCAGCTGGATGAGACCAAGGAAATCTTCATTTTCAACTCCCCAGATGACTCTGCTGTGTGTAGCCAGGGCTGAAAGCCATTGGACGAGACCGTCTCTAAAAACCCCTCTGGTTCTACGGAGGGCAGGGAGAAGAGCTGTCGGTAGAACCTGGTTTTAAATCCACTCTCTGCCTCTTCCCATCCATGTGACCAGGCCTCTTATCCTGCCGGGGTCTCACCTCCCTCACCTGTAAATGGAGATGATAAGGCTTTGCCCCATAATTTCGGAAGGCAGAAATAAAATTATGCAAGTGAAGAACCTGGGTACATCAACAGGCATTTAGTAGGCGATCACGAAATGTAATTATTGCTATTACAATTCTCTAATTAGCATAACTAAGAGATAAGTGAGCTCACAAAGTCAGGGACATCCTTAAGGTCCCTGCTAAAATAGGTTAACCAATGGGATTCTGCCTGCGATTTAAACCCATTAAGGAGGCAGCTACTAAGGGATGAGCTGGGGTGTCGCATACATGGGGCGGGGCAGGAACCCACACCCACAGGGAGGCTGCA
>NW_011888859.1:3621617-3633079 GCF_000151845.1 Pteropus vampyrus | reverse complement strand
AAAAAAAAAAAAACCCAAAAAAACAGAAGATACTTTTGTATTTCTTTTCTTAAAGAGAACATCAAATTGCATGAGTTTAAGGTCCAACAACACCTGTATCCCCCTGGACCTCCTCCCCACTCCTCACAGCCTTTACCTAGTCATCCAACGGTTTCTGGAAATGTCCAGGGAGACAGAGCAGCGGCATACTCCCTGTAATGCCACTGGGATTCTGTCTCCCAGACGAGACTTCAAGGACTTTCTTATTTCTCTGGATGGGGGGAGGGCAGAGAAAAGAAGGGGAGAAAAGACGACGAGGAAAACACAATCTATCAACGAAAATTTTTGCAGGGACCTGACCAAAACATTCTTAAATTGAAAACTCTGTATATGTGCATTGAACTCCCCATGATAAAACAGTATACAGGGGGACATGGCTTTCTTTTTTTTAATGATTTTTATTTACTTATTTTTAATGATCATAAAATATATACAATAAAATTTGTCACTTTAACCATTATTAAGAGCACAGTTCAGAACCATTCAGCATATTCGCACTGTTGTGTGAAACAAACTCTATACTCATTAAACGCTAACTCCCCATTCCTCCCTCCCCCTGCCTCTGGCAACCACCCTTCTGTTTTCTGTCTTTATGGATTTGACTACTCAAGGTCCCTCATGTAAGTGGAAACGTGCAATGTTTGTTGTTTTGTGACTGGCTTATCGCGCTCAGCATGATGTGCTTGTAAGGGAGCCGAACACGTGACCCTGAAATGTGCCACTTTGGCACAGAGATTATTTTGAGCTGAAGGCAATCAAGACCCTACTGCATAAGAGAAACTTCTGCTCCTCCCTTAAATACCCAGAAGAGTCTAAATTAGGGGCCTTTCCCAGAATGAGAGTTAAGATCAGAGATGAATTTTATAAGTAACCCATCCATATGGCAAGGCCAGCATCTGCTCTTCTTATCCTCCTGTGAACTGCCCTCCTCCCCACTTCAAAGCCCCAGACCCCTCACCCCATCCCTTAGCTCAGGATGGCATATATACCTCATTTCACCTTTCTGTCTCTAAACCTGTATGTGGGTCTCTGACTCTTACGTATCTGGAGTTCTAGGACATCCGTAACCAAAGTTGATTTTCTTCTGTTAATCTGTCTCATGTCGATTTGATTACAGGCAAACCTCGGAGATACTGTGGTTTCAGGTTCAGACCACCACAATAAAGTAGGGCAAGAAAGTGAGTCCTAATCCTTTTGCTGGTGGAGGGTCTTGCCTTCGATTCACGAAAAATACAATATCTGTGAAGGTCAGTAGAATGAAGCACAATAAAACGAGGTATGCCTGTATTAGAATGGCCGAAAAGACCCTGGTAGGAAAACTCCTTCTCCCCAACATCTACCTACGAGGTTCATCCACGCTGCAGCATGTGTCAGAATTTCTTTTTAAGGCCAATATTTCATTGTTAGTATATATCGATGATCATCTATGAGTCAGACGTGGTCTTTACCTGACACTGACTCTGCCAGTACCGTGACCTTGGACTTCCCAGTCTCCAGAGCTGTGAGGAACAAATGTTGGTTGTTTCAGCCTCTGTGTTATAGTATTTTTGTTATAACAGCCTGAATTGAGACTTCATCTGCTATGGCTCCCTATAGCTATTCATCTCATTCTTCTCAAAAGTTTCTCTAATGAATTGATTGTCCTGGATTCCATACCCCACCTGGGCTCACAGAGCCCTGGAAGAGTCCAAGCATGACCATTAGACCCATTAAGCAACAGCAGCTTGTGGTATTTATCTAGAAAATACAAGGAAAACTTCAGAAATAAAGACAGCTCAGTCACCAAAATCCAGGCTTCTTACATAAAGGGCAAACACTGCACAAACCACAGAAATACCGTAACTGTGCTCTGGTCTGATCTCACCCCAGCCCATGGAAAAAGGCATGTCTGGGGAAGCAGAGGGCACTGTACAGAGCATGGCAGCAGGTCCCGCCTCCCATCCAATCCGCAGGACTATTCTTGTCACCTTACATAGCACACTTTCCTTATGCACTTGAACCCTTACGCTGGGGGTGAGGGGAATTCAGGAGAAGCCAATGTGAAACACGGAGCCCCGAGTTCAGAGATGTGGTGACTCGGGTATATCTCGGGCTCCCCCCTCTTGAGCATCACCCATCCTAGGAGAGAGTACCACAGAGCCTGCATGTGTCGTTTTCCCTGATTACTTACAGCTGCAAAGTATGATGTTCATCAAAGTCATCAACCACAATCAAACCTCTAAATATCTGCTGGGTGCCTACCAGGAACCTTAGCTTACAGTACTAGGGTATGAAAGTGACTGGTGACCTCTGCTCTTACCTAGTTTATATTTTAGATTGGAGGATTATATATATATTACATATATAATGGAAGATTATGTATAATGGAAGATGATGTATAATAGATTATATATTACAAAATAGATTATATATGTACTAGAGGATTATAAAGACCACATGTATTATATACAAATTATACACATTACATATATAATAGATTTTTTATACATTATATATAATAGAAGATTTGATATATATCTTTGTGAATTAAACCCACAAATGTGCAATGTAACAGTATGTGAAATCACGTGACATGTGTAGCGGGTACATGACAAACAGGGGAGTAACAACCTGCTCTGGCATTGTCGGCACCAGCTTGCCAGAGAAGCATGGTTTAAGAATCCCTACTCTAAATTCTATCCACCAAAGGTAGTCAATTTTTTCCAAATATGGAGAGACAAAGAAACCCTTGGGCTAGGGTCAGCTCGTTATTGCAAAAACAGGATTGAAAAATACCCAGCCAGCCACAGCTGCAAAGATACAGAACAGCAATGGACACAGAAAAAGGAAAAAAGGAAGGACTTGGAAAGAAACTGTGAAGAACACAGTGAAAACTATTCATGCTGACTTACCACACTGGGGGAAAGAGTGTTTAGTTGTGGGTGATAGAGTGGGCTGTGATTGTTTTTTTTCAGGACAGTAGAGATATAGAGAAATATTAATCATCATTTGAAAAAGACTGCCACAGGGCTATTTGACACAGGGAAAGGGAACATGGTTAATATTTCCAGTTTACTTAGGACCTAATGTGTGCTAGGTATGGTGCCTAGCTCTCCATATCATTTAAGGCTCAACTAAATTTGAAGTAGGTAATTCATGGCCCCCATTTTATGGGTGAGAAAACTGAGGCTCAGAAAATTGACTAAAGGGCATACATACAATAAATAGTTAATGGAGAAAAGATTTGAATCAGATCTAATTTCAAAGACGTCGCTCCTCCCAGGATGCTACATTGGACAGCCAGTGTACAATGTTGGAAGAATGTTCTTGAACAACAGGATAGGAAAACTGTGAAGTAACAATTGGGTAAAGAGAATTAGAGTTATAGAGAGTCTTGCCTGAGGAAGGAAATCTCTGGAATAAAGCCCTGAACCTAACGACAGAACTATAAGAATTTGAGAGCTAACAGGGAACTTTGAGATCAATTCACTTTTTGAAGGGAGGAAAAAAAAAAAAACAGAAATAAACATCGCAACACATTTCCCCCCTTTTTTTTTTCATTCAACAGTCTGTCAAAAAATGTTTGCTGAATGTGTACCACATGCTAAGGCATCTTTGAAATTCTAATTAATCATCTCCCTTAATTTTCTACCTAAAAGACCTAAATGATGCACACTCTGTAGACAGTTATTTGGTCTTTCTATCATGTCCAGGATAGATTTCCAAAAAAAAAATAATAAAAAAAAAAGATTAACAACTGTTAAGGAAGCATTAAATACAAGCTGCAAGTCCTAGGAAAATTAAAGATTCTAATTATAGGTATGTTCATATCTTTTAAAAAATAAGATACAAGTTATAATCTGTCACCATCACAGCCTTCCAAGTGCCATTTACATCAGTCGAGCAAGGACTGTGTGTGTGACCCTGTCCCAGAATTAATCGTGGCCCACTGAGTGACCACTTTATATGAACAAGATTCTTAATATTTTAACACACGATTCTGATGAGGATCAGAACTTTCAGGTTTTTCCAGAGGCATTGTCTGCACCCAAATCAGGTTTAACTTTCCCACTTAAAGAAAAAAAGGCCAACTTAAATTCCAAATTGCTTAGATCTTACAGTTCCAGTGATAATGGTCATTACACATACACACAGGAATAACATGGTATTTGCAAAGTTCCAACATTATTCTGACTCTCCTGAACTATTTAAATAACAGGAAGATTGAGTTACTGCAAGGATAAAATTTAGCAAAATGAAATTTACATTATTTGCACATCCATCAAGCAAATGAAGAATTAACACTTACCATGATTAAACAAGATATGAAGATAGGCTCATTTCCTCCAAATCACATTCCTACCTTTTCCTCTTTGGCTATGAAAGCCTTTTCGACCTATGCAGTTTCACTGAAACACAATTTTAAATTTCCTTAATTTTACTTTGGGTGGATTCTTGTTTTCAGTAGTGATCCTCTAAACATTAAAAATGTTGAATTATAAATAGCGAATGAAAAATATTTTTAAACTTCACTTTTAAAAGCTTCACAATAAAGAGCATCTACAAAAGCATTTACAGCTAGCGAACTTAATGGTAAAAATTCAGTGCCTTCTACCTAAGACCATGAACAAGCCAACATCATCTTGGAGGTGCTAGTCAATGGGATAAGGCAAGAAAAAATAGTTAACTGGGATTCAAGAATGGGATTCTCAGACTCTCAAGCACATATTCTGAGGCAGAACCTCTGTGAAGAAAAGCAAGTCTGAGATGAAAAGGCTTCTTTCGTTTCTTGATGCACTGAGTTTCAGGAGTGTAGCAAACATCCAAATGACATCCAGTTGGAAGTTAAAAATACTGGATCAAGAAGAGAGGTCCCGAGTAGGAGCGAAGTATCTGAGCAGTATAAATGGTAGTTGAAGGGAGGAGCAAAAAGACAGTTATCCACTGAAGAGGACTTGGGATGGCGCCCTGGATAGAGCGTCATCACTTGCCAGTGGTAAAAGGAAGGAGGCTCCAAAGGGAAGCAGGAAAGAAACAGTGAGCGACGAAAGAAGGAAGCTGAGAGAAACGGGCTGGCCCAGCGGCCGATGGCACAAGGGGCTCCAAGAAGGGCAAAGGAACAGGAGTGTATTCAAGAAGGCGGACAGAGCTGCTCTGAGGAAGATGCACATGACAACGATCTCTTGGGCAAAACTGCTTTTGCTGAGTGAAACTCATATCTGACATAGTTATTTTTTTCAATAAGAAGCTAAGCCTCGCTGTTCTTAAACTCCTTTGTCATCTTTAAACCGGAAACACTTGCTGTGCGTCTACTCTGGATTTCAGAACCAAAGGGCTACACCGATGACAAGATTAGGAAATACCATCAGATTGAATGGGTATTTTAAGTCACAGATATTATAGGCCACAGATCGTGTTGCTCAAAAGCATCAGGCTATATTTTATCTTTTTGCCTTGGAGAAAGAAGCCAGACGTCCTTAGGGAATCAAGGTTGTACAAAACTTAGCCACGGCTCCTGAAAGACCACAGATGTGGCTCAGTGGTAACAACACAAAACGGTCTCTTTGGGCTGCATTCAAGCAGGGCTTAGGCAGGGCCACAGAGGTACTGAGGTCATAATGGTGGCAGTGAATTTACATGTACTCAGAATGGGACCCACCTGGATTAGCCTATTCCCCGTGTCCAGGAAGGGAACCAGAAGACCTGGGAACGAGAAAAATCAAAACCAGTTTGACCAGATGTGTGTTTAAGATACAGTGTAACAGTCACACGTGTAAGAGCACCAACGTGGCCAACACAGGAAATCTAAATGAGCTGTAGTCCTGGAATTTCAAACTGCAATAACTTAATGCATAGCTGTTTTTGATGTAAAGACATAAAATATGAGGGGAAATACTTCTTTCGTTTGCCAAAAATTCCTTCAGTCTACATACGACGCAAATGTTTAATTTAAAAATCTCCTGTGTCCTAAAGAAGCACAGAATGCAGAGATGAAGAAAACAAATCCTGACCGTCCTCAAAGGATTCTTCCTGAACTATTTTGGCAGATGCCTCAATTCCCCATTTAATTTTGCTTGTATGAACAAGGATTTAATGATTAATGTCATAGATTACTATCAGCATCTATATTTTTCAAATGTAAACCCACCGAGTGACCCATTCTATGCATCACATGGCAAGCAGGTCGGGGAGAAAGAATTATAATGTAATCTCGCCAAACTTTAATTCCTGTTCACAGACAAGCAGGTTTGCACAAGCTTAAGGCGTGTATGTACAAGGAGGAAACACACAGAAACACTGAAAAACACATTTTGGCAAAATGGCATAGATTGTTTAACCTAAACATAATTTTCTTTCTTACATCGGTGCGACCTCTCTCACTGAATCAAGTTTCTTTCCCTCACAGATCTTATTCTATATTCTATCCAGTATATTCTGTAGTCTATAAAGTATATTGTATATTTTGAGAAACTTTTCTGTCTTCTCCAGTATTTACAGGAGCGGTGAATTTTCCACCTTGATTAATAGCCCCTGGTCTCACGCTACACATCTTCAAAACATGCATTAAAATAACTTTTCATAGATCCCTCAAACTAAATATACAAGAAAAGTGAATGAGATCATTCGAATTAATGATGTTACTTTTTAGTCCTTAAGTCTACAACCCAGAATTAATGATGTTACTTTTTAGTCCTTAAGTCTACAACCCAGAAATCTCTAACACATGTAGTTATATATATATATATATATATATATATATATATATATATAAAAGCTCTGTGGTTTATTTAGTTTTAAAAGGCCAAAGAGGCACAATAATATTCAGATGAACCACTCCTTCACTTTGAGAAACACATACTTTGTAATTTGAGACAAGTAATTAAAAAACTGGAGATAAATTATAGAAAAAAATATAAAGTATCAACAACGGTGACTGAATCATTTTAAAAGACTCTCTTGGATTAGACCTGATAAATTCTAATACATACCCAACACATAGAGATGTATATAAGTGTGCAGCCTTTTAAAAACAAAGAAATTGACAGAACAATTAAGTAACACCTTTAATCAGCTAGTTTAATTAATAAGAAGTATTTAGAAACGCGCGTTTTCACATGGGGATTTTCAGCACACTGTCAAGGGGTTAAATATGGTAGAAGCTGTCCCGTAAACACCAATTGTGTAGATTTCATAAAAATTCTTAGTCACAGATGACAAAGAGAAATAACAGCAGTCAGAGACCCACGTGGAAACTCATTTTACCAAAACCACGAATGGATTCTCAAATTAGTAGACCTTACGGCAGTCTATCGGATACCGTCACCGTGCCAGAGACTTCTGTATCTATCATTTCTCAGGTCTTCTAACAAGACACAGCACAGATCTAAATCTAGGCACAGTAAACTCACTAAAATGACAGATTTAATCTCATTATCTGGAACCACTCAATCACTCTGGTTGAGCCATCCATAAGCTCAGGGTCACACTTACCAAACAGTAAACAGCAGAATCCAAAATCTAGTGCCCACCCTTATAGAAAAACAACTTTCTTCATGATCTACAAATTAGTATTATTTCACAGGAGTTAGAGGAAATTAATACATTTTCCCACAATTACATGGGGGATCCAGTGAAATCATGGATGGGCCATATTCCCAGTAGCATATTCCCAGAAGGCCTAGGCAAACACCCTCCCTAGCAGTGGGGTGATTTGGAAGTGGCATAAAAGCAGAGGTCAGCTAACGCCTTCGTACAGCTAGCCATGGTCAAGTCCTTCGCACTTCTACTCAACCTTCATCTCTTCCGAGGATCATAGTAACAAGGCATGTGCAGCCACCGCAAGACTTCTAAAATCAAGTTCTTATCAGTTCGGATTTAATATTAACAACCTAAGCCACTTCCTTGTTTTCTAGGGGGAAAAAAATCAGTAACATGCACTGCAACTTGGCTGTGAGGTAGCTGAGGAATAAAGTGGATTTCCTCCTCTACGGAAAGTGGTTAAGGACATTCTAAGAAGTTCCTGCACCAGGGGAGGTGGGGGTGGGAGGGTCGCTTCTTATCTCTGGAGAATCCCTTCACCTGTGTGCTAGGGCCATCTCCCAAGGCTTTTTAGAAACATTATGTTATCGGTTTATCTCTTTCCAAAATGTTCAGCTTCTCTCTCTCTCTCGATCAGGACCAGCCTCACTTCCGACCCTGGACCTTTCATGTCTCTCTGGCTGCCACTGCCACTCCTCTTTCTTTCTGGAATGGCAATTTCAGAAAGTTATCACAAAGTAATATAAAAATCATTGCAAACCTACTGGCTTCTCTGGGTGAAACTATGAAATTTACAAAGAACGGCAAATTTTGATGTTACATATAGTCCCTGAGTGTAGAAAAAAATGGAACGCTTATCAATTAATCTCATGAACCCGAATAATCAAAAAATGAGTGAATATTGCCCCTACTTTGATGACATCGACTTAGAAAATATAAGATAGCCAACTGAAAATCTGTTAGAATTATTAAGCAAGTTCAGTAATAGACATACATATTAGAAATAACTGACTAAAACTTGAGGGAAAAAATCCTTTTTCATCACCAGCAAATAAATGCTGAGTATTTAGGAAGAAAAAATAATATGTAATATCTACATTTAAAATGAAAAATTTTATTAAAGGGCATAAAGAAGATGTAAAAAATTCTGAAACATTCTTATGTTCCTTGGCAGGAAGATTTAAATTGATAGGTCAATTCTCCTTAAATTAACTGTGTATTCAGTGCAATCTCAAATAGGTTTTGAAGACAATGTGACAGGCTGATTCTACAGTTCATCTGGAAGAATACCTTTAGAGAGAATAGCCAAGAAAAAATATTTTGAGGGGGGGGGAAAAAAAACAAGAGAGTATTTGCCCTATTGGATGGCAATATATTCTATAAAATTATAGTAATTTTAATAGTTTGCAGCTAAATAGAAATATCCAGAAAAAATGCACGTTATCTGGAGATTTAGAATATGATAAAGGTGTCATTTCAAGCAAGCCAAGAGAAGACGGGGACAATGACGACTGATGTTAGAGCAGCCAGGTGCTTTTTCCTTCCCCACCCATCACTCTGCCATAGGTTTCCCCGCTGTACCCCAGTCTCTCCTCAACCACAGATGGTGCCAAAGCCAAGTGTGTGTGCGAGCGGCTCAGTCTCTCACCAAATCCCCCGCCACAGGTGAGCCCACACTCGAACCAAGTCAGAATCACAGCTGTATGTTTTAACTTTCCAGTTCTCATGGCAGAGCCAAGACCCTGTCCCTGCACTGCTAGAGCCCGGCACCAGGGCCGAAGGCCACACAGGCTGCCATCTGAGTCATGGGTGCGTCAGCCCGTCAGAGCCTGCCAGCGCCTGCTTGGATGCATCCAGCCCTAGCAAGCAGCCTGCTGCAAAAACACTTCCAGTCCCCCACCCTCAGTGCTGTGTAGGAGTCCGACGGTTAATCACAGTAAATTCTGCAAAGAAAGGTAACTGCTTAGCATTAAAACATTCTATCCCCACCTCGAGAGGGAAAAAAGCGAGAAACAATTCAGAACGATTCTTCCATTGCAAAAGGGTGATTCTTCATGGGAACCGTGGGAAGAACGTGGGGAAAGCATTGTCAGAAGTGATGGCAAGATCATTTGTATTCGCTGAGGAATAAAGAAAGATTTTTATCGTCTGAAATGCTGAACATGTCCCTAAGGGGATACTGTTTAGCATTGTCTGATGTGACAGCTTACCCAGGTCTTAAATATTCCTCTAAGTTCTTTTTTATCTAGCACCTAACACCTCACCAAAGCCATGTAGCATTTTCAGAAGAACAAGCTAAATGCCTAGATATAAGCTGTTTTATGTTTCCACACAGAAACCCACCCTATCATCCTCAGGGTTCCCGCAGGGCTGTAAAGCACCTCTGGGCAAGGAAGAACTATAAAAGAAGTCTATTATATTTCTGAGATGGGATTATTGAGAAATGTACAGACCAGTTAATGTTGGATGTTCCCAGTTCTCAGAAATGCCAGAAGAGGCTTACTTACAGCCTGCCGCAGCTACTAAAATGACATTTAACGAAGTACAGGCTGAGTCTGAGGACTGCATCCTTCCAGATTTGTCTCTTACTCCGTAGGATGAGTGTTTACAGGGAAGATCTCCCAAGTTCAGCCACTTACAAACACCTAGGATCCTAATCTTGAAACATCTGCATTCCCTGCTCTGCCACTGCAGGACAGAAAAGGGAAGGAAAGTTAGGGCCATTTGCTTAGTAACATGAAGTCCTGTCTTGGCTTTTCTATGATTTCACTTTCTTTTTATAACTTGGCTTTCAAACGTAGCAATTGCTTTCTCTTTTTACAGACCCGGATTTACACCACATTGGATTGGAGTGTCTCTATAGATAGGTTTCGCTCTACTATAATAGCAAATTCACAAGATCCCACCCCTGAAGACCTAAATATAACAGCGACTGAGAAATAGACGCCTCTTTTCCTACAAAGCAAAGATATTAAAGCAATCGAAGGTAACTTGTCCATCAGCCACCAAAAGACAATTCCCAAACCCAGCTTTTATGACATGCTCAGAAAAAGAAAATGCACAATTTCTTCCAGGAAACTTGTGGTCTGAAAAATTCTGAGATTAAAAAAATTCTATTATGTTTCATTTCTCTAATAATCTCTTAGCTCTTATATAATCACTGGTTCAGAGATTGGCACTTCCATCTTACAGTTAGCAAAGCAGTTATTCTAGACCGCTTTTGATTCTCAGAAAGCTGATATAAAATTCACTTTTGTTCTCCAATTACTTATCTCTTCCCAGAGAATAGTGGCAATGAGTACTTTTCCCAGAATTATGACGTGTAGGTAACAACATGGTGCAGTCGGTCGGAAGAGTTAGTGCGCTGGAGTCGGACTGGGTCACACCCCAGCTCTGTTGCCGAATTCCTCACCCTCTCCGAGCCCTGCATCCCTTTCGGTGAATTGGGAAGGAATCCGTTCTGGAGAAATGCAGTGATAAGTGAGATGCTGAGAAAGTGCCTGGCAGAGAGAGCCCCCGACATCGGCAGGCTCCGACAAAGTCAGCGAGATGGTGATGCGGCTGATGACGAAGCCGGGTCCTGGAAATGCTTACTCCAGCCCCTTCATGTCTCGGATGAGGAAAAGCAAGGATCGGAGAAATCAATGCGCAAACCAGCAACCTGCAACTCAGAAAGTGGTTTACGGAGCGGGGCAATCCAAAGCTTCAGCCAGGCCTTCTAAAGATGAACAAAAGCACAGCAATACTTGTGCTCACAAGGTGCTCCACCTCCACGCTGAGTAAGCCTCATTATCTCTGAGTGCAGACAGAAATAAAAACTCTCCCCATCAGAGAAGGCCTCCAAAGGGTGATGGGAAACACCTGCCTTCATCTAACTCCAAATACTTCATCTTTGGCCACTTAAG
>NW_011888859.1:3618796-3620197 GCF_000151845.1 Pteropus vampyrus | reverse complement strand
CAGGACCGATGCGTGTGTTGTGCGTTGAATGAGGAATAAATGAATGACCAGCCTGCACTGACATGCAACAATGAGAGCCGGGAGACTGGAATTTTAGTCCTAGCTTTGACCATGACAACTCACATGACAAGGTGTATGGTCAAGTCACTTAACCTATCAGGAACTGCTTAATCTATTTAAATGAGGTATATCGAAAAATCTTGAAGGTTCTTAGATTCCATAATTTTTTATCATTTAAAGTCTGCTTATACAACTACCTCACACCTGTTAGAAATTTTTAAAAAAAAAACATAAAACAACAAGTTTTGATGACATCTTAAAGAAACGAGAACCCTGCGCACTGTTGGTAGAATGTAAAACGGTGCAGCCATTGTGGAAAAAAAAAACAAGGCGATTTCTCAGAAAATGAAAACCAGAATTGCCATATGATACAGCAATTTCACTGCTGGGTATATGCCCAAAAGAACTGCAAGTGGCATCTTGGAGAGATGTATTTCCATGTTCACCGCAGCATTACTCACAACCGCCAAAAGGTGGAAAAATCCAAGTGTCCGTGTGTGGAGGAAAGGATAAACAAGATGTGGAATATTATTCAGCCTTAAAAAGGACATTGTGACACTTGCCACAACATGAATGAAACTTGAGGACATTACGCTAAGTGAAACGAGCTAAGTCACAAAAGGACAAATATTATATGAGTGACCCAGAGCCATCTAGGAATTCTAGTTCTCTACCTCTGCCAGAGCCCGGTCGGCAGCATCAGAAGGGGTTCCAAACTCCCACGTCTACCCAAGTATTCAGAGCCGCCCCGAAGCCCTTAGCACTCAGAGACAATCCCGCCTTCCACACCGCTGACAACACGGCCCCCACTCCCTTCCTCTAAACCGCGAACTCTCTCTCCCTCTCTGCACCTGGCCTTCCTGCCCGCTGGCCCGAGATGCCCTCTCTGGCCAGGCCGTCACCTGTGCCCGCAGAGACCTGGCTTCAGAATCAGCCTCTCCATTTCCAGCGCATCCAGGTCCCTTCTGCGCTTCCGAACCCGTCCACAGGTTCCCTGCACCGACGGACTTTCCTGAGCCATGCCACGCTCTCAACCTGCCATTTCGAGTTTCTTTTTTGCCTCCAAAGATTTTCCCTCAAAATTTCTTAAAAAAAAAACAAAAAGCACGTCCTTATCAGCTCTACTTTGTCACCATTCCTGACAGCCAGACGTGTGGCTTCCACTCCCAATTGCGCTCTGAAAGCTTTCCAATCCAGTGGACGCCTCCCGTGCATTTGCAACCAACACAGGAGAGTTATAAGGAAGAAAAAAAAAAAACCCAGCTCTGTCTCCACACTGACATTCTAGTGACCATCCTCCCCCTATCTGTTGATGCACACACTCACGCGCACGCCTTTTTC
>NW_011888859.1:3601609-3618456 GCF_000151845.1 Pteropus vampyrus | reverse complement strand
CAAACAATGCTGCAATAAATATTCTTGTACAAACAGATGACACACAGCTGCTGTTACTTCTATGGGGTAGAGGCCCAGAGGAGAGATCACTGGGTCAAAGACTATATGCATTTTAATAGACTCTGCCAGTCTTTGCACAGAGGCTCTTCCTACTAGCCACGCTGGAAGACTGCCGTCTCCCAGCATTCCTGCCAGTGGGAGGTACTGTCACTTTTAAAATTTGTGCCAGTCTGACAATCTGATCTACATAACATTTAAAAACTCTCCCTCACCTCCCACCCTCTGCGGCATGCAGGAAATTCCCTTCTGTGATAGCCTTTTCTAAGCCACCTTCTCTGTCATCTTGTCTTATTTTACTTCCAAAAATTACGTGGATGACAAAGTTGTGTCCCTGTTCCTTTCCCCTCCGTGCACCCTCTTCTTTGACAATATCATGCTTCCACAGGGTTGTCATCACCTCTAGGAGCGAAAGTCACACCCACATATCCAGCCGAGACCTCTCCCATGAGCTCAAGATGCCTACCTCCTCACGGGACATCTCATACAGCCTGCCGAAACCTCAAAATTCAGTGGGATCAAAACCAAACTCCCCTTGACTTGCTCTGAACCTCCCTCCCCCGCCGTGCTATTAGGACGGTCTTTCTCACAGCTATTGAAGTTTGACCGGCCTGTGCCACATTTTACTCTTCCCTATACTTTGCCCCCTGTCCAACCAGTTGCCCAGCCTGGCTAGTTCTCCATCCTTTCTCCTATTCATCAGGTGCAGATTCCTCACAGATCACCAGGACTCCTGCAATAGCCCAGCTCGGCGCCCCCAGCTCTAGCACACACCCCCGACCCTGCCGATCCAACCCTCTATCATCTCCTCAGGTGCAGATCCAGTTGAGCCTGAACATTGTAACCACTCTTTAAAGACCTCCCAAGTTCTGTTCCAACCTATCCTTCCAGCCTTTCGACCACAATTCCCCACACTCCAAATGCCACTGGAGCATGTCTGCTTGCTGTAGTGTCAAGGAGATATTTTTGATAGAATTTGTGGAGAAGGAACAGGAAAGGTAAACAGATGCTTGCTGGAATTCCCTCTGTGGCTCTGGTCCTGCCAAAATAATGCCTTTCCTAGTTTTAAGAGGAAACGTATTTGGAAGAAGAAATTGGGTAGGTAAATGAATCATTTAATATAAATGGACAAGAAACTACAATAGGGTGTATGCATATACTCCAAAATGACCAAAAACTAAAGACAGAAGGCCAGGAAAACCATCCACCACAGTCAGAAGCATCCTCCATTTATACAAACAGTGGAGAATCATTTTACGATCACATCTGTCTCATGATAGAGTTTCATGAATTGCGTATTCACAAACGGCTGGCCTTAAAGATCAGCAAGAGAACACTGTTACATTATAATGGGAAAAAAATCACGAAGGTGAACTAAACCTAACTCACGAGACAAAACGTGAAGAAACAAAACTCGAAATCTATTTGGTCTAATACTTCAAGTTTCAGAAAGTAAACAGTGAAAATGACTATTTAATAAGCATTTCGTTGATGCCTAGGAGTTAAACTTTGTCCTGAATAATTAAGATAATAAAGAAGAGATAAGCTCAACGACCCCGAAGAGTACAAATACTAGCTAGAGAGATGAAATATACACCTATAAAACAAGATGAGGGATAAAGAAATATATTTTCAAGGGCAAAAAGTCAATACTAATGGAATATGAATATGAATAGCATGAGATTCGTCAAAATCGATTTTCTGAACTCTAGTACATGGGAAAGGTCCCCACATTCTGTGCGTCAAGAGAGACAGACGAATGGTCTGCTCCACCTAAGTTGTTTAAAAAAAAAAAAAAAAAAAGCCTGCCTAACAGTATCTTAAATGTGTTCTAGCCCAGCAATAATGACTAGATCCAAGTTTTAATCATACTTAACGCTTTGAAAAGACTGTGAGCCTGTGAGCACTGCTCCACCTACTGGGACTCCAGTCCCTTCTGATGGAAAGTGTCAACGATCCATCATCCATGCTAATGGCAGGATGCGGAGTCACAGATCATCTAAACAGCTGTCAGAGCTGAGCAGCTTTTCAGAATTCCATATGGCTTGTAAAACGCACATGTGCTCTACACTCTGCCCCCTCTTGAGAAAGAATCGGGAGGAAGGATGTGAAGTCAGACAAACTGGGATCCAGTCCCAACTCCATGTCTCAATATCCTCATCTATAGTACGGACTTCCAGAATCCTTTTCACGTCGTGGAGAGGAGCATTAACTTTAAAAGCCAAGCGGAAAGCACCTAGCATCATGCGGACACGTAAAAGAGTCACGCCCTTCTTCTGTCTCTGGAGCCCAATCTTTCTCAGCATGCTATGTCCCACATACAGAGTTCTCTAAAGCAAAAATTGTAAAGCAAAAGGACAACACTCTATGCCAGACAGGGAATGTGTAGAATATCCAACACGTAAATAAGCAGAGAGGTATTTTATAATCTGCTTTCTGGATTACCTCAGGCGCACACTTTCGGTAGCACAGATGATCTAAAGTAGCTGCTGACATCAACCCCAGCTGCACTGCAGGCTCAGAGAAAGCCCGGGCAGGGGCAGCGACAAGGGGTGAGGAGCAAGAAACTTCAGAGGAAACTCAGAAGCCCTAGTGTGACGTCACACCTAACAAGTGGGAGAAACTGGGCGAATAACTTCTCTCGCCTCTGTCCTCTGAAGTAAGTCTGAACTCACTCTAAGGGCTCTCCCTGTATTTTATGATTCAAATAATTTGAATAAACCATGGTCTCCAAATGCAGAAGTGAGTGGGTGGGTGGGCGAGGAACGGGGAGAGAGAGAGAGAGAATGTGTGTATGTAGTATTTCTATGATAGCATCCCAAAGGGGTTTACAATCGGATTTAAAGGGGTTTGGTCAGAGGATTTGCTTTTGTTTTCAACATCCCCCACTCACCCGGCATAAAGGTAGAAAAGACATGTTTTTTGTAAGATCACATTCCCTCAAAAGCTCAAAAAGGGAGGAAAGAGAGACATCAAACTATGTAAGGATTATCTTTCTCTTCCTGCTCTGTGAACTTCCCTTTTCTCAGTGCATTCACAGTAAGAACAGAATGAGAAACGGGGCCCCAAGGTGAGGCGCTGTACCAGAGTATAAAATGAAATAAGGCAAGGGGTGGGGGCGGGGGATGGCAGAGAGAATCGGGATTTGAACATAAAATGTTTGTAATAAACTGTCCAAAAGGATAGATGATCCCTTTGAATTTGTGGGCTCTACTCAAATACTGTATGTTATTTATTAACCACTTTTTTTTCTTTCTATAAAGAAATTCAGTACAGTATCAGCTTCGGTATATTTATAATACTTCTCTTGGAGGAAGTCCAGAGTCTACATTTGGTTTAAAAGAAGGCTCGCCCTGCATGGAAGCTATCTCAAAAAGCCAAAACACACATTCAGAAAAGCTGAGCCTCTTGTTAACATTTTCCGAGCACATGGTAGCTAAGCACCATTTGGTACCCACCAGAATCCCTCTGAAAGTACGAAAAGGCTGCCAACCGCTCTATGCATTTACAAGAATGATCCTGGAAAAGTGTCCATTTGCAGAAGAATTCCATTTTTACTGGTATGCTCATCGAAAGTTTACTGTCTCCCCGGGGAGAGGTCATTCTTTTTAGTGACTTGGCCAAATGTCAAAAGAGCTGTCATCGAGTAGATTTCTCAGAGCCGGGATCACTGAGGGTGATCCCAAAGGAACTAAAATTATGCTTAGCGCATGTTTAAATTATACGCCAGTCATAAGGCAAACCACTGTCGGACACACCTCTGAGGAGACAGATCAGCAGCGAGTGTGCCCAAGGACAAGCCGTTTCACTGATCCCCACTGAGAGTGACTGAAGAAATTACTACATTGTTCAGAAGTATTTCACACCCAGTTATTTTAATATGATAAAAATCTGAGAAGCCACACAATCCCAGTTCAGTTCATTTGATTTACAACTTGAGACACTCTTGGAATGCAGCAGCTCTGTGGTCAGGTCCAAGGGAGAGAGCTTCGTGTTCAAAAGATAAAACCCAGACTACATGATCGCCTGTCCAAAAGTTTCCTGACTAATGTCTATTCCAGAACAATGTCCACACCCCTTAATGACAATTATGTCTTACAAATTGAGTGGCTACCTGAAATATCTAAGGGATCATTTTTAATGTCACTCCATGTCAGAGTACTCATCCAACATCAATGAGGCCTGAAATTTTTAAATTTAAAATAAATGTTAAAATTAAAAATCATAATTACCTCCTTCCCAGGCTAAAGAAAATGAACAGCCTGTTGAATTATGTATATAGCAATATTCCCCAGATCCCAGCCTCTCATGTCTTAAAGAAATTTACCCAAATCGAAGGTGGTCACCTATGATTCAAAGGGTATGTCTATTGCAAATTGGTACAGCCACTATGGAAAACAGTATGGAGTTTCCTCAAAAAACTAAGAATTGATCTACTATATGATCCAGCAATCCCTCTACTGGGTATTTACCCCAAAGACTTGAAAATCCACATCTGAGAAGATATTTGCACACCGATGTGCATAGCAGCATTATTGACGGTGGCCAGGACATGGAAGCAACCGAAGTGTCCTACGATAGATGATTGGCTAAAGAAGCTGTGGTACATCTATACAATGGAATATTACTCAGCCATAAGAAGAGATGAAATACTGCCATTTGCGACAACATGGATGGACCTCAAGATAATCATGCTAAGCGAAATAAGCCAGACAGAAAAAGTTGAAAACCCTATCACTTATATGTGGGATATAAACCTAAAAGCAACAAATGAACAGGACAAACAGAGACTCATGGACATGGCCAATGGACTAGTGATGATAAGAGGGTAGGGAATGGGGGGAGGGGGGAGGTAAACGGGATAAAGAGGGTCAAATATGTCGTGACAGAAAGAAATCTATGGGAGGTGAACACACAGTGTAAACATATACATGCCTCATTGTTAAAAGTGTACAGCTGAAAGTTATTGGATTTTGTTAACCAACGTCACCATAAAAATAATTAAAAATTTAAATTAAAAAATAAAAAATTTAAATTAAAAAATAAAAAAATTTTAAAAGGGTATGTCTGTAATATTTTAAAAGATTTGTTACAGTAACAATTGTAAAACTTTAAAGGTGGTCATGGGAAAGTCAGGAGTCAAAGGCACAGGCTTACACAGACCACAGGCACGATTGTCACTTGTATGTTCATCACTTCTCGGGGTGGAGCGTGGAGTGTAGGCAAAGCAGAGCTGGTTTCCTGTGGTAACGAGCAAAGCAAACCTGAGAGTCTGCTCACTTCCAGAAGCACCGTGTGCCATGTGCGGCTGTGGGAGCTCACAGGGACCTCGGGCCTCAGCTCGGGCCTCAGATCGGCCCACTGCCCCCATGAGTCCATCACCTCCAGAGGCTGATTGATGCCTCAAATGCCACTCTCAGAGCTTCGGTCTTTCCTGTGCATCAGTCCATCAGACGTTTTCAAAAAATACCTTGCTCTCTATCTCCCTCCACCTCCTATTTTAAAAATTCTTCAAAAAGAGGCAGGAAAGAGTAAGGAAGAGTTGCAGCACAGACATACATATTTTGGAAAAGCTCCTTAGGTGATTTAGAGGAACTGTCTCCCCAGAGAACCTCTGCCTTAGCTCAGGCTCTGACCCAGTTTGTGTACCTTTCGGAGCTATTCCAGAATACCTATCTATCTATCCATCCGTCCGTCTGTCTGTCCAAGAAATACACACACACACACACACACACACACACACACACACTCTTATACGTATAGATTTCCCTATATATAAAGCCCTATAGAATATAAACATCCTTATATGGTTATATAGCCATATAAATGTATACACATATATATGTAAGATATATTTTGCCTTGTAACTTAGGACGCCCATATGTGACTGTCGACTTGAAGGGTGTTTGAAGATGAGATTAATATTTAAATCAGTGAACTCCGAGTAAAACGAATTGCCCTCCATAGTGCAGGTGGGCCTCATCCAATCAGTTAAAGGCCTAAATGGAACAAAAAGACCTGCCCAACCTAGAGGGACTTCTCCAGGAGAGAGCCTTCAGACTTCTGCACCGTCCACTCTCCTGGATCTGCAGGCTGTGTCCCACACTGCAGCCTCCACGATCACATGAGCTGGTCCCTTATAAATAAATAAAAGATTTTCTGTACATATACACATCCAATTGGTTGTTTCTCTATGGAACGCTGACTAATGCTCCATATATAATACACGTATGCACACATATATATACGCATACACACATATGAACAGATATATGTATATAAATATTCATATGTTAAACTATAACAAAAGTATAAAGAAACAATAACTAGAAACAATACCCTTACTACATGCAGTATATTTACATACTTTCCATTCCATGTTATGCTTTGTTATTCTCTTTGTGTAAAGTTTTAGCATGGGGTCATGGTCCAAAAAAAAAAAAAAAAAGTCAGAAAGCCGCGGAAATATTTTTTCTAAAATGTCTACACCTAGAATAAAAAAATGTTTGTGTTTAAAAACCTAACCCACTAATGTCACTACACGTGACTCAGACTTTGAAAAACACTGTTTTATTCAAAAGGCTGCATACTGTATACAGTGCTCTCTACCTGGATTTCTTTATTTAATATACCACAGAGGTTGTTCCATATTTGTGGGTATTTAGTTTGTTTCTATTTAGATCTTTCCTTATAGAGAGAGTAAGCTAAGAAAGAAGAGCAAAAATAAGAGTTTCGGGGGAAAAAAAAAAAAAAAGAACAGAGAGTCGTTGAGCACCAACGTCAAGTTTAAATAAATTCATAATTTCCCTGAAGGCTGATTTTAATGTGGTTGACAAAAGGAGCCAAGAGCAGCGGCAGGCATCTTCTTTGGACATGTGACTTATGGGATCTTTCAGTACTTTTACTGAACCATTGGTACTGCAGCTCTCCTTATCTATTTTCCAGCAAAGATTCCAGTAAAGATTAGGAAATTCAATTTCAGGTTTGACCATCAGACTTACAAGAACAGGTTAAATTATTTCAATTCAGTTACACATACCTGCTGAGTGCGAAGGCAGGAAGGCCCATCGCTATTACCCAAATCATCCTCCTCCCCATTTTTCTTTCTAGAATTCCCATTTCTACCTGAAATATCTATAAATCTTTTATGTTACCTTGAAAATCTCACTGACTTCCCACCTACTTCTCTCTCCTAAACATAGTTTCTTATTCTAACAAGCACAACTTTAAAGTTAAATCTTTTGGTCAGATTCTTTCAACAGTTTTGGGAATACACTGAATCAAAGAGAAAGCCACCTAGGGGCCTCGGAATTTCTCTCTATCATTGGGTTTATTACTATATTAGGTTCTTCAGAGGGGACCCAGGGACTTCTTCCATCTCCACCACAGTGGAGTAAGAATGACAAAAAGACACACGTCCTCCGCCCTTGCTGTAGCTAACACAGTTCCAGTTTATTATCTCTTTTGTATTTTGGAGTTTCCCACAACATGTAGGTTGGAACAAAAGATGCCTCTGGTTTCAAAGGTTTGGAAACCACTGACATTGCACTGTCACAGATGGGAAAACAGGGACCCTGAGAAGTTGAATGGTGCCCACAGATGTAGACCCCCACTCAGTGCAGACAGCACTGGCCTCCAGGACAGCAGTTCTCCAGGGCTGGCCCTGGATCACCATCATCAGTACCCCCTGGAAACTTCTCAGAAATGAAAATTCTCAGGCTGATCCTAGATCCCGATCGGAATCTATAAGTTTTAACAAGGCCTCCAGGATATCCTGATGCCCTAAAGTTTAACTCTGTCCTAGAGCAATCCCATTATTCTTTCCCTGGTTATCTTCCTATTTAATTCCCACATCTTAACTGCAGTGCACAGGCGGCAACTGCCCCGAAATACTGAACAAGAAACTCACCCACCGAAAAGAAAAGATCTCATGAGAAGGTATTCAAACTCTGTCATGAGAAAAGATTTCTTTTCTCAGAATAACAGCCCTCATCCAAAAGGGTCAAATAAAAGTTTCAAAGTGTTCAAAGAATAATGCAAGAGAGTATTTTACTAATATTTCAGAGGATTAAACCTCAACACGAATGAACAATGCTAAGAAACTCATTTCCAAAAACCAAGGTCGTGATACCGTAGACTGTCAGTGACCAGTAATACCTAAAAAGAGCACCAAAAAGACAGAGATAAAACATGGGAAGATCAATAACCTCTGAGACAGTGCCTTCCAGGAAAAGCTAATGCGGATACTTGAAAATAAGTAGGAACATAACTGTTTCTCACTCCCAGCTTGAGGCGACTAATTCCGTCATATCTTACATTTTATGAGGTCCGAGGTACACATCCATCATCTACATGAGTGAATTTGCTGACCTTCTGCAACATAAACATCTAAGAGGCACTACGCCGACCAGGGGTTAGCTGTAAACCACGTTTCAATTTCATGCTATTTTAATTATGTCAAATGAGAAATTTCAACATGAAGCTTGTCCATTTGAAACTATGAGACCTTACCGTGAGAATCAACCAATTCAAACTCACTACTCTTTTTTCCCTTATGAAGTATAATCAGTTAAGCTAGTCCCTATTAAGCACTCACTAGATAAACTTTCGTCTTGAAAAGTAAATATAAAGTGAGAGAGGCTTGCTTGGGGGAGCAGGGGAGGGGTACAGGAGGGAGCAGCTTTTAGCTTTTCTGAATTGAATAATGTGAACGGTGTGATTGGCTAACAAAGAACATGAACCTGCCGTAGCTTCTGCTCATTTATTCACTTAAGACATATCAGTATAAAGGGATGCATTGCAATCATGAGGGTTCGATAGGTAAAGCCTCCTTATCTCTTAGTAACATCCCCCCGCCCTCGCTCCACAAGCTCTCGCCTACTTGCATGTCCCTGCAAAAGCCTGCATGATGACTCAAAAACAAAATCACAAAACTTGAAAACCGGACTTCAGACCACAATTGAGGGTGATTTCTTCTTGACTGGACAGTAAGCTTCCTTTTCTTGGGCCCTACTGTCATTGGAAGGCTGTAGGTACCTCTCCTTACAACTGAGGGTGCAATGGGGAGCTTGGCACTCTGCCTTACAACAGAAAAGCAGGCATAGCCCCCACCTACCATCTTTATAGACACATTACTAACCTCTTCCATTAACTTGGATATAATCAAAACCAAAATATATTTTGAATTTCATGGACATCTGCTTCATAATTATTTTGTTTATAATTAATATAAGTCCATAGGCTTTGAAGATGTCAGTTGTTCCTTTTTAAAACACTTATTGACAAAAACATCATAGTTATTTATAACATAAAGGCAAGACAAAGCTGTTTCCTCTTATGCAAAATAAAGGCATGAACTAGATTGCTTCTAAGATTCTTTTCAGCTCAATTAATGACATGGTATCGTCCAACCCCCTACTCATACTTAATTTGGAAAAGGCCTATTTATTTTTGTGCAGGGGACACCATCTGCTTTACCCAACATAATAAGCTCCAGTTGTAGGCCACTGTCTCCAAGTAAAGGCATAATTACTCTGAGCAGGCGCTAAGGTACGCAAGCTAAGAAGTTACTTTGCCTAGGCTAATTCCAAAATTTCATAGGTTTAGTTTCTGTTCTCATAGAAAATCTAAAACATTTCCTAGCTTTCTGATGCGGTCCTCATAACAAGTCCTTCTAAATTCTGAGCATAAGGAAAAAAGTTTAGAGCAAAGACTTCTGGGACGTAGGACTAACTCTGCTTGCCATTGACTCTTGTGATGGGGAATTAAAGGAGGTCACTTAACTTGCCCGAAACAAGCTTCTTGTCTGAAAAACTGGGTCGGATCAGATGATTTCTAAAGGTTATTCTTTTTTAAGAAGCGTACTGATATATGATAAAGTAATATAGCATGGTTTGTGATTTGGAACATTTTGAATATGCATATGTGAATATAAATCCTCATGTCTATATCACTGTTATTTACATATCTTCTGAAGTTTCTACTGCACACAGAAATACAAATGTACTTTTACACTTTGAAATTATCCAAGAATTTTTAATGCACTCTATAAACGTTTACGGATTTTCCTTTAGACAATAAGAAAATTATATGAAGTGTTAATGTTGATAATAAAATATGTATGTGCCCATCAGTTATCAAACTACCCATTTGTTGAGTTGCTGAAAATTCCAAGTGTTGGCTGACAACTCTGTTTATACCATTCAAGTTTTAGTGAATTTTCTAACTAATGAGATTTGTCAAGCCATCGAAATTTAGCTTCTGTGACAGATAGCTTTGCAAAAACTGCCACACTGCAATGACATTCTCTCCTCAACACACACCAAGACTTCAGCAATTGTCAGTCATCCTTCTGGACTCAACTTCCTCACACAATCAGAAGAATGGCTAAGGTGGAACTTATTACATTCAGATTTAATGACATCCCTAAACTTTTGAAGACAGGTAATTTTAAAATTCCAATTACATGGAAAGCTAAAACAGAGCTAAAGAAAACACTGCCTGTTTGTTTTTCTTAGGAAATGGCCTTTATTAAAGATATAAAAAAATACTCTGTTAATAGTTATTATAAAAGAGATATTTCTAAGTAGATTGAAATTTTCCCCCTTAAGTTTTCACTATTAATATGCTAATAATATGTTTAACAAATATTTTCTTTAGAGACCAGATGTTTCTTTTCTAAAACAGTCCTGTCAAACTACAAATCATGGATCAGTCTGAATTCAGGAGAACTGTACTGCCTTTATATGCGGATAACCTCCAAATCTCTTGCCCATCACTCGCAAATTAACTAATGAGGTTAGGCCTTATAGAGCCATGTCTGATGGCATCACGCAAGGGAAAAATGTGGAAAGAAACTGGGGTTCGGCTCCACTTGCTCCCTCTCACAGCTGACTGTCACCAAAAGGGCACAATTTCTCCAAATACGATCAAAGAGCCGCCAGTACAATCTGGTGTGCTTTATAAAATGCACCCCAGACCCCAGAATTATCTCAGCGAGTTCCCAGAATCTGCATTTTAACAGGCTCCCAAAGTGATAGTTATGCAAACTCAAGTTTGAGGACTCCCATCACTGGCTCAGTTTCTCCACCTGGAAGAGAAGGTAACAAGACTCAACCATTATCTCGAAATTCTACTGACACTTTTACAACCTGTCGCATTAAGACATCGGCAATGCCAATATTTTACCAACATCGTCGTAGTAGCTTTACCTTGAGCCCAACGTGGCTACCTTGTTCTACAACAATTTAAGTGGCTACTTTGTTTTCATATATCCTATCCCTGCCCTGCGCTCCATAACTCCACCTCCACCACCTCCATTAAAGCTATGATCTTATTTCAGGTTCTTCTTTGGCCACCCTTCCAGTTCGACACTGAACTCCCCTCCACCCAGTTCCAGAGACCTTGAAATCCATATTACCTGCAGCCCCCAAGATCGCAGATAATAACCTCCTTAGCAAGGGCTAATTACTCAATCTGGGTTTACCAAGACCCCAAACATTCACCAGCCACGCCCTCCTTAGTGGCATTGGGTGATAGTTACCTGTTACCTAGTCATGCTCAAATGCCAGTGTGAAGAACAGCACATTAAAAATGCAGTACTTTTAAATTTTAAATTTTTTATAAATTTTTTCATCATTGAGGAAATTGAGTCCAGAAGGATGGTTGACAGTTGCTGAAGTCTTGGCGTGTGTTGAGAAGAGAATGTCATTGAAGTGTGACATTTCTTACAAAGCTATCTGTCATAGAAGCTAAATTTTGATGACACAGGGGAGTCCAATATGACTCCCCTGCCCACCAAAGTTACAAATTAAGAAATGGAAACTCCGAGAGAATGACGTTTTGTTCAAGATCACTATTTGGGGTAAAACTACTCCAAAACTCAAGGTTCTTAAATCTCCCCAAAACCCCGAGTTCCATTTTTTGTTGAATACGGCTTGCTGACTCTCTGGATTATTACCTGACTGGAGCATTACCAAAAACAATTTAATCAAACACATACACATATCTTTCAAATAGTTGATCCTTTGTTGTCTATCAGCATGGAGAAAAGCAAAGGCACTGATGTAAGTCATGTGTGTCTCAAAACATCACAAACAGCAACTTTATGGGAAGATCGCTTTTATGTAGTCGATAAGGAGCCCAACTGGGAGAGGGAGGAGGACGGAGACACACATGCGACCGCTGTGGGGGCACCGCAGCTGTTCAGAGATGGCCCCTAAGAGTGGTGAAGATGGAATGTTTCTTCCCAAGAGAAAGGATTGAGATGAGCCTCGAAGGCTGAGGACACCAGCGCTCTCCGGTTATATCGACAAAATTATGATATAGAAGATGATGAAAAACTGGCCTGCTGGCAGGGCTTGAATGCAGACAGAACGAATGGGTTCAGCCAGTGAGATTTCTGGTTTGCTTTTAAATATTTATAAAATGAAGTTGCTTATCCACAGATATGCAGTGCACTTCCCAACGAGATGTCCGACAAACAATTGTTAAGGGAGAGTTGCTACAAATAATCATGGTTTCATGAAATGATTAGGGTTTTTCGGAGGGAAAGTTCAAAATGGACCAGTTAAATGGGAAGATACTTTGGTTTGATTTGGCAAATGTTCATCGAGGCTTCATGTCTTCATACAGTAGGTATTGATCCCAGCAGTTTCAAAATGCCACCAACACCAATAACTTGATTCATTTTAATGTATTCCAGATGTGTTCTTTCTCAGTTTCTGTTCATATGTCTAAATTTATGCTCTTTTGAAAGTGCAGTAAAATCTATTTTAAACTAGCCTCATGGTTATCCAGAGTGGTGAGCATAAATATGACCATTATTCTATCAACCACCACCCTAGCATAAGGACTGAAGAGGAAATTTAACAAGAAGTTGATGCCTCCGCTATTGGAAGACACTGGAAATCACTGGAGAGCAGTTTGATTTTCTCTCCAAGGAATCGAAGACCCTCGGCTGTTTAGGTGAGCTGCCAAATGAGTAAAAGATGTATTCCAGATCAGAAGCTAGATCTGTGCCTACCCAATATAACAACATTGCTTACTAGTTCACACTTGGCAAAGATGGAGAAATCTTTATTTTTTAGCACTTTATTTCTGATAAAGTCCATTTAAGGAGTGAAATATCTGGCAAAGGATCTCTCAACTTCATAATCATTATATTAACCTTTAAAAACAATTTCGGTTAACACTCCACCCATTCCATCAACCACCATCTATGAGTGTCCACTAGAGTATCACGCTGAGCCGGAAGGGGTTCCAAAGAAAGTAAGCAAAGCGCCCCTGTGTGATGGAGAAATCACCACCAACGACGCATCACCTGAGGGATGCAACGACCAGTACAGACCCCATATGCTGTGAGTGCCCAGAAGCACAGAAAGCGCTTCACACTCAGAAAGAACGCTTCTGAGTCTCAATAGTTGAGAACGACGAATTCACCACTGAAGAGACAGCAAAAGGGACAACAGAGGGACGTGTGTGACGGAATGAGAAAAGGAGTGTGGCCTGCACTTGGCTATCCCGACCCACAGCTCCAGCCTGCTCATCGTTGTTAGTTACATAGTTTGAGACAGCCCCGTCACATATGCCAGGAAGGAGGGAGGGGACAGCTAACACTTCCTGAACTCTTCCACTGGGACAGGGACAGGCACGGTTCTCAGCGCGTTATGTTAATTAATTCATTAATTTCTCACTTCTCAAAATGATCTTCTCTGAGGAAAGCACTGCTGTTGCCCTCCTTTTAGAGATGAAAATCCTGAGGCATAGAAGGCTCTTTACTAGACAAAACACCATTTTGAATTAAAAAACAACAACAACATAGAACTTTGCATGAAAACCCATCTCTGCGTTTTAAAACCAGTGGAAACCCTTACCTTTTACCAGATTATGGGAAGACTTATTGGGGAGTTTATTTACTAGGCCATTTCCCAAACTACAGATCACAAAAATTCTAGTTTTACATCCTGTTCCCAACGCAAAGGAATCACAGTCACGAGAACTCTGAAGAACCACATCCAGGAGACACATTCAGAAATCTAACCACAAATTCAAAAGAAACCTTGCAATCCAACACCATGAACACACAATGAAAGCTGCAGTCCAGATTCTGTTACTCAACCTACAAAACCTCGTCAGTGGAAACAAAGCAAACCAACTTCCAGCGGGATGGCATGCCTGGCGAGGACTGGGCTGGCTCCCAGGCCCATAGAACCCAAGACAGGAAATACACGATACACTCCCGATGGGAGCCTTCTGGGGCTCCAGCCTACACCGACTCGCCTTAGTCTACGGGAGGGCTTCAGATCGGGGCACTTCTTGTTCTTTTTTAAAACTAAGAATTCACTCGTAAAAATAAAAGCTTTCAAATTTTAGATCATTTTTATTAAAATACTTGACTTATTTACAATTATTGACATGCTAAAGGTTGAGGCAGGATGGAAGAAAGGAACATGGAATCTGGGTCCAATCTCTACTGCGTGACTTCGTAACTGTGTGAACTTGGGGGAGGGATCCCATACAGTAGGGGTCCCCAATCCCCAGGAACAAACCAGTATCAGTCGATGACCTGTTAGGAACTGGGCCGCGCAGCAGGAGGTGAGCGGCAGGCCAGCCAGCAGAAGCTTCATCTGTACTTGCAGCCGCTCCCCAGCGCTGGCATCACCAACTCAGCTCCTCCTCAGATCATGCGTTACATTCTCATAGGATCATCGGTCCCTGGTGCCAAAAAGGTTGGGGACCGCTGCTTTACGTCACTTAATGTCCTTTGCCTTTCTTCTCTACTTGAAGTTCAGGGTCTCAGGTACTTAATACATTTCAGGGGCTCGCTAACTACCTGTTCAATGCTGAGGGGCAGTTGCGTAGGCTTCGGTTTCTTCCTTATCCCACACAAGCCTTGCTGCTCTCTTCAAAGGAATACAGAGAATGATGGACACAGAGCCTAGCACAGTGCCTGGAGAGAGCTTCCTGCCATAGATTCTAACTCTCATCTTGTTACTATTCGGTGTTCTAAAATTCGCGAAGCATTTTCACAACTATAAATAAGCATATTCCATCCTTCTAACACCGCTGAGACTTATGAAGTTACATGAAGAAACTGAGGCTGGTAACGTTTAAGATTTGCAGAATCGAGGCCAGCTTTGGGGCAAGCCCGCTGATTCCCAATCCTGAGTTCTTATATGATGCCCTTCTCTTAGGAGGTCTGGCTTCTTTTAGAGAAAACAGTCTCTACCCATGTCTTCTGTAAAGTTTGTCCGATGCTTTTTATTGCATTGAAGGAATACAAACACATGCGCCAAATTCCACTTTAATGGACTCCAAAGGACTTTGATTTGTGCTATATCAAATAATTACTTGAAATAAGTAAGCTATCAATTGGCTCGTCCAGCCATTCCTGGATTCAGCAAATATTTATCACCAGCCTACTCCGCACAGGGCATTGTGTTTGGTGCTGGGAAATCTTCCCTCCCCCCGCCCCCAGGTGTTATAGTCTATTTCAAGATTTCCCAACTGAAGCCAAGGATGGAAGACACAGAGGCTGTTCTTATAGGTCTTTAAACAAACAGGGCCATGAATTAAGAGCTAGAAAACCTGAGAGCTCATTCTGGCCACACCTCTACATAACTTCTGTGACCCTGGACAAGCCTCTGGTACTGTTTCCTTTTTCATAAAATAGGAAAATTGACATTGTCGTTAAAGCTAGTTGACGCTATAAATTCTAGAGATTCAAAGATTTCATATAACTGGCAGATTCTTTGACAAGGATGTGATTTTATATCACAATTTTATAAATTTTTGTGAGATGACTCATCTATTGATTGTAGCTTAAAAAGATATCTCCAGATTGCCCAACAAATTGTTAGAAGTGTTTAATTTCATACAAATTTGGGGCATTTAAAAGAATCTTGCAACCAATTGAGCTTGCAAATTGCCCCAACACGGAAAATGCAGTTTCCATTAAATTGTGATCTTAAATGCTGATCTCATTGGAGGATCTAAATAAATCAGACCCAAACCTTCCTTTCTTCCTTTATTTCTGTGAACTGTCAATTTAGGATGTATTCAGTTTTTGTATATGAAAATGGCATTTCAATTCAATTTATTAGCACAAATTAATGTTAGCAAAGCTCTTTGTGGCCTTACTTTCAAGATTCTTGTACCCTTAACTCTCCCAGCAAACCATGATTAGATGTGTAAACCTGAGTACCTTGAAAGGTAGTCAGGTGAAGAGGCCCACCACCTGTTGGCACACATCTCCGATGCCCACCCATGAATTCACATGCCAATTCTTCCCTGTAATCAAGATGACGTCTAATAATCACCTGAACCGCCAGACAGTAGAGTAAACTGAAGCACATTCCTGTACACTGACTTAGATGAGTACTCTGCCTCCAAACACTTGTTTCTTTCTAGAGTTCTGTAGAAATGGTCCTTTCTTTTCTCACTCATTCAAGGACCCTTAATGAGAATCTTCTCCATCGGTCTCTGTGAAGGGTGCTGAATACAGTAGTGGGAAGAGGCTAACACAGGGTCACCCCTAGCCCACACTGTACCTTTGGGTGAATTACAAAAGGTATCCCCTTCCAGGGGAGAGGAAGTGCACCAGGAGGGGTCTGGCGAGTGAAGTGAAAACTGGGTTTCAGCCTCCACTTGCCCATTGGACAGGATGACCTTCTTCCGTGAACAACTTGCACAACTACACGGTGGCATGGCCAAAGGTGTAAAAATGAAAAAAAAAAAAAGTCATCTTCTAGTAGAGGAACTGCTAGGGAAGGGCTTAGGAGCCTAGAGAT
>NW_011888859.1:3595368-3599885 GCF_000151845.1 Pteropus vampyrus | reverse complement strand
CGCCTCTTGCGCTTTCTTTGGGACATCCCTTGTCACCGAGACCAAGAACTCAGCGAGCACCGCGCGGGCGCCCACCCTGAGCCAGGCGCTCCGGCCGCCGCCGTGGACGCCACCAGCGAACCACATCCGATTCCTTGCCCCACGGAGCTTACAGGGCAGACGGCTCCTCGGGGCCCACCGAGGACCAGAGCAGGCGGGTCTGCAGTCTCGGGCAGGCAGGAGAGGCAGAGCGGGGAGATCGAGGTGGCCCTTGAGTGGAGACAGAGTCCGGGAGAGTTTGGACTTTTCCAGGTGGAGAAGCTGCGGGTTTATGAGAGAAACCTGAGTGATCCCGGGGGCGCGGGTGGGGGGAAGGGGCGGCCGCCCAGGAGAAGCGGGGCTGAGGGCTGCGTTCCCGGCATCGCTGCCCTCACAAAGGCTCTCCCAGGAGAAGAGAGGCAAGCGAAGGCAGACGTCGTCCTGTGGGTAGCAGCGTGGCTCCCCCAGGAAGCAGGCGCCAAGACAGGACTAGAGGTGGAAGCTTTTCTTCGGGGAGACGGCGGTGGAACTGAATGGGAGGGCAGCGGAGAGAGCCAGGCTCTCTGCACATCTGCCCTCGGCGAGGGGGCTGGGGAAGCAATCAGCCTACCACCCAGCAGTCTGAGGAAGATCGCCGGGGAGTGCTGCACCCAAAGCCCACCCCCCGTCCTAGGGTTCCCACTTCTCCTTGGAACCCACATGCCCCAGCGTCCAGATCTCTACCAGTTACTGGCTTGGAGCAACCAGGTGGCAAGTGTGGCCTTGGGAACAAACCCTTAGGTGAATACCAGGGCCCTTGGTCAGTCAAGCTCCCAGATAGCTGGAGATGGTTGGACAGCTGCAAGGAAGATGTTTCGCAGCTGCCCCTGGTTAAAAGACAAGTTGAATCAACTTTCCCACCCCTGCAGTTTTTAAATGAAGCCTCAAGGTTTTGCTGTGATCAGACCTGGCTCTCACCTTCCACAGCTTCCTGTTCTGTGCACGCTGAGCCGGTGACTGGCCCCTTCCTGCTACATGGGCTCTCCCCAGTCATAGTACACGGTGGCTCTGCCTGGGAAAATGCCTGCCACCCCGCCCACCCTTCAATACTCAGCATCATCTCCCCTAAGGAGCTTTTTCCCCTTAGCATGTTACTTATTTCTGCCACAGACATACTACACTGGGGCTTTATTATGTTTTCCCCCCTTGCTTCTCGTCTTGCATTTTTTCACACTGTTCTAAAATGTTTATTTTCTTTCCGATTATACAAGTAATATGTTCATTGCACAAACTTGGAAAAATACATAGGACCCAAATGTCTCTAATTCCTCAGTCTTCTAGCGACACTTTCCCCCGATAGCCAAGCAATCAGTGTCTGAGCCCCATCTCATGTGTACCAGTGTGGGCCCAATCAGGAGAGAGAAACCACGCCACAATTAAACAGTGAAAGTTTAATATGAAGAATTGTTCACTATGATGGGATTTGGAGCAACCAGGGATTGCCTAGTAAGAAGTAACAAGAACTCAAAAGAAAACAGGAATCCCAAATGTAGGGATGTCTTAAGCAGCCACTAGCCCTAGGGCTGAGACAGAGTGCCCAGGGAGGAGCCTCCCCCACCCCCCAGGCTGAGCCCCACACCCTGCTGGGGAGGGCATGTCCGTGGCTAGATAAATGGTAGAAAATTCATTGTACTGTCATTCTGGTGGAACTTGCTGGAACTCCACCCTCTGGAAACTTGCTGATAATCTACCCTACAGTGTGCGGGGAGAGCTGTTCACAGGGAGGTGTCTCAGGAAGCACTTCACCACAAAACCACCCTAAGAGGGAGGTTTGGGGCGAAGCCGGTGGCCACTGGGTGCTGCTGGCTGCGCTGCACTGTAGGATCCTGGTGCTGGAGAAGCCGCCCGAAAGGCAGAAACCAGCCAAGCCAGAGCATGGCAACAGCCCGCAGAACTCTGTCCTGCAGCGTTTTCCCCACAGCCTCTACTGACACCGCTTAACAACAGCCAGCTGGTGAAGAAAATTATACGAAAGGCCCAGATCCATTCTTAGAGGGGGCAAAAAGGGTAAATTGGAGCTGACAGGCAGTGAGTTGGTAACCAGCACACTATGTAACCTCAGAAAGTCCAGGCATTGTCTAGTTTTTCTTCCCAAAACATGCTTGCACATTCCAGATGAATATTATCATTTCTAAAAATCTCTCCCTGCTGGCTCTTGTCCCCTCAGCCGGCCATTTTGTTCCTGACTGCCACTCCCTCTGCCGCAAGTTCTCCTTACAGCTTTGCCCCAAGTGGAGGCCTAGACCCCTCCTGAGTCCTCCCTGCACGCTGTGACCAAGCTGTAAGGGTCAGCAAAGTTCCGCAGAGGGCTTGGGGGAACAGAAAGGACTTGCAGAAAGAAAAAGAAAAGTTAAAACCAAACAATAGTCCCCCAGATGTGAAACTGTGTATAGGGGTCCCTACGGGGTGCCTCTCTGCTTGGCCTGAGCCCCATACAAGGAATCAGCATGTGCCCCGCACAGAGCCCAGGCTGCGATGTCTCGATCTTAGTCCCGCTCCATTAAAAAATAATCTGCAGAGATGCAGCTCTGTCTACAGTAAAGATGAACATTCATGTTATGTTAGGAAGAGAAATTTAGCCCCTGATACATAAGCTCGCTCATTCACCAATCCACTGAGGACGTGTCTTTTGAGCACCTGGCACTGTATTAGGCGCTAGGGAGATAATTTGTGTAATTATTACAATCTGAGGGAGGTAGATAGCAAGCAAACGATCTTACAAGTAGTCACGCGCTTCGCGTTTTGTCAATGATGGTCGTCCCAGGAGATTATAATGGAGCTGAAAAAGTCTTCTCACCTGGTGACATCACAGCCACCTTAATATAGCACAATGCATAAGCATTACTCATGTGTTTGTGGTGATGCTGGTGTTGACCAACCCGGCTGTGCTGCCTGTCATAGAAAAGTACAGCACATATGAGTGCGTGCAGTCCTCAGCGTTTAATAATAATAAATGACTATGTTACTGGTTTATGCAATTTCCAATCCTGCAAGCTTTATTGATGGTAAGTGCCCTATACAGGTGTACATTTTTATCTTTTATACTGTATTTTTCCTGTACCTTTTCTATGTTTAAATATGTTTAGACACACAAATACCATTGTGTTACAATTGCCTATAGGATTCAGCACAGTAACATGCTGGCCAGGTTTGTAGCCCAGGAGCCACAGGCTATACTACGCAGCCCAGGTGTGCAGTAGGCGCTATACCATCGAGGTGTGTGTACCTCTATGATACCCGCACAACAAAATTGCCTAACGACACGTTTCTGAGAGCGTATCCCCATCATAAAGTGGCACGTGACTGTAGTGCCTTTTTATGTCTCTGCTAAAGATGCAGAGAGTCTGCTAATGAGAGCTAACACAGCTCTCGGGAACTAGTGAGGGCCCCTTGGAGAAAGCAGCGTTTGAGCTGGCCTCTGAAAGATGACCGAGTTGGGTCATTCCAGGTAAGGGGAATGGTCAATTTGAGGCTCCGATGTGGGAGAGAGCTGGGCCGCTTCCAAAAGGACAAGGAGTAGGGACAGAGTGACAAGAGATGAGCCCAAGAAGCAAATGAGAGCCAGCCGTGCATGCTGTTGTTGGCATGTTAAGAATTTTGGATTTTATCTTTAGAACAACGAGAACCCTCTGAAAAGGTTTTAAGCACCAGTCTAGCCAGGATAGACTAGAGGATTCGTTTTGGAAGAGTATGGGGAGAACATGTGAACTTAGTATCGGAACAGAGGTTGGACCTGAAGATATAGACTGAGAAATAACTGGGATATAGAAAGAATGCACAAGCCCTGGGCATGGGTGAAATGCCCAAGGTCAAGATTATAGAATAAGAAGAGACAGACCCCTCGAAAGGTGGGGTTGAATCAGCAAAGGAAACAGAAGAGCCAGGGACGTGGGGAATAATCAGAAAGTTACGCTGGGTCATCTTCACTGTGGAGCAGGACCGGCCTCCCTGGAGAATAACCACAGGCCCAATTAAAGCAAAGCGGCTCCCAAAGATAAACTGAAATTTTCACCTGGGGCAAAGACAAGGACAGTGTCAAGGTTTAAAAAGGCAGACCCACTTCCTTCACCATCCGGTCCCTTTGCAGCCATCAAAAGTATTCAGCGATAATACCCTATTATTTTCTGAAATGTTCAAAATAATAGTAGCTAGATATAACCATTTTGTCGTATTCTCATGCAGAATCTTCATTTAAAAATTACCCAGATCGAAGCTCAGTAAGGGAAAGGATCGTGTCCAGTCCATCTTGGTATCCCCAGGCACTCAGTACATTTTTTGGCACATAGAAGCTACTGACGTTCGTGGAGTTGAGTTTTGTTTCCAAAATCTTTCCAGTTCTGTGGAGTATTTTGTTGGGCTTCCTGGTAGCAGGACACAGAGCCGATGGCGAGAACAAACGAGTCACCCTTCCCTGAGATCCACCTGAAAAAGAGTTTCCTTAAAACCCCTTGCTCGTTTTT
>NW_011888859.1:3591461-3593213 GCF_000151845.1 Pteropus vampyrus | reverse complement strand
AAGAAAAACAAAGTACTAGTATATCCTGTAACAATTATAGTAAATACTCATCGAATGTGTCATATACTTCATCTATTTCCATACATATGAAATACATATATTTGAATGTCAATGCATAGAGACTTATAGCTGTATACAGTGCTATTACAATTTTTTTAACAGCCATAAACAGTACTATTATATTTTTTAAAAAGGAATTTACAGACTATAATGATAGAGAGAATGGAGAAGAGGTGTCATACAGAAGAAAAATCTGCTTTTTAAAATCTCTGTCTCGTATATAATATAAATACTTATTGGAATGAACAGATACATGAATTAATCTTTGTTGTCTTAAGTTAGAGCAATAATACCTCGAACTTGTACTTATTGTCTGGTTTTTACTCAAACTTCCTAATTATAATTTTTAAATAAGGCACAAGCTTTAAAATCCAAACTCGAGGATTTTAAATTAGACGACCTTTCTACAGGACTACATATAACCACTCTGTAAGAGGTTAGCTTTGTATCATTACACTGCAAAAAATCAGTTTCCATAAAAACCTTTTTAAATCCTTTTGACATTAACATTTTCTTTTCTAGATTCTTATAAAACTACTGTCAACATCTCCAGTGGTTCCCTGAAGTACAGGATTAATGCAATATTTCTGCCCACAGTTTTCCTTGACTATTGGGTCAAGAGTTTTTAAAAGATGTATATTTGTCATTCTTTTTAAAGAGAAAGAAAGAAAAACTAGTTATTAGCTGCTCTTCAAACCTCTAGAATAACCTGCTTCCTTCCCCCGACTCACTTCCCATCCCTTCTCCCAGGTAGGGGATGGGGAACGATGTGTGCATCTTTTATTATTCCATGTCATTGCAATGAGCGTCTTAGCAAACACACTTTCCCTGGTGGAATTCCCCAATAAAAACAGACAGCTCATTTTAAAACAGAAGCTCCGAGAGCAGACGGCACAGAAGCCCGTGCAGGCAGCTGCTGCATGTCCCCTCTCTCACCTCACAGACTCTCTTTATCCGTCATCCGCACCTACGCACACCCGGCCTGCAACGCCGTGATAGATTGGATAAAGCAATTTAGGGTCCTTTTAAATAGGTTGACACAATTTATCACAAGGTTTAGAAAATTTCTTTGTTAAAGTACGATTTTCTGTTAACAAGAGGATATTATTAACTCGCGTGGTGTCCTATCTGGACCTAAAATTTAACTAAGAAATGAACCCACCCCTAATTATTGTTATTAATCAGCAGTGCCCCCGATGCCACCTGCGCCCACAGCAACCTGAGGGCAAGCCGAGTTTACCTGCAGAAGAAGGCCGGGCGTGGTGGAGAGAGCCATCGTCTCTTCCTGGTGATGAGGTAATGAGAAACAAGCCATCCTGAGAAAGTTCCCGAGGTATGTTTGTGTCTCCCCAGCATCGCTCCAGAGGCGGGGTAGACAGAGGGGCGGACACCTGCTGTCAGCCCACACGTCCGCGAGCTCCTGCTGAAAGCAAATGCACAAGCAGTAGGTCTGAGAGTCGCCCAGCGGTCCTCCGCCTCGGGGCCCGATGACCCCGGTCTCTTCCCCACCTGCTGCCACCACAGAAATTTACGTTTGGCCCCTACTTTATTTCCAACGCACATGATTTCATCAGTCCACAAAAAGTACTAACTAGCAGCGGGGGGATCCCAGAGAGAATGACTCCCCACATCCTGGGAGGGGCGGCCCTTCTCCGCATTGACCCTGTCTCTCTGCCGTCTCCCCAGGCTCCC
>NW_011888859.1:3587244-3590101 GCF_000151845.1 Pteropus vampyrus | reverse complement strand
CTGCCGTCTCCCCAGGCTCCCTCCTCCTCCTCTGCCCCACTTCCCGCCTCAGTCAGTAGCGTCCCTATGTCCCAAGCTGCTTGGGGCCACCATTGATGTCTCCTCTGCTTCTCTCCTACAAGCGTTCATCCTCCAGTCTTCTCCTGGTGACCCCGAGAGGGTTTCTCTCCTTCCCCACCAGCATCGCCCTCAGCCCTGCCCAGACGCCTGCAGCGAGCTCCTGGTAACCCTCTCACACTTCGGGCAAACGTGGCATCTGTCTGTGAACGCTGAAGGTCATCCAGGGTCTGCTGGGTGGAACCAGCTCTGTGCTTCCATACGATGGTGACTATTCGTTGTCTCACGGTCGCCCCCTCCCCGATAGACAGCAGACCACAGGGCAGGAAGTGAGGGGGCGTCACCGTAACTGGCCCAGGACCTGGAACACCGCAAGCACTTCGATGCTGCCCACCGGACAAGGACGAGCGGAGTATCTGCTTCCCCATCTCGCTGTGCACAGACATTCTGCAACGCCCTGCAGGCCAGATGTGGCAACCGAATGCCTCGCCCCAGGGCAGGAGTCTCTTATCTTTTTTCCTCTGTCACTTTAGGCTCCTCGGTTACCATGCTTAACATAACCGGCTTCTGAAAATCTCCTTTTTCCTCTTTCCCTCTTTCCTCTGGGAGCTGGCATTGATGACTTCCTTGCTGTCTCATGTTGGACGGCTTCTCCATCTGAGCATGGAGATAAGGAGCGTGGTCAGAACTCTTTAGAGATGCCAAGTCTTGCCTTACCCTCTCTGCCTCCCAGAAAACAGCTCACTGTTAGCAGAGGCTCCTCCTCATTAAACATCCGATCCCCTCCTTTCCTGGCTACATCAGTCTCCATCATCCCGGATACGACTACGCTAGGCAACGTCAACAGAGCTCTGACCATCGTGTATTTTCCAGGGAAGTGAATGTAAACATAATGGAAGAAGAAGCCCGTGTGTGTGTGTGTTTCATGAGCACTCACAGCATAATAGTTAACAGCCCTTACTCTGGAGTCGGTATGTCTGGTTACATCCTGGCTCCAATTCTTATACTAGCTTTGTGACCTCAGGAAAAGACTTAAGTGCCTCAGTTTCCTCATATGTAAAATTTCCTCAATTCTTGCACTAGCTTTGTGACCTCAGGAAATGACTTAAGTGCCTCAGTTTCCTCAATTTACTTGATGGAATCGCATGGGGATTAAATGAGTTAATATTTGTAAAGTACGCAGTCAGCGTGATCTAAGTGATATATAAGCTTAAAAACAATTGCAGGATTTCTTCTTTATTTTACTTCGGCATATTTTCAGACACTAAGAACAGCTAATAGGTGGCACCGTGTGGGCTCTGCCCAATGTAGGGGATCTTGACTGCTCTGCAATGGACCGATATCTGAATTCACATGTTCAGCACAGCCCTGGACTGTTCTGGAACAACACAGATGATTTTAGCACAAAAGCAGCACTATGGGAAGAAACTCAACTCTATACTAACTTAGGGAGAGAAAATTCAAGGAGTGATGATACACTAATATTCACTGTTTATTCTGTGCCAAGCACTGGGCTCAGTGCTTTAGATAGTTCATTTCATTTGCGTCTTGTAACCACCCACTGGGGGAGGTAGCATTATTATCCCAGTTCACAGGTGAGGAGCAACTTGAGGCTTAGAAAGGATAAGCAACCAGCCTGAGGCCAAAGGTACAAAGACTGGACTCTTCATCTAATGAATGAACTCGTTTCTATTTCAAAAAATACAGTCCAAGATTTCCAAGTTCATTGTCATTGTTCCTATATGGATGTTCATTACATACTGGCTGCTGACGACGATGTCCTAGCTCGAGGTCACAGTGGGAAGCTGGCCGTGGCCTCCCTCATTACACACTCAGTATCTCTTCCCGGTCCCAGGGCGAGAATCTCCCGATCAACAACTGCTGGCTGTTGCTAAGAGCTTAAGCCATGAACTTTCTCAGGGGATATTTGTGCTTTAATTGAAAAACTGGCAACGCCTTCGAGAACCAAAGGAACGATGATACATAACGGAATCCCAGACACTCTTAGTAGCAACGATGGCGATTTAATTGAGGAGGCCTCCCCGGAGCCCTTCAACCACCCCAGCCTAGCAACCCTGACGGTACACGGTTATATGAGAAAATATTGTAATTGCACTGAGTAATTTCTGTAATTCCCCTCCTGATGAGACCTTGGCCCGAGCGGTTTTTACTGCAAAGTACACATGGTTGTAAACTGTAGCTACTTCCTCAGTCGGTGTGAATTCTGCCTCAAGCCTACTTAGGCCAGCTTAATGAAACAAAAGTCAGAAAGAGCAAAAACGTCCTGACATGTGCTGTGCCGACGTGTGTAAGGCAGCTGACACCCGTGCAGGTACAAACATGGGGACTCCTGCATGGAGAGAGGCAGAGGGCAGAGGGTCACCTAGATCCAAAGATGACGTGAAAGGCCACCCTCACCCTCGAAGGACAATATAGGCTCAAAACCTGAGTTTAACATAAAACGTGGAGACAGGTCTGTCTTTTCTTTTTTCACCTTCGTCAGCCCCCATTTCTAGGGCTGCCCTGACAAACTGGGGGGCTTTCAACAGCAGAAATTCACCACGTCATAGTTCTGGAGGCCGGAAGTCTGAAACCAAAGCGTGAGCAGGGGCATGGTCTCTGCCAAGCCCCCAGGGGGAGGACCTTCGTCACGCTTTTCTCTTAGCTTCCAGGGGTTGCCTGCAATCCTTGGCGTTCCTTGGCTTGTAGAGGCCTCACTCCAATCTCTGCCTCTGTCATCACATGGCGTTCCCCCTGGAGGTCTCTGTCTCTGTGTCCCTTCTCTTCTCATGAAGACATC
>NW_011888859.1:3565999-3586404 GCF_000151845.1 Pteropus vampyrus | reverse complement strand
TCTCTGGGGGACTAAGCCTGAGGGACTCCACTTTGGGAGCCCCAAACACTCCCCTGTTTATTTTATTGCCATCCCCAGGGACAAGGCCCAAGAGTCAGCGAGCAGAACCCTGCACAGCAACGGGCTAAACCCCTCTCATTCTGCCACTTCTCAGCTCCATCTCTATCTGTTCCAGCCAAGGAGAGGTGTTTATGTCCTTCCCTGGGTGTGCATGCATGTGTGTGTGTGTGTGTGTGTGTGTGTGTGTGTGTGTAATGAAGCCTTGAGTGGCTTGAGTGTGACAAGTCGTGCCAATAAACTTGGATATTTAAGTTCAGACTTTTATATTTACATTTAGGCACTGCGGTTTACCTAATTTGGCACACGCCCCAGCACGGCTCCTGTGTGGGTCTCTAATTTTAGAGCAAGGGCTACAGATTTAGGGCCAAGAATTTGGTAATGGGGAAAACACAAGACTCCTATTCAAGCGACATTTTCAATGTTCTTTGCACAGAGAAATCTTTCTTGGAAAACTTCTTACTTTCCAATCCTTTTATTGAGGCTTCGTTGGAAAGTCTTGCCTGTGGGTTCCCAACCTGTGAGCTGAAATAGTCTTTTGCAACATTTTGATAAAACAGCGCGCTCTCGAGAACTAGAAGCCGTTGCATTTTCCATTAGCTCTAACGTCACGTAGTCATTTAGTCCTTCATTCATCAAGTAAAAAAAATGTGGCAGGCACAGCAGAGTCCCTGGAAATATAAAAACATGGTTCCTGCCTTAGAGGAAGTCCTAGTCTAGACTGTGATGAGTATGAGGCTAATCGGACTGCAGACCATTCTGGGAGCCGAGGGAGGCAGGCAGCTCAACCTGATACCTAGCATCCTATCGTCCAAGAGGAAGCCAAACAAAGCCAGCCTGAGGGTTCAGAGTCACCCCTTCCCCACCATTCTGATGGCTTCTGGATGAATATGGCCCTAGCTTGCTGCCAAAGTGGCACGTCTCTACTCGAAGGTGTGTTTGAGTCACCATGAGAAAGGACATTGGGGATACTTTGTAAAATATCACCTTACATCAGAGCCTCGAGCCAAGGGAAATAGGAAATTATATCTTATTGCAAAGCATAATCTCACAATACAATCTCCATCACCATACATTCTTCGGGTTTTCTTCCTTCGTGCAGCTTTGTTTTCTGATTACTCCAAAAATATATGGACATTATTTAAGTGAAAGAGATAAATGTGGCCGTTGCATTTAGTGGTTGTGGAAACACAGTGACATTGGGAGTACAGAATAGTCCAGATAATGAGAGGACAAGCCAACAGCCTGCATTTAGATTCTCTGCTCCTGTCCTCGCTGAAGAGACGTGTTTGGATCCGGTACCATAAAGTGCGGGTCAAAATAAACACACGGGCTCCATTGTGTGACAGCCATTCTCACCTGCACGGTCCATATCAACTAAGGTGAATGCTTGTCCAATTAATAGTGTTTGTCTGATTCAGCAGCAGCAGCTCAGGACAATCAGGAGCTTTGGAGTCAAAGGGAGCTGACAGGAATCCTGCTTCCATTCCTGTATAAATGTCGACGTTGGGCAGATGACTCCGTCATCCTTCGGCCTCGGTTTGCTCATGCGCCCAGTGGAGACAGTCCTCCTCATGAGGTCGTGGTGGAGTTACACGTGTGGTGCTTAGCACACTGGCCTGCCTGTGAGTTAGGTTCTGTGTTACTATTGTTACAATTTAAATATCGACTCTTCCGAAATTATAATTGGCGTCATATGTAATTTATGATAAATGTGGAATTTTGAGAATTCTCAAGGATTTAGGAGGTGATTTTTTTTTTCTTTTTTGGGCAAGGCAACCCTTGGTTGACCTCACAGATCACAGATTGCAAGGACCTTGTCAGCTTACAATCCCTTTTTTTTTTTTTAATTTTTTTATGCCTACAGCACCTGGTCTTCCTAGGTGGTCTCCCATCCAAGTACTAACCAGGCCCGACCCTGCTTAGCTTCCGAGATCGGACGGGATCGGGCTTGTTCAGGGTGGCATGACCACAGACCTGATTTTTCAATGTAAAACTAAACTGGTCTACACCAGCTTTTAAAAACTGTGCCACACGGGTCCACGTGTCGTAGGTCCCGGACTCATCTATAAAAGTGTGAAGTATTCACAAGTATCAAATGCAACTCTGCCTTAAATACCAATGTCTCTCCCACACATGTGTTTTTACACTTTCTCCAGCAGTCTAGTTTGAGTTTCTTTGGGAAAAGCTTCCTCGTTTATAAGAAATTAACCATTTACCATGTAGTAAGAACATACCAGAAAGAGGCAGTCAGCGTTTCCATTTCACGGGAAACTTACTTAAAGGTCTGAAGTGAGAAACAGGAAATGTGAGTGGCAGGGAGCCCCAAGGAGGGCCACGAGCAGGCTCCTGTGTGGCCTTCCACCCCCAGGGAGGCCGGAAGCTATATTTTGTCCCAGCGCTGCTGTTTCTTCCTCACAGACACAACAGGATGTCTTATGAAGTAATGATTAGTTCGCTTTTCTGCCGACCCTCTGGGGAAAGTGCTTCTAGCTGCCCTGATGGACAGGAGAACTTCCCGCCTCTCAGAGTCACACGCGTGGTTCTGCTCGCCCTTAAACTTGCACTGCAAATTCTCTGGTGTTACTTTACGTGAACGATGACATGAAAACAATTTCTCAAGCTGTTTTCACTCAGTAATCGTGACAGATGAGATCCTCTGTGACGGGGGATGCTTGAGGGAGTCCGGACAGGTCTTTTTAAACACGTACGGATAAGGAATGACATTCGGGACCCGCCGTCTCACGTCTGAGGACAGGGAAGGGGGCCTTCCAACCTCACTCATGGCCTCTTCATACGAAACAAGCGCGGGACTCGGTGGGTATCTTCTCTGAGGGAAAAAATGTGCACGTTTATGGTGACTCCTCTGTGAATCTTCATTTAAAATTCTTTCAGATCATGTGAAATGAACAACAGCTGAGCAGAGCAGCCTCGAGATAGAGTTTTCTCCTGAGTATGAAACTGATTATGAAGATGAATCCAGATACCTTTCTTTCCCTTAAATACAAGACACAGGTGAAAACTCATGAATCCAGGGAACTTCCTAGTTGAAAACATTTTTTAAGTCCTATCGACAGAACAAGGAGAGTTTTTGAAATACGATAACCCTTTCGTGACTTTTGTCATTAAAAACGTTTCAAAATAATTAGGGAGAAAATTAGCTTGACATATTCTCTTGAAAGGAAGATTCTTCACTTACATCCTCAGAAGGTTTACTGCCATCCTCTGAAAGTTATTTACAAAAATAACTTTTTTTTTTACAAAAAAAATTATTTACAAAAATCAGTATACATTTATTATTTGGGATATTGTAGATGTTATAAAATGACCACAAGCATCTCCATCACTAGAGATTCAAAACTAAAAGAAAATTCCATCTCTTTGACCTTGTTCTCAAGACATATTATTAAGGACGGTGGGAAAGGCTAAAACATAGATAGAGCTATGGTTTTTTGCTTGTCTGTTTTTTGTTTGTTTGTTTGCTCAAATGGATTCATCTTTCAAAAACTTAAGTTTGAAATTTAAGCAACTAAATATGGCTCGTAAAAAAAAAAACAGTCTTCTTTTTCTGGCTACAACTGAAAAAAATGTCAATGGACTGTTTTGGGTAAAAAGGTACTGATTTTAGTAGAGAGAAAAACCATATGCAGTCAAGGTACTGATAATTCCCATGTCTTCAGCATGCAGTCCTGTCTTGGAATATACTGGGCACTCCTAAGTGTGCAGTAAATGAATTGATAATGAATGAATGACTTAAAGATGATGAACTCAATCACTACTTATCAGAAGAAAGAAGAACATTATTCAACAGAAGAAGGAGGATAAGAGAAAATAATTAGAATTCATCTGAAGGCATAATTTGCTTAGGACATGTTGCTGTTTTTCTAATTCTATTTCTTCTTACTCTCTTGTGTTTAATTTCCTCATGGCCAATGTGTGCATAGTGTGTGGGAAGGTGTCATGAACAGGAAAGATACTTGCTTAGTGTGTTCACATTAAATAAAAAACTATTTAAAGACCATTAAGTCCCACCCCTCATTTTGCAGATGAGGAAAGTATGAAATCAAATGACTTGATTAAGGTCATATCGTTATTTATTGATTTTTGGGGGGGAGAAGCTCTGTGATACCAAATAAAGCTTATCACAGACCTGCCTGAAATCATTCCCCCACCCCCAAACGTTGAATTGAGTTTGTTTGGCTTGACCAATTGATTGATTGCTTTTGCATTGATTTTGACAAGAACACGCCCAAAATAATGTTCTTAAATTTTATCTTGCACAAAAAATGACTAGGGGAATGCCTGTCCGATATATATATTTTTGAGATTCTAATTCTACTGATCTAAAGTGAGGCTAAAGAGTCTGAATTTTGTCTATGGCCATGCCACCCTGTACAAGCCCAATCCCATCTGATCTCGGAAGCTAAGCAGGGTCGGGCCTGGTTGTACTTGGTTGGGAGACCACCTAGGAAGTCCAGGTGCTGTAGACGTAAAAAATTTAAAAAAGGGATTATAAGCTGACAAGGTCCTTGCAATCTGTGAGGTCAACCAAGGGTTGCTTTGCCTTAAAAAAAAAAAAAAAAAAAGAGTCTGAATTTTTACAAACATAAACAGGTGATTTGGGTGCCGAAACTGTATGCTGAGAAACACTCACTGTCCTGAAGTGCGTTAGCTTAGCCCACCGACTGCTTTACAGAGTTGGTGAAATGAACTTTGACTTGTGCTTTGAAGAATACTGCTATATCATCACTATTTGAAATATGTCTTCAATTATATGTAATTGTGTGCTGGTGACAAGTGCTGTATTCAAAACTCATTTCTTTTTTCTTAACTATTTGACACTTTGTGAAAGTCAAGTTCACAAGACCAAGCTAAATGTCACGCCCTTAACATGATGAAAAGACCGAGGGACACAACAGAGATTTAAGATGCTCCATGAGGAAAGGATCCAGGCTGGTCTCGTTTTGCTCACAGTTGCATCCCACATTTGCTCTGCACATAGTAGGTGCATGGTAATATATGATTATAAAAGAATCCAACGCAAAGGAATATGAAATAGAACGAACGTTCGGATAATGTCTCTGTATGAATAAACACCAAATACTTGTAATTATAAAACCGATCGATCCTTTATCAGGAAAATGAGAATTCGTATGTTTAAGAATGAGCAACTGCAAGGCTGGGAGGAAATGGAAGGCAAGAAATCCAATGCGTGACAGGAAATTTAACCTTTCTTCCTAGGATCTGTCTATGTTTCTAATTCCTGAACTTTCCATTACTCTAAACCACAGGTTTCTGCAAGGCTCAGTGTATTTTAATTAAACTCCAAAGATGAACACAGATTTTCCAAACTTCCTCCTGATTTGTACCATTATGCTTCTAAGCAGGGTTTGAAGAAAACAGTGACGAGGGGGTAGGCAATATTCTCCAACTCATTAGAACAAAACAGAACCACAGAATAACAGTGTGAAGAATTCTCCTGAGTGCATAGATGGCACTGAACAATGACCATGTCCTTGCCCTCTGGGATTGGCGTTTTGTTCTTTAGTGGCCAGTTTTGTGTCCACAAAGGAAAGCTCTGTCTGTGTGACTCAGGCTATGAAAATGCTTAACTTGGCAACCAGTATGGGTATTCCCCACACAAGGCCTCAGCAGAAGTCCAGGAGAACTATGAAGGCCGGCACTTGTATCCCTCCCCTAGTGCCATCTGTAATGGTACCGGTGGCCCTTGCCAATAGCCACAGTGGAAGGCGGAGGCTGGAAGAGAAAACTGTGTCCTGAGCTAAACTCTGCTCAGAGAGGCGGCATTACGATGGATGGCAGGCAAACTCACTTTCTCTCTCCTTCTTCCTCTCCTCCCTCCCTGCCTCTCTAGCTCTCTCTCTCTCATCCCTTCCCCTCTCTCTCTCTCTCTCTCTCTCTCTCTCTCTCTCTCTCTCTCTTTCTCTCTTTTTTCTCTGTGGGTCTCATGTCAAAGTAAAAGGATCAAAACTCTCAAAGGAATATTCAGCTAGCAGAGATTTCTGGGGACAGCACTGGCCTCTTCCCAAGTCTGTCATTCTCTCCAACTCAGCCTCTTGCTCTCGGTGTAAGAGACATAGTTAGTTATTAAGAGAAAATATAAAGAAACAAAGAGAAGCATACAAGAACTAGCCCTCATAGGGTAGCTGCCATTACACTGTAATCTGAAAAAAACCTGACAGTAAGTAACCTGCATAGTCTGTGCAAATGATGCACGTGGCACCCACAGTATCAGGTAGTAGCCCTGTCTACTGCATAACACCCAAAGAGGGTGGCAAGATAATCTTGGTTCAGGCCATCGAGCCATATGATACTTGAAATACACTCTACAAATGACTTTTGGACTCTGAACACAATTACGGTATTCACTGAGACTGCCAACTTTAATATGTAAATAAGAAAAATATATGGAGTTTAAATATGAAATTTCTCGGACAACCCCCTGTAAAGTGGACCAAGAAATTAATTCTCGGTCTGCGCCCACTTATTTCACAAAGAAGAGAGTGTCTCAGATAAGGGGGTGTCGACGGCCAGAAATGGCTGGGTCCCCATGGAGGCACCTGCTGACTGGATGGCTGCATTCCAGCCCCAGAGCCACAAAGTCAAAGTCCAGGAAGTGAGCTGATATCTGTATTTTAGTCCTGTTTTCGAATTCCCAGGTCAGCATTTGCTGGTGAGTTGTAAAGGGGAATTCAAGACTCGGGAACAGGTCCAGGCTTGCTGCCACTTCGATGTTTCAAAGTCATTCTGTTCCTGAGTGTCCATCATCTCAAATCATCCTCGGCATCGTGGCTCTGCTGTCTGTGAATCGGTGCACTGACCCGTGCTGGCAAATGCCAAGTGCTCAGCCCAGGAAATCGTCATCCGGATGAGTCACACGCACGTCCTGAGCCCCATCGGGCATTAAAGAGATGGATGCCTTGCTGAGAAATGTTGCGTTCGTCAGCGTTAATTTAAGGTAATCCGAGTTGGCAGTCAAAAGCATACTTTTCAATAGGCATCCAACTTCTCTTCAGTTAAATCATTGGGAGAATGTATCACCAACTTCTGGGAAATACCATTTGCAAGAAGCTGAGCTGGAGCAGCTTTAGGCATTCAGCAGCGTGAGCTGCCTGCCCCGAACACGCTCCATCCACAGGTACACGTGGTCACGGAGTAGAATGTCAGCGCTTCCGAGGCCTCCACGGCCGTCTCTGCCTAATCTCAACCACCGAGCAGGCTCAGAAAGGTGGGTCGATCATGTCGTCCTGGAAGGAGGACCGAGAAGCACTGCAGTGACAAAAGACAGGTTCACTGAGCCTATGCTCAGAGGATATAAAATGAAGAAGAAATCTGGACCGTGAGTTCTTGGAGATCGTAATTCTGTTGAGGAGATGAGATGTCACTTACACCCATGAATGTGTCAGTGACACTGCCTAGTACCAGGTGACAATCTCCCAAAAGATAGGACTGAGCCTTGAGGAGGGGGAGATCGGCGTGCTGAAGGGCACGGGGAAGGTGGTGCAGGGGTCCCACGGGAGGCATCAGGAGGAACGGACCTTTGAAGCGGAGGTCACGTTGGGACACAACGTGCCTGAAGGTCAAGGTCGGGACTGGCCTGTCCACTCTTGGGCAACATAGAACGTCAAAGATTTCTGAGGAAGGGAGAAGACGAAACTGATGTTTAATGAGGATTAGTACAGAGTCTGTGCTAGCTGGAGGGGAAGCAGAAGGCTGGCAGCAGATAGGGCCGTAGGACACTGACTTCTCCGTCTCGGTCCACGGTTTCACGTGATGGCGTGTGTGTGCGCCCAGGTGTGCTCGAGGCGATCCACCAGGATGTGAGAAGAGAATATCGGAATTCTTACTCGTATTTACTTTTTAAATTCTCATCTTTTGGGGTGTATATTTTATGTATTTTAAATGAACATATTAGTTTAATAGAAAATGTCTATGTTATGGACTAAATGGTGCCTCCCCACCCCCGCCCCAATTGACATGCTGAAGCTCTGGCGCTTAATGTGACTGTATTTGAAGATGAAGCCTAGAGGAGGTAATAAGGGTTAAATAGGATCGTAAGTCTGTGGCCTTATTTTGATAGACCTGGTGTCTTGCAAAAAGAAACAAAGACACAAGATATCTCCACACACCTATCCCTCCGCACCCTCCGACACAGCCAGAAAAGACACCATGCGAGGACACGGGCAGAAGGTGGCCTCTACAAGCAAGGAAAGAGCTGCCATCAGAAACCAGCCCCGATGGCACTGCGACCTTGGGCTTCCGGCCTCCGGAACTGCGAGGAAATCAACTTCCGTCCTTTCGCCACCCAGTCTTGGGCGACACTAGCAGACCAACACCGTATGGAACACGAAAATAAACCGACGCGAATTGGAAGAGTCAACGCTATCTCAATTTTTTTAAAAACTTTAAAACTTGAGGAGTATGAGCAACCGTATTTTATCAATGTGCACAATCGGAAGAGTTCGGGGGAGATGCCCTAGGTGCTCGGGGCCTGAACCGAGACGGTAGGGACTATTAAGAGCTGCTTCGGAGGAGAAAGAGAAAGTCAGCGAGCCGCTGGATGCAGGAAACAAAAGGACGAGGAGGAGGAAGGGGACCTCTGAGTTTTTCCACCGAGGAGATGGGGAGAGGGACCTTTGATCCCATCAGAGACAAGGATGGCAAGAGCCGTTCCCAACAGGAGAGGCACAGAACCTCAAGGGCCACAAGAACAGAGGGTCCTTGTGGCGTGGCCTGGAACAAGAAGAGGAGAAACTGCCAGAGAGGCGAAAGGAAAGGGGACTTTCAGGGCCAAGGAGGTGGAGGGAAGAGAGACTCAGGGAGGACAGCGTGGCCAACAGCATCAGGGAGGTCGAGTGCAATGACCCTGAGGAAAGCCTCTGGGAATTCTGTCAGGAGGTGACTGAAGACTTTTTAAAAAGTGACTTCAGTGGAGGGGGCGGCAGGGGGAGTTGGACAATAGCAGGTGGAAAAGAATGAATGGAGAGGAAATGAAGGCGGCAGGCTATGTTTAGATTTCAACTATTACAATGTCAAAATCTGAACTGTAGGGGTGGGAGGGTGTAGGCTTTTCCCCTCACCTGCCTCCCTGGAGGAATCCTCTATTACTAGTGAAACAGTGTTCAGTGGTAACGGGCTGGGGAGGTGGGACATGGGGTGGGGATGGCAAGGCAACGATGAGGTGTTCTGTCTCGCCCCAGAACCTTCCAGACGGCTCCGGTTTTGTGTGTGAGTTTGTGTGTGTGACAGAGTATAAGGTAGCTCGTGTTATGTATAGGCAGAAGGATACAAAATTCTCAAATCTATGTGCCGATGAGAAGTCTGAAAACTTCCTTCAAGTTTCACATCTTATTTGAGAGTTTAGTGCCAGAAGAAGATCTGAATAGAAAGAAACAGTAGGAAATCAGTATCAGAATCTCATCCAGCATCTAGCAGCTGTCACACACTTCACATCACTGGGACGAGACGCCCAGATGGGTGACGGGGTTTCCTACTCTTCCCATGGATCTTGGGACACCATCTCAGTATTTTGGCTTTGCCCAGGTGTAAAATGCATTACTATCCATGTCATGAGTATGCGAGTAAATTCACAGTCACATGCGAAAACTAAATAATGCTTACAAAATTCTTTAAGATCCGCAGATGAAAGCGACTACTTAAGTGCAGAATACTATCCGTTAACACTGAACAAAGTGGATCCTCCCGAAGAATAAAGTATGTCTTGGGACTAAATTCAGTATTTGGAAAAGCTACATGAAACATTTTAGGTGAAAAGTAATAATTACTGATAATTCTTCAGTAGCCGACTTTCCTTTCCTAGGATATCTTGCTAGCTTACGTCCTTGGACATTTGTGGACCTCGGACAGAATATCAAGGTTCTTAGCTCAGAATCATCGCTGTACAGGGCTCTGAGAAAACAGATCACAGCAGCACCTGCTCCACCGAATCACTGACTCTCGGGGCTGGAGGGGTCTCCTGGTCCGGCCACTCTTTTGTTCATTAAATTCCCTCTGCGATGTCCGCACTGATGGCCGCCAGCCCGTGCCTGATTTCTCCAGCGGGGCACTCATTACCCCTCTTCTCACTTTCTTCTGTCTAAAGATGAGTTTAAAAGTCGTTTTTGCAATCTTTGCATCTCTACAAGCCAAGGCCCACTTTAGACTTCTGCTCTCCACAATCTCTTCTCGTACGCATCTTGGTTGCCCACTGCTCTCTGTCTATATTTTTGCACATCCTTTTTAAATCTAACCCCACTGGCAAAGCCCCAGATTTTCTGTGATAAAGACTTAAAACATCTGTGCAAATGTGTAAACGTTCACCCAGAGGTTTTAGTGCACGGTGACTTGCTAAGGATCAAAACCCCAAACCTGACGTGACTGTAGGGTCACATGTTTCGTATACATTCTCAGAGTAGATCAATGGCCATTGCGTATTAGGCCAGAGAGGTCCTCTGCAGATCAGTGGAAACTCATGTGACAGTATCAGTCCCTGGCTCAGCTAATGACAAACTCATAGTGCCATTGAGCGCAGCTGGTTAGAATAAAGTAATGATGGGGCTTGTGGCTGGCTCCCAGTCCTGGTCTTAGCTCTCTCCTGCCCAGGTGGTTCTATGGACTGGCCGGTGCCTTTGGTTATGAGAGGGAGAGGCAGAAGGTGGTTGGCTCAGAAAAATCACTGCACGGGGCTCTGGAAAAACAGCTCCCAGTAGCATCTGCACGAAGGACACCTCATGCTGGAGCTCTGCCAGGGAGAAGAGACAAGGACAGAAGAAAGGTGGGAACCATGAGAAATAGGGCTCCATGGAAACCTGTTTTGGCTAAGGGAGGGAAGGGAGGCTGAAATGCAAAAGGAAAGGAGAGGAATATTCGGAAATTACTCCAGGCGTGCCTTTGGACGGTCTCCTCCCACGCATGGCCTCTCCACATGGACATCCAGTGCGTGTTTGAGGAAAGCCTTCTGCAAACCGTGTGTGTGTGTGTGTGTGTGTGTGTGTGTACGCTTGGGAGCGGAGGGTTGCAGGTAGGTGCAGGGGTGTGTGGACACACAGGTAGGGCTTCCTGTCTGGCAGGAAGGAGCTGGCACTTGCTTGCTTGTATCTCCCTTGGCTCAGATATTCAGGTAAGGGGGAAAGTACAAGAAGGGCTGGAGTAGGGCGTGTACCCAAAACAAAGGTAGGGGTGCACGCCCCTGAAATCTCACCCAGAGTTCAAAGAGGTAACAAAAGGAGTGTCTGCCCACAGGGTGAGTTGGACACACATGAAAATATATGCTTATAAGTTTACTCTCAAGAATTTTACAGTGCAAATTAGGAGGCTGGTCCTGATAACTTGGCAATAAAACATCAAATGTCTCTCAGCAGGCATGGGAAGACGGTTTATCTTGGATCCCTGGGCAGCCATTAATACAATGAGGAAGGAAAAGAGGAGAAACCAGCCAAAATGAAAGTTTCAAGTTCGCAGAGAATTTTTCTTCTGGTCCAAACACAACAGACTCTCGTGAATGCCAGACCATGGGTGCAGGCTGTGAAATTCCACAGAAAGAGAATTCTCCTGATGTGAGATCTTCCTGTGGGAACCCCAGTTCACAGAGGTTTTCACTCCAAATTTATCTGTGGAGGGCCACATAGGAAGCAGCTGAGGGGGGCTCTTGAAATAAGAGGACTTCACACAGTGATCAACTGTGAATCTCAGCTCACCTGAAACCAGTCCTTTTTTTTTTACGCATTTGACACGGGACCACCCAAGAAGACCATTTTCATTTCACCAGGTATTTAATTTTAATGTTCACATAAGAATTCAATGAATTATTTACCAATAACAAGAAATGTTAAAGTGCTGCCTCCCCATCCAAATGGGGGGGGCGGCAGGGTTGGGGCGAGGCACACCTTTCTCAGCCTACCTCAAAAATAAACTTGTTTGGGGGAAAAGTAGTTATATTTTTCCTACTCAAAAAATGACTCTGAAGAATCGTTTGGAGCCGTTAGTAACTTAATGGCTCAAGAAACACAATGTTTCCCAGTTGACAGAAAGTGACGAAGCTGTAGCGTAGGACGTGTCTGTACTGATGGCTCTCTCCTCTGGGTCCTCACAGACCTCGCTCTGCCTTGGCCAATGACACCTATGTCATAATTAGAGTTTCTGTGCCTGGCTATGCTTTACCTCCCACCTTCCACCTCACCGAAGGTCTTGAAGGAGGGGGCCCATCTCCTTCACCCTTGCTTCCTCTGGAAACCCGGCCAGTGCCTTGAAGAGAGTGGGTGCTCCATAAACCTCTGATGAGGGCGGGAAATACGTTAGACACGGGCAGGTTGGAGTGAGCATCTGGTCAGAAGAATCTGATCCATCACTGGCCAGAAGGAGCCACTTAGTTTTTGAGCAGAGGTGACAGGGAAATTATACCCACCAGAGTGGGCGTCCAGACAAGAAGCTGTTGTGTGTGGCAATGAGCAGAGGGACTAGCAAATCTAAACCGTCCCAAAAGACAAGCAGAACTAGGTGACCCTTTCAAGAGGATGGAGGACGCGAAAGTGTCCAGGTTGGCTCTAGTTTACAAGATCAGATGAGTGACAGAGACGCCCTCTTAACAGACAGTTATGAGGATGTGGGGGAAGTAAAGTCACTGTTGGTCACAGTAAATTGAAGAGATCCCCAAGCCAAATGTCCAGGTGGCAACCGTGACTCAGAATGGGAGTCAGGGCTGGAGATTAAAACCCAGAAGTGACTCTCACAGTGACTTCTCCCGAAAAGAAAAACTGTATCACGGGAAGAACAAGGGGGAGGTACCAGGCACTCCCCCGAATCTGCCCGTTGGAGTTGGGGGCAGCAGGTCCGGCGAAGGACACCCAGAAGGGGCTGCCCAGGGCCCGAGGGAACCAGGCGAGGCTCTGCCAGGTGAGCAGTGGGCGGGCGGGGGGGACTTTCTCGTGGGAACAGGGCAGCTGCGACAGCGTTAGGACAAGTGAAGAGGAGAATGAAGCCTGAGGAAAGAGAGGGCGGCTTTGTTAAAGGCAGCCATTTGCCGACCGCGAGATGACGCTCGGGTAGGGTGGTGGCAGCAGAGGGCAGAGGCCGGGCCCAGAAGGCAGGTCAGGAAGAGAGAACACGTGAAGGTGTCGCAGCAGAGGCCACGGGCTGCGCTGAGGAGGCCGCTGGGGAGCCTCTGGGGGGAGCGGATTGCGGAAGGTTGTAACGATCCTTAATCCTGAGCATGTTCATCGAACTTCCAGATGTGCAACGGGCACCCCAACTCGCTTCTCCGAGAGAGACAGGTCCATCCATTACACATCTGAATGGCCCAGACTTCTGGGTGCACGGTGCTTCTACGGCCAAAGCCCGCCTGTGCCCAGAGGAAGAAGCCGAGCGTGGCAGCGCCTGCTGCTGCGGAGCACGTGGACAGGCAGCGGGGCACCAGGCCCGGGCACGGCGCGTTTCTCGAGCTCCGAGCGCTGATGCAGGTGTCAAGGCCGTAGCTCCAGGACGGCCCCAGGCCTGAGAAAGCTGCTCATGCTGCCCGCGGGGACTGTGTACAGAGAGCAGATGGCCTGCAGGCTCCCAGGGCAGCGTGCACAAAGGCCAGGTCAAAGGGATGGACAGCGGCACTGTGTTCCACACAAGCGGACGGCGACTGTGGGTTGTCACAGCTGAGTCCAGTGGAATCTGAGCACTTCTGCTGGGAATACTGGTGAGTGGGCCGAGGAGCACAGACGCTGACATATCCCGACTTAGGGAACATTCACTCTCAGAGGCTCCCGCCCTAGCACACCCTTCACGCTGTGGAGAACGTCACAGGGCCCCCCCGCCCCCATGCTTCGCATGGCTTGGGCACTGTAGAGGTACAGGAATGGGAGGTGCTATAGTCTGAATGTCCATGTCCCCTTCCCCCAAATTCTCATGGCGAAGTCTTAACCCCCGAGGTGCCGGGGGCGTTCCAGAGCCTGCTCTTGCCCCTCCCACCGTGCGAAGACACCGCGGGAAGGTGCCATCTGCGAGGAAGTGGTTCTCACCAGACACCGAATCTGCGGGGCCATGATCTTGGACTTCTCAGTCTCTAGAACTGAGAGAAATAATGCCTGCTGCTTATAAGCCACTCGGTTTATGGCATTTTTGTTATAGCAGAATGAACAAACGGGCCTTAAAGGAACCTGTAAAGTAGCCAGAGCTTTGGAAGCCTCCCAAAGGCCTACGAGTGTAGAAGCATCTGGAAAAAACAGTGGTGAAGCGTTTCTGGCCTGGCAATTCTACTATTTAATAAAGAATGACTATAGAAACCCATAAAATTTCATGAAATATTGCTTTTACATGCAACTCCCTTCAGCAAATATTTTAAAATTTCCAGAAAATATCCACTACCTACACGTCTTTGTTGCAATTTGCATGTTTCTTATCTTCGAGGGGAAAATACTTAGTTCCATTGAACTAAATCTTTAGTGTGACGACCACTAAAAGTAAATGACACTCAGATAACTCTTACACGTGCTCGGCGATGTCAGTGGGGCTCCCTACACGTCCCCTCACTCAGCACGCACACGCCCCTGCCATCAACGCACTTTTATTGCCTCGGTTTATAGAGCAGGAAAGATAAGAGGAGATGGGGTCCAAGGTAACAGCCCGTATGTGATAGAACCGGGATTTGGACCCAGATAGTAAGACGGTCTGTGTCCTTGACCACTGTGCTATCCCGCCCCAAGTGCGAGGAAGTCCCTGACCTAGCCGAGTGCCCGGTCTAGCAGGAGGGAGAGAAAAGTAAAAATGCAATACAGACATGATGTGGTTACTGTAGGGACAGAGGCATGTGTAGGGACCATGGGCACATGGGGGAGGCCTGCAGCCCGGTACAGCGGGTCCCAGAACGGCTGCTCGGAGGGACTGGCGTATGAGTAAGTCTTGCAAGGTAGAGAGGGAAAGAAGGGGGCCGGAGATGGTGCCAGATAAAGAACAGCAAGAGCAAAGACACAGAGGGACACAATAGATGATGGGTCCGAGGGTGAGGAAGGGAAGTTCGGAGGGGAGACTGAGGAGGGAGGTAGGAAGGGGCCGCAGACTGGGAGGCTGGGTTTAATCCCGAGGGAGAAGGGGAACCATCTGGGGGTATTCCCATGGGCGTGACACGGTTGGACATGCACCTCTTTTTATGCAGAAGGCAGGAGAACCAGAGTAAGGCATGAAGCCTGATTAGAAGGTTGATGGAATGGGCAGGACGTGAGCAACAAGGAACAAAAGAGTTAGAAAAAGACCGTTTCTGACACTGATTTTTTTTTTTCTCTATACAACCCCCCACCGACGTGACAGCCCCTGCCTTGTAGGGAAGCTGAATATATGTTCGTTTAGGAAAAAAACAAAGGCAAGGGAGTCCTTTTAGAATTTTTTTGGTGGGAGCTTAGCCTTTCAAACTGAACCCCTTATTATCTGACTTTCTCTTCCATCAGAATCTCTGCAGGGGGCAGTGCCCAGAAGGAGCAAACGAAAAGCTTCTGTGTTAAGGAGCTGGTGGCAGAAAAAAGCACTGACAACCTCTCCACACCAAGCATTTGACTTCTCCCAGATAATCTGAAAAATTCTTGAATGTAATGCCAAGGTAGTTACAGGGCGAGACATCCCTCGTGGCCTCGCCAAGTTCAGGATGGCCTGCCCATTAAGAGCTTGTGAAAACATGCAGGTACCAGCTGGGAGCAAACGGAATGCACTACTGACCTTAAACTTGATCCAGAGAGCTGAAGAGGAAAGACTTCCAATCCTGCTAGACTTAGAAGCTCCGTGATCGTCTGCATCATTCTGTCCTGGAAGAAAAGAACAAGGGGCCTTGTGAAATTACCGATTCATACTCCATTAGACGAAAAGCTCACATGTCGTGGACGAGACGAAGCACAATTCGGAACAAACTACTGCTATGATCCATGCAAAACCTTCATTCTTGAGGCTTAATTTATACAGATGACCTGACTTCGTTTTGGCTTTCAGGTCGGCGCAGGCGTCACTTAGTGTTTCTATGTGACGGTCGCAGGAGAAAAGGTTCGAGGCGCCCACTGTATTTGAGTGAAACTCTGCAGCTGAGACGTGTTTTCACTGGAATGTTATCTCCGCTTTGGTTGATACATTCCAGCGAATGTAAAACAAAGGATTCCAAAGTTCACCTTTGGCGTCACAGGATTTTGGAGATGGGTGGGGGTCTCTTGTTCACGGATGAAGATATGAGACCGGGGAAGGCCACCCGCCCACAACTTAGCAGCCAGTTCCTGGCGAATCGGAAGTTCACCGACCAGTGATCTTTCTGACATACCAGCTCTTATGAAGACTTTGGATTCACAAAACACTAAATTTCATGTTGATTTTAGACTTATTCTATAATTTCTTGAAATGTGGAGGTAATTTTCATTTTTGCAAAGAAATTCTAATAATCAGGTCAAGTCTCCACTTTTCATGGGGAAATGAGTCCCACCGGGGTATTACAAAAGGGACTGTCCCCCATGACCTTCCCCTAAAGGGCAATTTGTCCCTGGCTCCATGGCATCTTGGAAAATCTTAAAGTACTGGAGCTGGCCGAGGCCTTAGGCTAATGAAGTTCAAAACTTTCACACACAAAAACTGCAGGGCAGTCAATGAAAGGAAGAGCCAGAAAACTCTAAAGAAATGTGTGTTCGTTGAGCATCTGCTGGTGCTCAGCCCCGTGTCCTCTGCTTTCGATGCACGATCCCAGCCCATTCTCGCGACCGCCCACAAGGCATGCGTGGGCACAGAGACTTGGTCGAGTTCTTCGGTTCAACGAATATTAATCTGAGCATCTGCTACATGCAGGCGCCAAGGTAGGTGCTGAGTACGCAAAGGAGAAGCTGATGGCGTCGCTCCCTGCCCACAGTGAGGTTGCAGTCGGGCACGGATGAGGGAGGAGAGTGGGGCACTTTCATTAGCCCTGCGTTGTCCAAACAGCAGCCTGAGCCTCCTTAGAAGGTCATGAAATTAATTTAATGGGCCTTGATCCGCATTAAAAATAAATAAACAAATGAAGTAGAACGGAACAGCAGTGAATGGAAAACACCATAAATACACGTCTGTATACCCGTATCGATCATATATACGTCTGTGTGTACTGGTTTTCAATGTTAAATGTATTTTCTTTTGTGGCCATGGTGGAAAAAAGTGTGAAAGCGATAGAGCAAAGTGACAGAGACTATTAGAAGTCGATACAAAATGCTGAGGGCAAAGAGGAGTGTCGCCCGTCCATCAGTTAGCACCTAGCTCCAGAGTGAGCTGAGTATGATCTCGGTTTCTCACTAAGAAGAGGTCTCCTAAGGATGGGATGCCCACATCTAATGCTCAGAACTAGGAAGAGCTTGAGAAGGACCGGTATGAAATTTCAGGGACTAGAGAGGGGAGCGATGGGGGTCCCTTCTCCTGCGGCTGGGGAAGGAGGGTGGGTACCTATGAAGCCACGAGAGGCACAATGACAACAGTTCTGTGCTTGCACAATGAAACCAGGCTTGAGAAGAGAGGATTAAACTTCAAGACGATGGAACCCAACACTAGCCTTCATCGCTAGAACTGTGCGAAGTCTACGAGCACCTGGAACAAATTCCCACCATCTCACTGCTCAGATGGTACATTAGAGCTTGCGGAGTCTGGAAGGCAGGAGACAGAGAAAGCTAGACGTGGGTCCTTTAATTTAGGGGTCCCAATCCCTGGGCCAAAGACCAGTACCAGTCCATGGCCTGTTAGGAATCGAGCCGCACAGTAGGAGGTGAGCGGTGGGCAAGCCAGGGAAGCTTCATCTGTATTCACAGCCGCTCCCCAGCGCCAACATCACCGCCTCAGCTCCGCCTCAGATCGTCGGGCATTAGATTCTCACAGGAGCACCTGTCCCTGGTGCCAAAATGGTTAGAGACCGCTGCTTTAAATGATCTTAACCTCCAGAGAAGCATCTCCCTTGGGATGGTAGGTTACTGTGATCTATCTCCCTCACCAGCATAAAATCGTGATGAAGTGTTCTGTTCTTTTAATAAAACTTCCTTTGGACACATTCTAGGTACCGTGTTTACAGGTCGAGGATTTGTGGCAATGCATTAGACTGCTGCAGGGAGATATTTTCTCAGGTTTCTGAGTCAGGATTGAAATCAATGTATTTGATTGATAAGTAGATCCTATTCATCGTACGGATGAAGAAGCAGAAGGAGAAAAGCTAATGACTTGCCTGGCATCGCACAGCGGCAGAATGGGGATCGAGGATCAGACTCCTGTGTGACACCCGAACCTTTGCATTTTAACTGCTAAGCTTGCTCGTGATTTTGCTTGCTGGATTGCTTTTTCTTAACAGAGCTATAAGCTGTTTTCTGTTCTTCATCCAGAACATAGACGGCCATGGGCAATAATGTGATTATCTATACCACAAAATCAACAGTATCGTTCAGAACCTTAACAAAACAGCTTCATCCTTTCTATTGCTAGGCTGGATTCGAAAGAAGTTTTTTGACTTCTTTGCCTCTTAATCTATATCTATTTTTAGGTTTTACCATGTTTCAATTAGAATTAGGTGCGATACCACTTTGTTTTCAGGAAAAAGCCTCAAAATGATAGCTAACATAAGAAAACATAACTAACGTGAGTGTGTCGCTGGTAGCATTTAACTCGAATACTTTAGGTTCTACTTAAAGATTGTGCCATAGAAAAATTAGAAAAGGGTGGAGGAAGTATCTACAGTTTTTTAAAGTATTTAAAAAGATATTACATATTTTTAAATGCGTAAGGTTAAACTTCCAAATCTAAAGACGCACAGTCGGGAGCTAGAGCTATGAAAAGTTAGACAGAAGGAACTGATCACCACAGAAGTCCTGAGGAGCGGGTGCTTGTGGGCAAAGAAGGGTCTGCAATTGGATGCGGCACGTGGAGGGGGCTTTGGGAGTTAGTGGCCAGGTTCCGTTTCTTGGCGTGGGTGCTGTTCCCCTGACAGTAATTCGTGACACCATGCACTTCCTTTGTGTGGCTTTCCATATCTGCGGGGTTTTTTTTTTCCTCTTTGAAGTAGAGAGATTTAGATAAGGAAATCATTTTTCTGAAATGGGGAATTCACAATACAAGGATCATTTGCTACCGTCCTGTCTCGTAGGACAAAAGAATGAAAATTACAGCCCGGGTTCCCTTCGCTCGCCATCCAAAAGGCTGGATTTCCGGGGGCTGTGAAACGCTGTGTCAATCACGAAGTGGTTGTAGGTACTAGCTGGCTCCTTCCGTAGGAATGTGTTCAGAACGGTTTTGACGGCAGGTTAAGTCTGTGATGCCAACAGATGGAGGTTTTATTAGCTTTGGAATTAAATTTTTAAATGTTTGAATACCCGAAAGGCACATGTTCTTCAGCTTTATGTCTTGCTTTTAGGTTTCAATTGGGTTCGGAGCAGCTCGAAATTTCCTCTCCGAACAAGAATAGTCAAGATAAACCGCAGGTAAATTCTCCTACACGACAAGAGACAGCCAGCAGTCCCATTTACTGCAGACTACCTGGGGCTGGGCTCCCCGCCAGCGCTGGCAAAGGACTCTACTGTACCTCCTAGCCATGCTCCTGGAGCGAGGAAAAATAACAGACCGCAGGGGACGCAAGCCGCGGTTATGCGATTCCAGATCTCTAGAGTCTGACTTTGCGCCCTGCTCTGTAGCTGAGTAAAATACTTCGCCCCTCTCTGTTTATTTGCACAGAGGGCTGTTTGACAGAGCGGCACAGAGAGCGAAGGCAAAGCCACAGCCACGTGGGCCAGAACGATCTGCGACCACGACGAACGCGCCCGAAGAGGGAGGAAGACGGTGAGCGACGTGTTTCCTTCCCGACATTCTTTAAAATAAACACGTGGCCCTGGAGGAGGCGACCTGACATTTTTCCGCGAGATGAAGAAGTGTGGAGAAGCACAGATCTCTGCACACTGCCTGCTGTCTGCCAGGCCCCCTTCCAGACCACGGCTTGGCCGCTGGGTCCCAGGGGCTCGAGGATCTGGACATTGTCTACGACACGGTTGTCTGCACTGCTTGACACCCCCCGAGGCTCACTCCGCTTCCACCAGCCCCCCCCCGCAGTTGACGAGCAAGAAGGTGATCTCCTCTGCCACATTCAGCAGAGACCCTGCATCCTTCGAGCTGAGTCTCGGGGCACTCAGAAATGCTGTGACGGTTTAAAGACCCCAGTCACATTGGGGCGCAGCTGAGAGCAAGCCGAACCTACGTTCTGGTCTGTCACACTTTGAGGCTATTTCCCCTGAAGCATGTGAGCAAAATCCACATATGTTTTAAAACAACCTATGATTGCTGTGAAAGACTATAAAGGAACGTATTTTCTTCGTCTGCTCCTATGAGTC
>NW_011888859.1:3563764-3565949 GCF_000151845.1 Pteropus vampyrus | reverse complement strand
TGACACCATGCACTTCCTTTGTGTGGCTTTCCATATCTGCGGGGTTTTTTTTTTCCTCTTTGAAGTAGAGAGATTTAGATAAGGAAATCATTTTTCTGAAATGGGGAATTCACAATACAAGGATCATTTGCTACCGTCCTGTCTCGTAGGACAAAAGAATGAAAATTACAGCCCGGGTTCCCTTCGCTCGCCATCCAAAAGGCTGGATTTCCGGGGGCTGTGAAACGCTGTGTCAATCACGAAGTGGTTGTAGGTACTAGCTGGCTCCTTCCGTAGGAATGTGTTCAGAACGGTTTTGATGGCAGGTTAAGTCTGTGATGCCAACAGATGGAGGTTTTATTAGCTTTGGAATTAAATTTTTAAATGTTTGAATACCCGAAAGGCACATGTTCTTCAGCTTTATGTCTTGCTTTTAGGTTTCAATTGGGTTCGGAGCAGCTCGAAATTTCCTCTCCGAACAAGAATAGTCAAGATAAACCGCAGGTAAATTCTCCTACACGACAAGAGACAGCCAGCAGTCCCATTTACTGCAGACTACCTGGGGCTGGGCTCCCCGCCAGCGCTGGCAAAGGACTCTACTGTACCTCCTAGCCATGCTCCTGGAGCGAGGAAAAATAACAGACCGCAGGGGACGCAAGCCGCGGTTATGCGATTCCAGATCTCTAGAGTCTGACTTTGCGCCCTGCTCTGTAGCTGAGTAAAATACTTCGCCCCTCTCTGTTTATTTGCACAGAGGGCTGTTTGACAGAGCGGCACAGAGAGCGAAGGCAAAGCCACAGCCACGTGGGCCAGAACGATCTGCGACCACGACGAACGCGCCCGAAGAGGGAGGAAGACGGTGAGCGACGTGTTTCCTTCCCGACATTCTTTAAAATAAACACGTGGCCCTGGAGGAGGCGACCTGACATTTTTCCGCGAGATGAAGAAGTGTGGAGAAGCACAGATCTCTGCACACTGCCTGCTGTCTGCCAGGCCCCCTTCCAGACCACGGCTTGGCCGCTGGGTCCCAGGGGCTCGAGGATCTGGACATTGTCTACGACACGGTTGTCTGCACTGCTTGACACCCCCCGAGGCTCACTCCGCTTCCACCAGCCCCCCCCCGCAGTTGACGAGCAAGAAGGTGATCTCCTCTGCCACATTCAGCAGAGACCCTGCATCCTTCGAGCTGAGTCTCGGGGCACTCAGAAATGCTGTGACGGTTTAAAGACCCCAGTCACATTGGGGCGCAGCTGAGAGCAAGCCGAACCTACGTTCTGGTCTGTCACACTTTGAGGCTATTTCCCCTGAAGCATGTGAGCAAAATCCACATATGTTTTAAAACAACCTATGATTGCTGTGAAAGACTATAAAGGAACGTATTTTCTTCGTCTGCTCCTATGAGTCCATCCCTTCTCATGGCTGAATCCACGTGTCACTCCGCGTTATCACTTTGGACAAGACCGAGCACCCGTGGCAAGGGACACGTTACACACGAGGAAGCCTTAAAACATAACCATCGACAAAAAGCTGGATTTTTCCCACTGCCGTCAGAATGGCATATAAGAGCATAATCTCTCAAGTCCTTTAAAAGGAAAAAAAAAAAAACAACTCTCGTTTTCAGCATGACAAGACACTCCCTGCAGAACACACATGATCTAACGCTAATGACCTGGCCGTAGAAGGGCTCTATCAGATGATTAAACCTTGCAAGTCTATCAAATTCTCATCCTAAACACCTTCATTCGTTGTTAAGAGCAATAGCCTATGAATAGGTGGAACCGAAGGATAAGAAGGACATACAGTAGCTTTAAGGAGTAACCTATTGCTATTATTAGTGCCTCCCCCTGGAGCTGTGCAGCACACAACCTGTAAGGTCACACGTAGCAGCCCTGATTATACTTACGATGTCAGAATACACTCTTTACAATATGTATGGCATATTACGTATACCACAAAAACAATGCGTAGATTACGTATTCTGCATAAACCAGTTCCTTCTACCATCGCTGATGCAAATCCTATTGATTAGTTAACTCCTATACACTGAGATGAATTATTCTAAACCAACATAAATAAGTTAATTACATTTAGTGCCCAAGTGTTAGGATCTCTTTTCCTTTTAATTTTTGAGTATAAACCTACTTGAAAGTCAAAATTAGTTTCACGTTAGTCACCAAATATTGGGGCAGGATTCTAATCTTACCTT
>NW_011888859.1:3543612-3562746 GCF_000151845.1 Pteropus vampyrus | reverse complement strand
GGGTGACATGACATAGACATTGACCACTGCTGTGGATGCTGTCCAGATGAGCAGAGGGGCTGGAGGGCAGAAGGAAATCACCACTGCTCACCCTGGCCACAGGCGGCGGTGGGAAGCATGGTTTCTTCTCCAACGACTGGCATCCCGCTACTCAACTCCCTCCCCGCCATGACCCTGAGGTACCCTTCTCCACAGATACAGGGAGGACCTTCCATGCCTGATCCAGCCCTCGGCCTGCTCCTTTAGCTCACTTCTTGGTGCTCTGATCTCAGCCGAGGCACAGATTACCACTTGTCCCCCCCGCCTCGAAATGGTCTGATGTGATCACAGGACAGGCTCCAGACAACCAGGTGTCATGTCAGCCCCTTATTACACTGACTCCAGCTTCTCTCCTCTACGAGGTCACAGCAGCGTTTTGCAAGGCCTGCAATCTAGCCAGGTTTTATGTCCCAAAGCCTCCAGATAAACCTCAGTTAAGTCAACTCTGGGGGAGGGTAGTGGTGGTGGGGTTGAGGGGAGGGGGGTAATCTTCATTTCACAAAAGAGAAAGCGGAAATTCAGAGTGGCTTACCCCAAAAATATTCACTAAGTAAAAGCCATTCTGCTAAGTTATGAAGAAAACCAAAGATATGCTGGTAAAGTCTGAGAGAAACACGCCCCAGAGACTGCACAGCCACAGCCCCCGTGAAAGAAACATTGCTCCCCGTTTCTCAGACGAAGTAAACAGCACTACTTTTGAATTCATTATGGAAAATTAACTTCAGAGAAACAAGGAGCACAGCCTGATAAAGTCTGGTTAGGAAGAAAAAAAAAAAAAAAATTCCAGAACTACCAATCTACCATATCCAACCCCACAGCCTTCCAGACTGAACATGGCGTTTGCCCAGAGAGCACGTCTGTCTTCCAGAGACAGCCCTGTGCGGGTCCTGGAAGGACCGTCAGCATAAGTCTCAGCTTCAAAAGGAGCATAATCACCATTTCTGTAAACGCTCCCCTCCCAGATAAACAACCGGGTCCCCAGTTGAAGATGAGTCATGTCCCATCGCCCGAGTTCCCCCAAACCATACATTCCTCTCACGGTCCTCGGCGGTCATCTGCATACATCGTAACCTAAACCAAGGCCATTTATAAAAGGGCTCATGTTTAACTTTATTCTGTTTAATTCCAGTGCTTTCTTCCAGTATGCAATCTGTACATAATTAAAATCATATTGCAGCAAACGTTGAACGGTATGATAAGTTTTACCATATGTATACAATTGACTAGCTGTAGGATTTGGCATGCCTGCAGTGATCCATTAAGAGGGGCGAGCCTGGCTTATTTTGGAGGATACGTTGTATGTTTTGGATCGGTTCTGTTTTTCACTTCTACTAATGTTGTCCATGACGCTTAACCCTTTGTCAGTGGTCACCAGGACAAGTTCCTGCATTTCCACAACGAACACCACTGTGCCCTGGCTCAAACACTGGTTGGCTCATGGAGGAAGGCTCCTTTGAAAAATTTCCAGCTTCTGAACCAAAATTAGCTTTCTCAGTCTCGACAAAGGCTAAGCAGATACCATCAAATTCTCCAGAAGCAAGGGGAACTGAACAGAGAAAATGCGGATGGAATCATGGCTTCTAAATCCTAAAGGCAGAGAGCACTCCTTGAAGCTCGAAAGAGGTAATTTTAGGACAAAAAGAAGTACTGCACTCCTGTAGATGAGAAAAATATGAAACCGATGTCCTAGGAGGCAGCAGATAACATATAAAGAGATTCAAGGAGTTAGCAAAGGTCATGCTGACAGATCTCACCTTTAAGGAACATTCCTGACATTCTGAGACTGAGGGGGTTAGGGGGAGGAGCCTATCTTTCCACCTTACCAGGGCTCCACTCCCCTCAGCAAAAAGCCTGAGGCCTTTGTCGGAGGGAGAACTCTAGGTCGGGTAGGCCTCCGGTCTGACTTTTGGTCACTGCGCTCAGACTCCATGTAATTTGTAGTCGATGTAGCTGGTGAGTGGCAATTTTGCTTTAAGACATTCTTCAGTATAGATTTCAGAATGAACTGAAGTCTCTCAACATGTGACATGAAGAAACACATGTTCTTAATCTGTGGGTTTAAAATTGTTTTAGAATTACATCAATGAGACATATCCTCAAAAGAAGAATCAGGCCACCCACCCTCACACACGGGAGTATAGAGTTATGTAGGATAATACAACTTTCCAGCTTAATGTCTTACAAGTCAGTTGCTAAAATTCTTTAAAAAGGGACTTTTGTTTGGAGCTAAAACAACAGTAACAACAACAACAACAGCAACAACAACAACAAAACAAAACAAAAAAAACAGTAGCTTGGAAGCTGGTTGGTATTAGTTTGTTGCCGGAGACAGGAGTCTAGCTAAGCTGCTCGGAGGATAGAGTGAAGGCCGAGGTACCCAGCACGCCCTAGGAAGGGAGCTGAAGAAATAAACGCCTTCCATTTTTCCATCAGATCAAGTTCCCAAACCAGAACCGAAATCCTTGGTTCTCAGTTCTCAAACACGAAGCCGCAGAAGATTAAGATTAGAAAACTGCCAAATGAACCTCAAGGACTCATCTCTTTAAACAGAAAGGTGTCACAAAGTGCTTCAAGATCGTTTGAAAGACAAACATTTCGTCTTTAAAACGTGGGTACACGGTAAAGAGAGAAAAACGTGACAGCTCACCAGCCAAATGAAGAAACAAATAGGAAAACGGAAAGTAGGGAGAAGCTATGGCAGGAATAATGACCTAAATTTAGAGAAAAGGAGAACAGGTGAGGTGAGGATAGAACTAAGTGGGAAGAAGAGCTCCAGATCATCACTAAGACAGGAAGGAAGGGTCCTGGGACTGCGCCACCGCCATCAATAAAGCCTTTCACCGGTAATTAGCCTCTTGCCTGCTCTAGTGCATACTCCTCACACAACGTCACGAGGTAGGCAGGAAAGGACGAACCCCCCCAGTCTACCGACGAGGAGACAGGCTCACAAGACACTCGTTTGCTAAGGTCACAACATGAATAACTCGTGACCTCCTTGAGTCCTAAATTCTTTTTCCTTTAAAGTGCCTTGTTTCTTGACTCGTTAATTTGAAGGAGAAAGTAGAAAACAATTGTTTTTCACCTTTCACCACCCCACCCCCCTTTCCTACATCTATTATATAAAGTAAATGGGCTCCAAATATCGTTTCCCCCTTTTGGAAGATGCGATTAAATCATTCGAAGAGAAGTAACTGATTTAGAGGATTTATCAGATTATTTGTGAAGTGATACCAAATCTCCCCGTCCTGTTTCATTATCTCAGCAGTAATAAAAGTAAGGGGGAAATGACAGGGCCTTTCAGGGGACGAGAGTGAAAAGTCCTTCTTCACTAAAGACAAACAGGAAAAATGCCACATTCCCTTTGGGGACCTGCTGCTGGGACCGGCGAAGATTTCAGGGGCACGTGATGGCTTCCTTTGGCATCAGACAGGGTTACTAACCGATCGGAGGAAACCAGAACAATAGCTGCGAAATGAACTGTACAAAAGAAGCAAATATTGCAATTATCACGATCTTGATTCTAAAAATAAAGAAGTGACTCGGGAGTGTTTCAGGGCAGAACGATTCATAGATTAGCCTGAACGGTCAGTCTTATCTCTTTTTCGGTGGGTTAGTCCCTAATGTTTTTCTGTCTTTCTCCGGCTCTAGGTGAGACTTTGTGTAATGTGTGTCAACTGGTCTATAGATAAAAGCCCATTGGAAACCAGCTCCTTATTTAGTCGACACATTTTAGGATTTCTTCCCCTTGCCTAACAAAATATATTTTGATCTTGGATATTTCCTCCTGACCACATCTTGCATTTGGCTTCTCAGTTCAACTTAAGCTTGTATGCCCTATGCCACCTACTGAGTAGAGTTGGACAATAGCAGATCTTCTATTTTCTAGCTCCTCTTCATTTAGAAAATAAGAAAATACGTCTTAGATTTAAGTAGGAAAACATTAACTTAGAAGTAAGAATTACTTTCCTATGACTCCAGAGAGTCCAGTCTCCACAACTGCATCTATCTTAACTGATAGAGAAGCCTAAGATGCTTTAACCAAAATAGCTACTCTGTATTATCCTGATAGAGTATCCACAACTTTCAAATCCATTCTTTCTGCAGCCTGGGAAAACTGCAAGAAATTGAAATTTTCTATGCTCGGGAGGTGGTTCGGCTGAGAATTGATAAGTGACAGGGTGAGAGGGGCTCTGCCCGGACCCCAGAGAGGCAGGCTGGCTGCCCCTCGTGCTGCAATAATCCTATTAAGCTGTTCCCAGCACAACAGTCTAGTTTTGACGTGAGTGGCTGTGGATAATGAATGGGTCTTTGGTTTTAAGTGTCTCTCAGCTGTAGAGGTGACACCAATCTCAAGCTCAAGGACTCATCAGCATAATCAAACACTGATTTCAAGGGCTCTGAAAGAGCCCACCTCCCCGACAGTCCTCTGTTCTAATAGTCACAGAATGTTCCTTGGAGAAAGGGGGCCTTGCCTTATTTGGGCAGAAGCAATTTACTCGGTTCACTAGAAACTCATCCTGTCTAGACTACAGGTTGTCTCAAGTGTACGAGTGAAGAAGCTCTCTGCAGTTCCCTTGCCTAGGTAAAGGCCTCAGGTTCGCTCTCATAGCAATTATAATCAATTTCAAGGTGTCCTTCGGGTAACAAAGGATGCTGAGACAGCCGCTTCTTCATTAGGCAAGAAAATTAAATAGAAACCTATTGTGAGCAGAGCACCCATTGGCTGACGCCAGCTCAGTCCCCGGTGGATGACGGCCAATCTCGATGAATGGAGATGCCTTTTGTCTAGTTGTTCTATCAACTGCTGACAGAAGGATGTGAAAATATCCAACTATGGTTATAGATCTGTCTATTACTTTCTTAAATTCTGTCCATATTTGTATTTTAAGCTCTGTTACTAGACTGTACAGATTTTTGGTTGTTATGAATAGTTTCCTGGAGAATTGCCCCTTAGTTCCCTCCAGTAATGCTCATCATCCTGAAGTCTGTTTTATCTCATGTTAATATGGCCACTCCGGCTTTGTTGTACTGTTTGTGTGACACGCTTACTCCATCTTTTTTAACCTTAGTCCTATCTGTACTTATATTTAAAGGCAGCATGCCATTGGGTCTCTCTTTTTCTCCAGTCTAATAATCTCTGCCTTTAAATCGACATGTTTAGTCCATTGATATTTAATGTCCATTATTGATGTCGTTGGATGGAAGTCTGCACCTCTGATATTTCTGTTTGTCCCACACGGGTGTTTTAAAATTCCTCTGCTCCCTTCTTATCTTTTTCTGGAATAATTAAATATATATTTTTAATTCCATGCTCATTTCCCTTCTGCCTTTTTCACTGTGCCTTTCCGCGTTTTCTTCAGAAGAGCTAGTGTGATTTTATAACGAACAAAAACAAAAATCCTAACACCACTTGCTGTTATGTACTGTATCAGTACATAAAACCATGTAATCAGTTACTGAGGGTGCTAAGAATCCTGACCTACCGCCCCCTCAAAGTCCTTATCAATAGGGAAATATAATTCTCCCCGACTTCTTAAGAGGCCTTCTAATGCTATGACTGCACCTACTACAAGAATTATGGAAGCTTTTCTTGAAGTTCTCTTCGTTGTGATGTTTACAGAATGTAAATCCCTGGATCTTCATGGCCTCCATCTGAAGAATTCAAATTCCTGAACTTCTATTTTGTTTCCTCATGCTGCCTCCAGAAATTTCCTCTCTACTCATACAGGTTCGCAATCCATTCCCTGAAAATATGTTTTAAAAGCAAGTTTTAGGCCTGGGAGAACTGAATAAATCTAAGGCTTGCAAGGAGCACCCTCTTGAGGTAGTCTTTATAATGATGTTAAAACCTGCATGAACGGATTGTAGCAGTTCCAGCTTCAGGAGTTAGAAAAATTAATCAAGAAGATATGCTACCTAAATTCTGGATGTTTTGTTTAGGAAAAATTCTAACTTCTAAAAGACAAAACAATGTCTAGCAGAAAAATAAACACGGTGCCTCACTAAATACGTTCCCTAAACATAGAATGACAAAAGCTGGAAATATACCGACACCCAGAAAGATGAATGTGATTCGAGAGCTCTGGGTTTGAGTTGTTAGCGTTAGGTATCGTTCCTGATGCTAAAGAAAGGCAAGCTTTCTCCAGAGAGAGAGAGAGGCGCTGGGTGTGGGCTTGGGTGTGTCACACAGTGTCAAGAGAGAGACTTCTGAGTCAGAGGGACCAGGGTTGAATGTCGACTCTGTCACTTTCGAAGCTCTGTGACAGGTAAGTTCGTAAAGCCCCTCAAGCTATCTGCAAACTGGGGGAGATGAGAGGATTTATCTCAGAGGATGTGAAGAGAATCAAGCAGTAGAATGCAGTAAGGCCCTTAGCTAGGGTGCTTCTCAGAGCTAAATGCCTCTCTATTATCTATACGAGGGACAAAGCGCCATTAAAAAAAAAAAAAATCACCAGGATATTTCTTACATCTCTCATTATTTCTACACTTTCTACTTTGGTTACGAGAAAACATTTTTTTTCCAGGTTTTTCACCATCATGTGGGACATCATCAGTGATGTTAAAATAATAACAGTCACGGATTTCTTTAAGGTGGATACATACGAAACCTGAACAAGCACAGTCAAGTAGAAGTGTCAGTTCAATCACTTGCTTGGTTTTCACAGTTCAACCAAACATACTGGCTTATTAGAGGCTGCCTTACTGACATGATGCTGGAGAGGTGGAAGGAACATTTTCTATTTGGGAATCTGTGATGCTGTTCTAACTCCCTCTCACTCCAGCCTGGCATCAGAAGAGGTGATGCACACCCTTTCGAAAACATAGCCACCAATGGAATATCGTCGGGAACTTCTTCATCGGCTCTTATTTATTTTTGTTTTGTTGTTTATTCGTTTTGTTTTAGGTCTCTGCCTCTGCCCACGTATTCAAACAGCCAACAAAGCTGGGAGACTGGCAGGAAAGTCTGCTGCAAGATTTGAACAGTTTCGGAGAAATGAGAAGGAAAAAGAGGCAGGAAGCTAATGACCTCAGTTTCTAACAGATTAAACAATGGGTGCTGGGAAAATGCCCAACATGAAAGCTCCCACGGAGGAGAACTCAGATAATGAGAAGGTGGAGAAAGACTGCCTGGCCAGGGGAGACGGGAGAGGTAGGAGTCTGGGAGTCCCCTGGGACAGTTCGGAAGCAACTTTGCAAGCGTCTTGCCACTTCCGCGGGACAGGCCCCACCCCCAGACAGGGCTTAGGGCCACGGCTCTAGAAGTGCAAACTGGGGCGTTGGGGCACACCGAACCTTAGGATTAACACAGCAGACTCCTGGGGCCTCAGTTTCATTTAGAGACAGGGAGGCGGTGTAGTCACAGAGCTAAGTACTTTGATACCATATAAACCATGACTTGTGCATCGAGCCTAAACGTTGGAAGAGGGTGCAAGGTCTGCACAGCTGTTTGAGATCACACAGGAGTTTCGTGATAAAACGAGATATTTCAATGCTTGTGATCGACCACCATTGTGCCCTTGGCCCCCGGACAGTGATTTACTTTTCCTCCTTTACCATTGAGGGAACCTGGATGGGAAAAGGTGAGACGTGTGACTTCAAAAATGCCAGGAAAATCCCCGCTCTCCCAGGGATGGCTTTGTGAAACCTCTTTCAGGCTCGCCCCGTGAACCATTCAAAGTGCCTCTAACGTGAAAGTCTTTCCTTGGGGAACTGGTGTGCATGGAGGATGTGCAGAACCTTCTGGAAGGTTCTAGATGTTGCCCCACTCAGGGGACTTTGACTCCTGCCACCGGCACTCCTGCCCAGCCTGGCTCCCCAGCCTTTAAAGGTGAGCAGGGCAGAGAGGAGCACTGGACCCAGGGACAGGCTGGACTTCCTCTGCTGTGAAGGACGAGCCACGTCAAGGACAGTCTGTACTTTCTCACCTTCCTCTCAGGATCTAGGAAGGCCTGGGAAGGTCCCAAAGGCGGGAACAGAAGCCACACATTGCATTTCCCAATGGCCTCACTGTGACATCTTTGCTAATCTTGTTACGTCCTAGATGGAAAACTTAAAAGGAAAGGCGATAAGCGGGAAGCTTTTAAAATCAGGAACATGTGGCTTAAAGCTTGCGATGCTGGCCTTTGTTTCCGCAAGATCACGGCTACAGGGAGCCATTTTCATGCGCATTGCCCGTGAAGCCTGTGGAAGTATCTGTCGTCTCGTGAGAAGGGACAACAGTGTGTGCGTGCACACGTGTGTCTGTGTGTGTGTTAAAAGGGGTAAATACTCTGCCGTTCAAAAGCACCCACCGGGACACCTCGAGTTCTGCATTTTAAAAACATTAACTGTCAGTAATTACCGCTCACACCCTGTGAAATAAGTAAGTGTAATTATGCCCGTTTTCTGATAAGAGGCCAGGCACTGCCGATTACTCCGAGCGCGTCTGCCTCCGTCCCGCTTACTCAGGGCAGACACCTGTTTAACGTCAGTGGAAATCGAATTTGAGAGTTAAGATTTCAGATTGAGGTCTCCTTTCCATTTGTTAAGTTTTAAAAAGCAAACGTTTTAAAATCGAGGGCATCTTGTAGCACAGAAAGAATTGGGATCACAGGAAAATCATTTGGTCCCCATCAGTTCTCATTTGCTTATCACGTCCCAAGGTCGCGCGTTCTCACGGCGCTGTGTCTGCGGGGACTGGCCACACTGGACGACGTGCAGAGATTAGGGACTGAGAGGGATGGACGACAGCTGAAGGGACCCCCTCCTCCCCGGGAAGGAGAACGGGCACAGCTCGGGGGAACTGAGTGCCCGTGTGCTAATGCCAGTGTCGCGTGCCCGAGGGCATCAGGAGCGGAGCTAGGCGCCGAGGTCAAGAGAATCTAGATGCCCCCAGCCCCCGCCTTGAGCCCGGAAGACACGAGAACCTTCCAGGGCTGCCCGACGCCTACAGGTTTTCAGGAATGGAAACCCACTCCCTCCTTACGCTGCTTCCTCCGTTTCCCTCGGTGACTCTGAGAGGACGAACCGCCTCACGAGGTAGCCTGCAGGCCTCCGTTCTGTCCCTTCTTCATCGGCCTATTCTGTCCTGGCGCCTACAAGGGCCATTTCCTAATGAAGTAGTGGCCTCCACGTCCTGAGTCACCACTCTGCTCCCAGCACCGTGCTATCTGACATACGCCATTGGATTAACCCTGACAAGAATTCTCGTCTCTGCTCCCCACCTACATCGCCCCTGACGGGGACACACAGTGCTCCTACTCTCTCATCCCCCTGGCTCGTCAAGACCCCACACGACCCCCGCTGGGCCCCTCTGCTTTGATGACTTTCTGCATCTAGGAGAATGGCACCACATCCATCCACTCTCAGAAATCCATGAGTCATCTTGACTTTTCCCTCCCCCATAGCCTCATTCCCAGCCCACCAGGAAGCACCCCCGAGGCTCTGTCCGGAAATATGCACCCACTCCTCTCATTTCTACTTCTCTCGTCTTCACCTGGCTCCCTGGACCTAGGAGAGAGCCTCTGAGCTGGTCTCCCTGCTTCCACACCTGGCCCTCTTGCATCTTTTCTCCGCATGGCGGCAGAAGTGATGTGATTGGAATGATAACATTCTCCCACTTAACAGCCCCCAGGGGCTGCCATCGCCCCTGCAAATAAATGCAGACTTTAGTCTCAGCTGGAATATCAGAAGGAGTCTCTCCTTGACGACACTTTATTCCCTTGCACAGCCAGCCCAAATTTAGTTGTAATCAGTGCCATGACAAAAGCAAGAGTCTCCTTCAGACTCTCGCTTTTGTCATGGCACTGATTACAACTGAAATTATTTTAGCTGTTTCTCTGCGGCTTTCTTAGAACACATAGACCATGCACGTCGCTCATGCACCAGAATACATGCCCCGTGTGGGAAGGGTGCTTGCTCACGACTGTCCCTGGCACCTCAACAAATGTTTGCTGAAGGTCGAATAAATGACTCATCCGGTACCCAGATTTTGTCCTGCCCCTTCGCTCCACCCCACCTACCTCATTCCACTCTCGACTTTTCAGCTCTCTTGGTTTTAGTGACATACTCCCACCAACAGCTGTCCTGCCAGAGAACCAAGACCAGACCTCCTACTGGAGGCCTTCGGTTCCTGGTTCCCACCTCCCCGAGCGCCTCTGTCAAGAACTGCAGCATCTGTCGCCTGGGGTAAAATTCCTGGGCTTCCTTCTGTCTAGCCAAGGCCACTTCAAGATGCAAGACGAGTTATCAGCAACCCTGAAGTAGGAGGCCCCATAATGATAAAGGGTTTCCAGTGATTCTCCGGGTTTGACAGTTTTTACTAACAATTCGTTCATTTCCTTTACCAAACTGCCAAAATATCTGGCAGGAAAGGAAGTGGCATTAGTCCTGGCTGGGGACTTGTCTGAGCACAAGAATGCTCTGCTCCCCTTCTCCCGGCTCCTGGCCTCCCCCGGCTCTGAGAGGGGACCCTAACACTTCTATGTGTTTACCTGTCCTTCTCTCACTCCTCTGGGGGACCCTGGTGGGCAGGGAGGTAGACAGACAGACGTGGGGGTTCAGCTTCAGCCCCACCATTTAAAATAGGCACGACACCGGACAAGTTACCTTACGCTTCTAAATTTCATCATAAGGATGAGAGACAGTACTTGTAGGTCTGCTGAAAGGGTGAAGCGAGAAAACATACCTAAAGTGCTTGGTGTGGTACCTGGAGCATAGAAAGAACCCCCCACGTTAGAGTACTCCTGTGTGTGCATCACGAGCGGGGCGTGTGTGACGATGGAGGGGGGGTAGGTGTATCGTTTCATGGAAAAACCCTGATACTAGTGACCTCCCTCCTTGAACCTATTTCTGCCAGAGGCTGGTCTCTATTGAGATCAGTTGCCCTCAGAGGTCCCACACCCCCTTCTAGCTGGCCACTCACCCTGCTCTCTTCCTTAGGGGGGAGGGGAAGGGAACTTGTTTCAAAGTGACCGACCGTCTGGCATCGAACCTACAGAATTTCATGCTGGTTTTGAGGGGACATTTTATAAGCTAGTCGAGGTCATTGAGGTTTTTACTGCGGTCTTCTGAAGGGTCGGCGAGCTCACAGAGTCAGGGGCTCTGTGGATTCGATGAGCATGACTCATACTCCATCCGTGGGTCGGTGATAACGCTATGGAAGAGGACGGGGGGCCAGGCTGGGGGGCCTCTCAAGCAGCTTGGCTCCGTAAAAACAGTAACATTCAATTGGGATGAGTCTTTGTTTGCGTTCTGTGATTGGAAATGACACCAATCTTCCCCACACGAGCATGTTGATTCTCTAAAGATGGTGGAACTTCTTAAATCAAAGTCGTCAGGAGGCAAATGCGTGACGACCCAGTGGACGTGAAAAAAAACCAGAAAAAAGCTCAGGCTGCTGCTGTTTACACAGCCGACTCTGATTATTCCAAGACTCTGACCGAGGGCCATGCACACCCGTGTATACCTGCTCTCTCCTCCCTCTTCCCGTTTTCCGGGACAAGTAGGTAGAAGAAGAAAATGTAAAGCATAAATCAGTAATTTTTTTTTTTTGATGTTGACTGAAAACAAGGTTTTCCACATTCTCCAAAGATTATAGAAATCTGGGTTCTTCCTCGGCGCCTGACACATGGACAGGCTTTGTGCAGCGGAAGGAGAGGGGTGGCCCCACGTGGCTCTGGGGGTTCGAGGGGCTGCTCCCCAGATTCATCCTACATGCGCATTCGCTCCCTGAAGCACGCCGACGGAACGGCAATAAAATGGATCGCAGCCTTTGCTCAGCATCTTGTGTAAACGTTCCGGTGGCTGGTTCGAAACAGGAGCTCTGTTCCTCTCACCGTAAGTCAGAGTCTTGGAAACACACGACGGCAAGCGATCTGGCTTGAATGAAAAGGTCGCGACTACCTCTTGGCTGGCAAAATCCTAAGATATTCAGACAATGGCACGAAGCTGTCACTCGGATTCACGAAAGGGTGTCCTCTAGAGGCACTGGTGGGACCTGGTGTGACTGGGCAATTAGGCCCCCTCCTCGCCCTGCTTCAAGGTGGCACCCTTGTACCACTAGACGGCATCTGCCCCCTTATGTCCAGTGCCCCTGAGTTAGGTCCAGGGGCTTTTAAAATCATCACAATGAGGCACCTTGAGCTCCCGTGCCAACTTTCACCTAAGCATCTCAAAGTTCCTTGTACATAAGTGGAAATTATTAAAACCCTCAAAGGGGAAATTTGTGTTGGTGGTTTCTGCTTCAAAGATTCCCAATCAGGCCAGTGGCAAGGACGGGGGACTGAGGCCGTTGATCACAAAGAGCAGTTTGTACCTGCCTCCTCCGCGTGGCCACACGGTGCATTTTGGCTCAATATGGTGGGGACGACCTGATAGTCATATTTTACCACTGAAATCCAGAGTTACTGCTAAAAAGTAGATTGCCCTTGATTTCTTTCTTAACACAATTCCATCATAAACATGTAGTTCGAAAACGATGAAAAATTTAGAGAAACAGATTTGATAAAAAGAAATTCATTTCCTGAGATTTTGATAAGACATTTTTTTCTCTACTGAAACCTTTCTCCACAGTGGCCCTGGCCCAGCTGAACTACACTCAAAAATTCGCTTCTCCATTAAGGACTCATTCAGCCCCTACTGTGTGTAAAGAGCACCAAGCGGAACACAAAGCTCAGACTCATATCCTGTCCTCGTGAAGACCACAGTCTGTTCGAGAAAAGAGGCCATAGATCGACAGGGGAAACGAGTAACTTCTGGACACAAACACGACCACGGTGACCCAGCCTTTGGGCACCGCCCTCACCGGACTATGACAGCTGTGATTACTGACCATTTGTTGAAAACGTCTTTTGTCGCAGGCACCAAGCTGAGTGCTTCGTACATCTCGAGTTTATTTATCTCCATATCAGAGATGTGAAAAAGGGCTCGAGGAACTTCAATCATATGCCCATGGTCACAGAGCTCCTCAATGGTAGAGATGAACTGAGACATCTGGTTGACTCTAGAGTCAGAACTCCCACCCACACAATCACAGACGCCCAGGATGGGAAAGGTCTTTCCAGAATTATGTGTAACTCATTATCATGTTGCTACTTCCAGCTCGGCACAGCCTCCTCACAAAGCTTGAACTCCACGTGATGGATTTAAGATGTCACGGGGGCAATGGGAAAGAAAACTGACATACTATCATAAACCATTGATCATGTCAAACAGAAGACTTAACTCATTTTTCTATTAAATTTTCAACTGATCAACCATGGCTCGCTTCCTACATCCTTCTGCTCTCTGCTCAAACGAATGTCACCTCATCGGCGAGGTATTCCCTGCCCACTACACATAAAGCACGTTCTCCACCCCCTTTCCATTCTACCTTACGTTGCTTCATTTTTTGTAGCACCTATAACCACCCAAGATATTATATTAATGTCATTGTGTGTCTCTTCCCACTAAATTAAAAGCTCTGTGAAATCAAGGACTTTATTCTGTCCATTGCTGTCATTCTGGTACTAGACAGTGCCTGGTCCATATTAGATGTGATCTACTAAATGAATGGATACATTTGTTGAAATCTTAAAATAAGTAAAATGCTGACCTAGAGGCACAGAAGACATTAGATGTAGAGGGCAAAGTCCTCAGGTTCCTGCCCTTCGTGCGAGGACCATCACCTCCTGTTATACCTGTGCGTGGACTCTACCCTCTCACCTTGAGCTACTCACTGCCCCCTGCTATATACTTTCCCATCTCCCTGCTTGTGCTCTGGGGTTTCCTTACCCTGGGTCCAGCCCGCCCCTGTCCACAGTCAAAGCTCAGCTTAAATGCCAGCTCTTCCACGAATCCATCTCCGTCCCTCTCCTCTGCCTTCAGAGGAATTACTCTCCTCTCTGTAGCACAGAACTTTCTTGTTTCTCTATTAAAGCATTAATTTCACCTTGCCTTGTAGAAGTTTTACGTCTGTCTTCCCAACCATCCCCAGGACAAGATCTCTGTGACTTATTCAGCTTTTTATTCTCTTACATGGCAAGCAAAGCTCTCTGCTAAGTAGGAACTTAATGTTTCTAGAATGAATGAGATACAGAGAACGCATGGTGCCAGCTTCCGCAGAGGGCGGACCAGTGAGCCAAGCTTAGATGAATGAGCAGAATATTCTTAATGGAACATTCGAAGTTCAATGAAATGTTTCCTTAACCAAATCATTTTAAAATCTTGTCTTTTTTTCTAGAGATGGTCAAAAGGATCAGTCAATTTGGTCTATGATCGAACAGTATTTTTCACAGGGTTAGAGTCCATATTACAGACTGAAAGTTGAACTGGCATTCTGAGGCTCCTGGCGTTTGAGCCACACTGACCCTGAGGTACCAAGTGACCTGAGTACATTTGAGACTAAATACCAGGCACTCTCCGACTAAAGCAACATTCTCATGACCTCAGTCCTGGTGGCCTGACAGCGACGATGGCTGCAAAGAATTGAATGCTCACTGGGTTTCGGGCCCAGGGCGACATGCTTTGTAGATAGCGTGTCGCCTGTGTCTCACAAGGAACGACGTAGCGGATGTGTTACTTTCATTACCTGCCTCACAGGTTGTTCAAGTGGCAAAGGAGAACACTAACGTGGGACACGCTTTTAGAATTAAGTCACTAGAGACAGCGATGCATAATGCTAGATTGTGGCGAAATATCAGAAGAGATAATCGTCATAATAAAGTGGAAACACGCAAGAGGAAGAATACTGCTAACAATTTTTTGAGTCACCACCATGGTCAGTAGGTGCCGGGTGGGATGCGGTGGGGACCAGCCAGCGGTGGCCTCTGACCCTGGCACTCACAGCCTGTCGGGCACTAGAGAGAAGCACTGAAGAGCCAGTGGCACAGGTGCTCCTGAAAGTAAAGTCCGAGACGGGAAAGCAACAGTGCTACGAGATGATGTGACAAAAGGAGCTGACCTAGAAGGAGGGGTCAGAAAGGTTCCCAGGGGACAGTGAGGTGTGAGATCTGAAGAATGAGCAGCAGTCGATGAGGCGAGGGCAGGGACGGGCAGGGAGAGGAGGAGGAAGTTAGAGAAAAGCATGAGACCTGGAATAAAAAATATATCGCATCCAAAATACGAAAGGAAAACTGCAACGTTGAAATCACTCTTTAATAAAATTCAAATAAAACACATTGCCAAGGTTATCGTTAGGATCTAGTCGTCATAAATAACGCAGTGTATTTAAAAAAATGTGCAGCTTTAGGCGCTCTCGCTTCATGAGACTTTTCTGGCGCCTGGAAGAGGATGGAGAAATCTCTCGCACTCTTAAAGAGATCATTCGTCATCAAATAATTTCAAAAACTGAAATACGAAAACCTTTAGAATATTTTTTGCACTGAAAATATTTAATGCGGCAGAGGGATGATGCATTTTATTGTGTTTTGATATGATATGAGCTGGGGGCCTTCAAATAAAAATCTGGGCCGTGAAGCCTGCGGCAGCCCTCAGGGTGAGGCGTCTTCCCGTCAGAGAGAAGCCCACAGGGATGAGTCTTTGAGGCCGGGGCTTGTGCGGAGGGGACCGTGGAGAGGCGGGCAGGGCCAGCGATGTGTGTGAGTGTCTGTGTGCGGTGTGTGTGTGTGTGTGTGTCCGTGTGTGTGTGTACACGTGTGCAATCAGTTTACATTGTGGAATGATCACTTTGTGTTTTGGAGATGAAACTGAAGGAGATAAGCATGGAGGGCAGAGGCCAGTCAGGAAGGTATCGTAATAATTCAAGTGAGAGAAGATGGTCGTTCAGATTAGGAATCGTGGAGCTAAGGGCAAAAACAGATTTAAGGATCTTTTGGCCTCTCATAAGTAAACTTCATGGGCCTGAGCTTGGACCCTTATGTGGCACTCTGTTCCATAGTCAACAGTGTCCTAGCATTGTTCAAGCGATAGTCTAGAAGATTTCATATTCTACCTCGGGCTGGCAGGAAGGCACTGGCAGACTCTAAAGAAAATACAGAAAAATGCATTAAGACATAATCCAGACTCGGGGTACCGGTGCGTAGAGTGGTGGCCCCCAGAAGACATAGCCACGTCCTGGCCTCTGAAGCCTGTGAATGTGACTTATTTGGGAAAAGGGTCTGTGTAGACGCGCTTAAGTTACAGATTTCTAAATAGAATGATCCCGGATTACCTGGGAGGCCCCTACGTCCAATGGCAACTGTCCTTGTAAGAGAGAAGGGGAAAGACACAAAGAGAAGAGGGGATGGCCGCGTGCAGAGGCCGATGTGGAAGGGGTGCTCCAGGAGGGGCCCCAAACTCTGTTCATCCTTCATCTCCACTCATTCCTCATGTATCAGGGGCCCCTTAAAAGGCTGGGCGCTGGGGACCTGAGATTTGGTGTTCCCCGTGCCAAGCTCTAGACGAGCTTCCGCCGATCGCCTCCCCAGCTCTGACTCCTCCATCTCGCCATCCTTCTGTCCCTGGGCATAAGTTAGCAGCATCCTGGCTGCTCAGTGTTATCCGTGTCCTTCCTGGCTAGAGTGGAGTGACTGGACTCCTGGGTCTGTCCTGGGGCTGCTGAGCCCCGTTACTCCAGCTGCAAAGCGCACAAGAGCACCTGTGACGGGGTGAGCAGGCGCGAAACTCAGCTGTGCTCCCCTCACCGTGCTGCGTACTCTTGAGGCAAAAGGGGACCCCTCCTGTCATTCGCACAAAGGCACAGGCCATGCTCGCAGCTGCCCTACCCTCTCTGGGGTCGGCTTAACCTCGAGCCCCAAGACCACACCCCCAGTGGGCTCCTAACGGTCTCCAACAAGAGTATCACCAAATCCTCTGCCTCCACGAGGGAACTGTCCCCCAGAGTAGACCCTATCTCCCCTCTCCTTCCTACCTTGTCCCCACGTGGGACATGGGTTTTCCCTTCCTGCCAAAGTCGGCCTCTTGTGCCCAACGTTGCTAGAGCAGCTGTGAAACTACCCGAAGGAGGAACTACTCCTGTCGAAATACTGTTTCCTCCAGTGCAAAACGTCTCAAACGTCTGTCACAGGAAAAGCACGACATTAGGCGAGATCGATAGGCACGTGAAAAAATAAGGAACACCTCAAAGACGTTGTCCAGATTTTCCCACATGGAGGGCTCAACCAGAGCAGTTTACCTAGAAAGGCAGTTATTAGTAACTGCTTTAGATAAATACGAACCCTTCACTCTACACGCTCCTGTGCCTATTAGAATCATTCATAACAAGAATATATTCATGTCTTTCTGGCATGATGAAAAAAAAGCAAAGAAAGAACAATTTGAGACCAGTCATGTGACACGGCAGTAGAAAAGGAAGGTAAACAAAAGGCGACCATCAAGTTCTTTTCTCTGCCTCAGACTTTGGCCTGGACTGATGAGACCCGATTCCTTCCTGGCGCAGTTAAGGACGCTAACCTTGCATGACATAAAGGTACGACGCGATTGCACAATGCGGAAGAAATCGGACACAACGAACCAGCGGGGCATGCTAGACACAGGCTTTTTCTCATTTTTGTCCTCAAAAGAATCCTAGGAACGGGGCACAGTCGTGCCCATTTTACAGCTAGGACACTAAGGCTTAGAGGAAGGGAAGGTTAAATGCTAGCATGCGGTGGAGCTGAGATTCTGAATTCAGGCAAAGTGGATTCCGCAGCCTGAACTGCGAACCAGGAGGCTGTACCCCCTCCTGGGGAGACCGGGTTCCTCCCAAAGCCTTTCCCATGGGTGCTCTCAGGGGACTCCACAAACCCCTTCCACGTACCGCTCGGACCACAACAAACGAGCCCTGCGTGGTGACATTTTCCCCCTAATTGTTAAAGTGGTCTCGTTAGTGGCTGCGTTTAAGAGTCCCACAGATACCTGTCAAGTTCCTTCATCCTGGCAAACCTCTGTTTGGCCAAGGAGCCCGCGTGAAAACTAAATTACATAAAAGAAAAAGAAAATGTAAACCATTCTTCTTTTAGGCCTTTGCCCACTTCCTGCTATAGATAATGTTTGTATTCCTACCAAATCCATAAGTTAAAAACCTAATCCTCACTGAGATGGCATTCGGAGGCCTTTGGGAGGTGAAAAGGTTGTGAGGGCAGAGCCCCCACGAATGAGATTAGTGCCCCTAGAAAAAAAGACTCCAAGAACTGCCTTCCCACTCCCTTACGAGGGCAGGGCGGGAAGATGGCCCTTACCAGACACCAGATGTGCCAGCGCCTTGACCCTGGACTTCCCAGCCGCCAGGACTGTGAGAAATAAATTCCACCCAGCCTGTGCCATTGTTACAGCAGCCCAGACAGACTAAGACACCTACGTGTCACAACTGGTGGCCTGAATTCCTTTAGGCCTGCCGGGGATTCCCACTGGGACTCTGAGCCAGAGGGCTTCCGCACTGCAGGTTAGAACGAGACATTTCAACAGCTATGACAGCTCTATCATCTTCCCGAAGGACGTTGTAACGAAGACAATGTCCTTCGTTACAGGCACACGTCAGCACTGCCTGACTCGGGCTGTGACAGAAGTGAACTCCTCGAGCCTGTGGCTTGAGCCCCTGCCCATCGCCGACGCTTAAGGCTGCGGAGCTGGGGAAGCAGAGGCTGGAGGGAAGCGTGGCCACCTGAATTCTGTTGGCATCGTGCTGCTAACCGCCTCTGTGGCAGTTTCCTTATTAGTAAGATTGGTCCTTAGGTGCTGGACGGTTACCAAGCTCTTTGCAGATTGGCTGAAAAGCCTGGGCCCTCATCAAAAAACATTTCAGTAGGCCTAAGATGCTGCCTGTAATTTCAGCGTGGCGTGTTCACAGGACCCCCCATGGGGTGTAGGTGACTGTTCAGGTTCTTTTCTGTGGTTCTATCATGGGGAAGACCATACCACTAACCTCCCTTGCTCACCCCTTCACTAAAGACCGCCTCCCCAGGGCTACACCGGGCCAAGCGACACAGACTTTCTACCCTCCCCCAGGCCTGCCGGCGGGAATCACCTTATCCCGATAGGCACTGTTTGTGGTTCTTTTCAGTCTTCTTTGAGATGAATGCAAGAAAATAGATAATTTTTAAAAGCTTGGAGCAGAAGAGACTATAATCAGGAGTCAGAGGCTGATGTGACGAGGACCCAGGAGGAGACAGGCGCGGTGTGGGGAGCCCATGGCAGCCC
>NW_011888859.1:3530079-3543427 GCF_000151845.1 Pteropus vampyrus | reverse complement strand
TTAGTGGCTGCGTTTAAGAGTCCCACAGATACCTGTCAAGTTCCTTCATCCTGGCAAACCTCTGTTTGGCCAAGGAGCCCGCGTGAAAACTAAATGACATAAAAGAAAAAGAAAATGTAAACCATTCTTCCTTTAGGCCTTTGCCCACTTCCTGCTACAGATAATGTTTGTATTCCTACCAAATCCATAAGTTAAAAACCTAATCCTCACTGAGATGGCATTCGGAGGCCTTTGGGAGGTGATTAGGTTGTGAGGGCAGAGCCCCCACGAATGAGATTAGTGCCCCTAGAAAAAAAGACTCCAGGAACTGCCCTCCCCCTCCCTTACGAGGGCAGGGCGGGAAGATGGCCCTTACCAGACACCAAATGTGCCAGCGCCTTGACCCTGGACTTCCCAGCCGCCAGGACTGTGAGAAATAAATTCCACCCAGCCTGTGCCATTGTTACAGCAGCCCAGACGGACTAAGACACCTACGTGTCACAACTGGTGGCCTGAATTCCTTTAGGCCTGCAGGGGATTCCCACTGGGACTCTGAGCCAGAGGGCTTCCGCACTGCAGGTTAGAACGAGACATTTCAACAGCTATGACAGCTCTATCTTCCCGAAGGACGTTGTAATGAAGACAATGTCCTTCGTTACAGGAACACGTCAGCACTGCCTGACTCGGGCTGTGACAGAAGTGAACTCCTCGAGCCTGTGGCTTGAGCCCCTGCCCATCGCCGATGCTTAAGGCTGCGGAGCTGGGGAAGCAGAGGCTGGAGGGAAGCGTGGCCACCTGAATTCTGTTGGCATCGTGCTCCTAACCGCCTCTGTGGCGGTTTCCTTATTAGTAAGATTGGTCCTTAGGTGCTGGAGGGTTACCAAGCTCTTTGCAAATTGGCTGAAAAGCCTGGGCCCTCATCAAAAAACATTTCAGTAGGCCTAAGATGCTGCCTGTAATTTCAGCGTGTTCACAGGACCCCCCATGGGGTGTAGGTGACTGTTCAGGTTCTTTTCTGTGGTTCTATCATGGGGAAGACCATACCACTAACTTCCCTTGCTCACCCCTTCACTAAAGACCGCCTCCCCAGGGCTACACTAGGCCAAGCAACACAGACTTTCTACCCTCCCCCAGGCCTGCCGGCAGGAATCACCTTCATCCCGATAGGCACTGTTTGTGGTTCTTTTCAGTCTTCTCTGAGATGAATGCAAGAAAATAGATAATTTTTAAAAGCTTGGAGCAGAAGAGACTATAATCAGGAGTCAGAGGCTGATGTGACGAGGACCCAGGAGGAGACAGGCGCGGTGTGGGGAGCCCATGGCAGCCCCGCCCCCTTCCCTTCACCGCTGTCCTTGGGGATGTGCCTGGGGCTGTGGCAAGGTCCCCTCAGCCAATGAGCCCAGCAAACTCATGGAGTCAAGCTGGCCTTTCCAAGAGCGGCCACTTCCCAGCTTTTCTGGGACCGCTCTGCCAAGCAGATCCTGTCCCCAAGGCCTGGGGCAGACACACCCCATCCTGGAGAACGGCAAACACAATGGCCTTATCTCTGAGTATAGGGTTCTATCATTCTTTCCAATAAGCTAGCAAGCGAGGAGCAATTCAATTGTCAGAGAAAAAATAGCAACCCATGTGGCAGTGAGCCTGGCTGTCACCCCACTTGTTTTCACTTTCGTGACACCGACGTCACCTAATCATCTGAGGTGTGTTTCCTTGTCTTTGCAGTGCATTAAGCTTTGTTTTACCCTAGAGATTAATGGTGGCCACCATTTCCTGTGCCAAACACATTCCATATGCTGTCACTAGTTGTGTAACGTAAACGGTGTTTTCACCATACAGATGCGCAAACTGCCAGCACGAATATCTCCAGCCTACAGAGGAGGAAACCACAGGTCCTCGAGGTTAAAGCCCCCCACATCACGCAACCAACAGGACTCGGAGCTCGGATTCAGGTCCGGGCTCACCAAACCTTTCCTTTCTCCCTGCTAGCCCAGCAGTTCCTAAACCTGTCTGCCTACTACGGTCTTCTAAAACCCCTCAGCGACCGGGGCGTACCCTAGACATCACACTCCCTGGGGAAGGGACACAGGCATTGGTTGATCTGCTTGTGAAGCTTCCCGGGTGCTTTTAATGTGCGGACCAGTTTGGGAACCACCGTTGTGCCCGGCAGCATCTTCAGCTGCAAACATTTACCAAGTAACCGAAATGCAAGTCAAAAGCAAGGACTGAAAAGAAAGCAAATGGAAGACAACGAAGAATAGCCGAGGAGACACACCTGAATGAGGGAATGTTTTCCCTGTGCGCGATGGAAGAAATCTGATGCAAGCCTAGACAACTCAAACGGAATGCTGGTTCTTAGTGACTCTGTGTTTCTCGTTATTGCTTTTTCTTTCTTTTTGTGTGTGTGACTCAGTATTTAAGATATGAACTAAAATACTAAGCACAGCTCTTAGGTGGAGTTCCTTTTTGCTTGGTTCTTGGGAGATAGAGTGACCAGGTCATATCTATTTATGTTAGAAGCTTGTGCTTCGTGCACCGGGCCGTGTGGCTAGCGCTGCCCTCTGCCTGCAGACCAGCATGGTGAGCTCTCAGATGGCCTTTTGCAACGACGAAGGCCTATAGGGTTATATCGAGTAGCACGTTTGTGTTGGCGCATTTAAGAAATACATTCAAACTCTTTAAAAACTGGAGTTTCACTTGAAGGGCCTCAATTCTCTACTATGCTAGGAAATAAGAGTTTAATGTGATGTTCTCGTAGCATCTCAGTTTGAAAAATTTGATGGTCCAGATAAGCATACTGAGGAATTATCACTTTCATTCAGGCTATAAGCAGAATTTTAGATGAATGGAACATTACTGCTTACGTCTTGGCTGAAGTCCAAGAAAGGATAATTAGCAAAGGGTTTGGTGGTGGTTGTGCTTTTCCTTATTTGAGTTAATACTCTGCTTTATTCTAAGTAACACTTGTTAGTTACCTGCAAAAGTCTACAGTGTTCATCGCTGAATGGAAACGCTTGAATTTCCGAAGACGACCTGCATATCACAAGCCTCCTACACCAAGTGGGGTTACTTCCTGCACTGAGATCTGATGCGTCTTTCTGCCGCAGGTAAAAGATCGGAGCTTACGATGAATGAAATCCACGGCTCCCTGATTTTCTATTGGTTTTAATTTCCTCTTTTGTATTCGGCAGTAATATCGTTCAACGCATAACAGAACTGGACCAAAAGCAGTGAATCGACCGTACTTCTGTGCGTCTGTTTACTGTGACAGGGATCGGAGAAACCAATCTCATTTTGCACTGCTAGGATGGCCGCCAGAAAATCGAACCCGCTTCAGAAAAAAAGTGGGCCAAGAATAACTTCCTATTATTCGGCCCGCTATCAACTTATAGGCTATTCTTACTCCACTAAATATACTTTTTTTTTTTTTTTTTTTAAATAGGAGAGATCGGTCAAGAAACTAGATGCTAGTGGTTCGATAGTAGAAACGGCTTCTTGTGTTCTATTTATAATTTTCCAAAGGTTGTCAAGCCAAAATCCTTGTGCTCGAGAGCTGTTTGAGTTTTTCCTTCCATCCACTTACGGTTGAAACCTATTGCATCTCAAGTCAAATTTAAAGGCAGCATTCATGGTGGTACTTGTTTCCTTGCTAAAGTTTAGAGGTTTGGAAAAAGACGGGTCTCCTTTTTAGGGTCTGCTGTAAGGGGCGTCCAGCTGGAGCGGGCACTTGTGAACTCTTGCTCCAGGGAACTTTGCTGCCGGGCCACTGGAATTCGATTAAGTCCTTGGAAATATACTTTTGACTAGGAATGGCTCACTAATATAAGTAAATATAATCCCAAGATGCTCAAAACCAAGTAAAAAACAAACTTGTTACTGGCTAGAAAACAGCAAAAAGATAAACCATTTCCTTTTTTTCTAGAGTGGAAAGTTAATAAACATTAGTCATTTTTAGGGAAACTATTGGTTTACAGCTGCCCACGTGAGCCTCTTTTGCGGGTAGCTTCCGTTTAATATATAATATGCACCTGAATTCCTTTTTAATATGCAGATCCTGAGGATGTGCACAGGCATCATTTTAATTCACTGTCCACCTCTGATCTCAGGCGTTTAGTACCAGGCATTTAGTGAGCACCAAATAAAGGTGTTGGATGAAAGAATATTGACATTTGGAGACAAATGTACCATATTGTAATTAAAATCCAGACCTGTGGGCTGGAGTCAGAAAATGTTTTGAAAGAGATGTGTGCCTCAGAAGAAATAAGAGAAGTAAACGTAATATGTCTCACGAACACAAAAGGTGCAGTTAGAGTGAAGAACTTGGGGCTCTGGCGGTGGCCAGGCCCACGGCAGAGAGGTGAGGGCCTGGACCTCTGGGATGGGTGATCACTGTGGGGGGAGGGCAGTTCCCCATCTCTAATTGCAGAGTCCCGGGCCAGCCTCTCCTTCCCCACGGTCTCCTGGCAGTGTTCGGCCAGGCCTTATCTTTGGCAGTTTTGCCGCCCTGTGACTTAAGGGGATTCTGGCCACTCTGCCATGGCCTCCAGTCCCGTGAAGTATGAGCATGGGCGTATGCTTATGTCTGCCCAGGCAAAATAAAACGCTGATGACATGGGCATTTCTGGTAAAAATAAATAAATAAATAAATAAATAAATTCCTTCCCTTCATTAGCTCTTCTTCCTTTCCTGTCAGTAATGAGACGAGAAAGAGGAAGTGCCCAGTGAATGTGTTTGCTGTGGCTCTTAGCTTGCCTGACATTGTGTGGGAGAATTTTTAAGTTTTAACGTATCTCTTCATGCAGGGTCCTTGAGATGATATAAAATGAGAATTTGGCTCAGTTTTCACAGAATTTTTAAAAATATCTTCTGACAAGCAATTGCTTCTATCCAGTAATAGTCTTCTCCTTACCCATGACCGCCTGGGCGAAGTTATAAATAAAAGGTGTATCAGGTTCATTCCACATGCTATGTCTTAGCCATCTGAAAGCCACGTTCATTCTTAGGACTATGGATTCTTTGGCAGATTTTAAAATTTGTATTAATAGTACGTATGGTATCTTTTCAGGCAATGTATTTCAGTACTTGAGCTTGTACATAAAAAGTCTAGAAAAAATGTACATATACATTTTTCTAGTTTATCATCTTCTTTCCTAAACTGTCCATAATAGCCATTTGATCTGTTTGTATATTTCTGGCTTAACAATTTTTATTTTTGCAATAACAAGCAAGTGTGAAAATGAGCTTCATGTCATTTCCTTGTAGCCCCGTGAGTGGAGTCTTTTTCTATGATATTTTAGAAAATGTTTTGAAAGAGCCGCGTGCCTCAGAAGAAATAAGAGAAGTAAACATAACGTGTCTCGCAGATGCTCGAAGGTGCACTTAGTCTCCATAGAACAATCGAGATGACCCCGTCTGAGAACCGTGCCAGACTCCGCTCCTGCTGATCTGTAAGCCGTCCAGGGGGAGAAGGCCCAGCCATGAAAATGATGTGATTCAGTGCCAACCACGATCGCGTGGAATATTCTCCAGTTTCAACAAAGGGACGCAGAAATAGTGGATTTGGAGACATTACTAATAATGAATGGAAAGAGGCTTTCTTCTAAATCATCGAACTTGACCACTTCCTTAACTGCTCATATTCTTACATCGCTTAAGACACAAATTGCCTTGGATAAAAGTAATCATCTATGTGCAGTTCCTATGTGGAGACTATTCTGAGACAGATGTTTAGACTTTTTTTTCCTGTCCCTGAAGAATGTATTAACCACAAAGAAATTGCTTAAGACCACCCATCTCATGTGAATGAGATCTCGGTATTAGAATTCAAAGTGAGAGGCCAGCATTCACTTATAAAGCTGAACCACCCTCATCAAGGATTCTAATTGTGTAAATACCAAATAGCTTCACTTTGTCTAAGTCACCTAATACTGTTTTTAAAACCAGCTCAACATGTTGTAAGTCCCTAGAGAATGATGAATTTTGAAAGCTTTCCTGTGCCACAGTCTGAAGGCAGCGATGGAGTGTGGACTGTTACATATTCATGCTGCTTTGCAGACACAGCTTGTCCAGATGCTCGGGCAGAGGGTGGTGGAGGCTTCGGCAAAGGGAATTCATCCAGGGAACAAAAGCATCAACCTCTGCCCTTACTATGGAGCCTTGGGATTTTTAAAAAGATTACTATTCTAACAGATGGGCCCCAGCCAGGCACCTGATCATTGGAAATGCACCCCAGCTAAGTGCTAGCGCTGCCCACGAGCTCGGCTGTGAAGGAATGATCCTATTTTTAACTTTGTTCGCTATTTGGGCTTTTCTCGTCCTCCCAACCCCCCCGCTGCCCCTTCTACCAAAAAACCTCAGAAGCCCCCATTTGCTTTATTTTCCTGATTTAAGAGTTGCAGAATCATTTGCTCATAGATACACGAGAATGTTCATGTTAATCCCCAACCAAATCCACGCCCTTCCTTTTATTTGGGGGGTGGGGCAGAATGGGAGGTGGGAGCTAGATAAGGTTTAGTTACAAAAGAATAAGAGGGAAGGGATCTTTTAAAAATTTCTATATCAAATTAAGTAAAAATGCCACCAAGCAAAGTCTAAGTTTTCCAGACAGATTCATGTGTTTGGATTATTCTGGAGTTTTTCAATTTCTTACTATAATAGTGTGGAAAACACAGAAATACACTCCATCACAATGGGCAGAGTCAAAAAAAAGATGCCTTTGAAAAGCCTATTATTGCTCACGGCCTTCTCCAATTTTCTACTTATTTAATAAAAAATATAGAATAATCAAAATGCATTATAATCAATTTTAATCTTTAACCCACGTTGTAGAATGCACAATCAAAAAGACCATGGCATTCAAAAATATCTCAGCTTTTCAACAAATAACAAAGAGTGGATGCTCCAATATAGAAACTGATAGTGATTCAACGCAAGAGACTGTGAAAGGCCTGAACTATGCACGCATCTCCACATCCAGATACATGGCGATACAAACTGCTTGGTTGCCAGACATAGATGAACCACAAAAGATGCAATAAACTACAAAGCAAAGTGAATGACTAACGACCAAAATGAGTTTCAATTTTTATTATGAATGTCCAAAGTGACAGCATACTGTGAAAGTGTTAGGTTCTCATTGATTACATTTCAAGAGACCGCAGACTATAGCATTCCAAGTACTTTAATTTGTGACAGAGCCAAAACAAACAAAAGAATGATAAAAATATTCTTTTAGGTGTAAAGAGTACTCATTTGAGTTTTTGTATTTTTTTTCCCCCCGCATGTATTGTGAACACAGATAATTTCCAAAACAGAAATCCTGGACTGGGTATTTAGAGGAAACTTTTGTAATCTCTGCCTGAATAAGAAGCTAATAAGAAATGTACTTATAAAGTATGTTTACGATACAATGTAATATGCTCATTCCCTTCCTCCTCCACTAGGCTTCTCTTCTATCACCTCGGCACCTGCTGTTTGTGATAGCAGCACCCGAAGGCTGGAGTGAAACACCCAAAGACTATATCGAACCCTGGATTTTCTCAAAGCTGCATTTTTTTTTTTTTCAATGAAAGCTTAAGACTTTCAGTGTTTGAGAGTGTCCAAGGTGACAGATGACTAATAATAATCGATTAAAGCCACCGGTCGAGAACTGCAGTCTATTTAGGTCGTGTTCAAGAAAAAAGCTTTGACTGACTAAAGCTATAGTTCTAGTAAATCTGTAGTTCCAAATACAGTGTGACTTTTCCCCCTGAGGGGTCTCCTTGCAATCTGTCCTTTCCATCACTGGTACCGGATGGTGCTACGGATGGAGTCTGTGGCCCTTTATTTAGTCCGATCAATTCTGGTCCAGTGGAAGTGCATATCTTTTACAGATGTAATACTGTTCATCTGAGTGGATCCTCAAAAAGAACAATTATGAACTAGAAACTCATAGAGTTTGTGTTTAAAATTTATAAAATTAAACCTGCTCCAACAGGTAATACAGGGAGGCACGCATGCAACCTCTGGATTCGATCAGAAACAATGCCTCTGAGAGCACAGAGCCTTCTCAATAGGTAACGGCGGGTTCCTGTAACACTTCCTTACACCAGATCCGATGTGGTGCACATTAGAACTCTGGAGCACGGCTCACTTATTTCTATAAGGCCTGGGACACAGGAAGCTGCCAGGACTTCATTCATCATCTTGCCTGTTGACAAAAGGAACAATAACCGGTCATCACTGGTCAATGGAATGACTTTTTCTAGTTTTTTGTTTGTTTGTTTTTGTTTTTTCCCAAGATAATTCCTAAGGAAGAGATGGTGTCAATACAACAACAAATGTTTCAATGTTTGATAAATTTCTGTGCTCTAAAATGCCACGTCTTCTTCCAGCAGAGCCGGAAGAAGCGCACTACACAGCGTTCATCTCTCTCCTCGTGCTGGAAGCCTTCAGGAGACCCCTGTCCTGGCAGGCAGCCTGCCCAGGCTCCAAGCACAATTCAACCAGCAACTACCAACATCATCTAACCTCACTGGGCCTTGGCGCCTTCGCATAGAGACTCAGGGGGCTTCAGTGGATGAGGTCTAAAAAGGAGGCCAATCTGGCCACATTAGTGGGTTCATGCAGAGCGGCCTCCACGGCTCCTTGCGGAGCACAGCGTCAGTCAGTGTTAATGGTTCAGCTTATACAACGCCTGCACTCGGCTGCCCGTGGTCCTAGTTCAGCTCGGAGTCTAGAGCCAGCTGAACGTCCAGGGAAGTCTCAAAAATACCCATTTGCATCTGAAGCCAATTAAAATGTTCTTAAATGACAATGTGATGAAGTTTATATGGGCAGAAAATTCTGAAAATATACATTTCCACATCTTTTACTGATCTGAGTGTGTCATTGTTTTGGTACCTGATTGTTTTCTTAAATTATGAAACAATTATATGAAAGCCGAAAAACACATTTAGGGAGTATAAAAGCATGGAAGCAGTCTGTAAGAGCATGCTACATACTCATAAAATTCAATGAGCTGGACTAGTTTAAGTAATTATGTCAAGTAACGTTACCAAGACATACATCTGGTAAGCAGAGGTGGGATCTAAACATAGGAAATCTGAACCTAAAACTGATGCTTTCAACTATTATGCTAAACTACCTCACCATATCTTGTTAAAATGATCATAGATGAGGGCTGGAAAGTTGAATGTGACTTTCACAGCTGCCATAGGTACAACCATGAATTAGGTTAAATATCTGGAGATTTGGGGCAATTAGTTCCCATTAGTAACATAATGATAAGCTTCAGTAATTGAAAAACTGGATTTATCAATTTCGACTTGATCTTTATGCCTCTGTGGCTGGTAAAACTTAGATGATGCCAAAATAACCATTTATTATTTATATTAGGTTATGTTATACCATATTATACTATTACATGATATTATTACATATTTTTGAAAGCACCCCGCTCTAACGTGTGACAAGAAAAATGGCTGAATAACTTTTTTCATCTTTCTCCTGTGGTTTTGGCATAAGGGGAGACACACCTTTGTGAAATGTGTGAATGACTGATACAAAACAAAACCGGCACCAAAATATGACCTATTAGTCTGGATTATCTGTTTTGCTAATGAGCTTGTCCTTCAAACAAACACTGACTTCACCATTAAGAAAGAAAATGACAATGAAAATCAGCTCAGTCATTCAACTCTCAGCAGCTTTAACACTAAAGTTACAGAGCCATTTTCTGGAATCTGAATAAGATTTGCCAGGCAGTCACGAGCTAGAGCTGCTGTCTAGAGCAAATCAGCATTTGCCTGGTAGAAGCCACACAGACCACAATGGAGAACAAAAGGAAAAAAGACACAAATTTGCTCAAATTGTGGGGTAGCAGACATGCAAGAATGATCTATTAACACATGCACGTGTACCAACACAGACTAAATTTCTGTGTTTCTTTGTTGCCAACAGAAATAAATATTTCCGTCTTGACAAATGAACTTGAAATAAACAAACAGTAAGTAAAATTTATTATGGAATTCTGGCAAGTCTTTTTATGACCGTGGTTTTCTGGCATGCGTTAGTATATATACGACGTGCCTGATGGAATGGCTGTAAATGCATGCAAAATGACCCGTCATGGAAGAAGGTGGATATTAAAAAGTGAACATCAGGTGACTTCTGCAAATGCAAAGATGTGAAATCAGGGTCGCACAGCCTATGTTGGGGGATGTTTTAGTTTTCAAAGCCCATTCTCCGGACCTACACACGAGGCAGCTGAGACGTAAGGGCTTCGGTGACTTGCCCCGTGTGTCACGGGTCCTGAGTCACTGAGTCACCCGGCGGGAATGAGAACCGGGATTTCTGACTCCCGGCCCAGTGTTCTTTCTTCTCGATATGCCATCTCCAGCTCGTAACACTGAAGATCGGTGACTTCAATTATTTATTATTATTGTGATTCATCTCTTCTGTGTAGTTGTGTTACTGCTTATTACCCCTTATATACTAAGCGCCTTATAAAGAATATGCTGCAAAACAGATACGACTGACTCCATAAAGAAACAGTTAAATAGCAGAACTGGAACTCAAAGCTGCGTTGGCTTTAGTCCCGCAGCTCCTGCCCCGTCCCACCCCCCGCCCCCACTGTGGGCACGCCGTGGTGGACACTGGGCCACCGAGCAGCAGGGTCGTATATGCGGTGCCATCTCTAAGTGGCACGAAAGAAACCCCAGAGCTCCAGAGAAATTGCCTGCCACCGGCAGCACTCCAGACAGGTGGCTCATTCCGAACTCAAACAGCCTGAGAGATTTTGTGAAGAAACGCATTCTCGCTCGTTCGGGGATCACTCCGTTAGCAGTTGCCAGTGTGCCTTGCGATGCCTCGTACTACCGACTATAATTTTATAATAATAAAAAGTAGAAGGCCAGAAACACCACCTTTCACTGAGAACACACTGCAAAGACATTTTTTTTTTTTTTAAATAAACTGAAATGTAGCAGTGCCTGGGGGGTAGGGGTGGGGGTGGGGGTGTAAGTAATACCTGGAAGTAACTGTAAAAGTAACAGAACCATTTCCTGCAGCTCGAGTTGCCATGATGATGTATTTGCTGCAACTGCCCTGAATTTCGAAATGCAGTCACAGTTATTCTTGAGAAAATGGGCACGGCAAAGGCACGCTGACCTGGGTGGGGACTCCCCTTGCCGCTGTAACTCAGGGGGAGTCTGGCCCCAGGTGACCGACGCACTTGCCTCATTTACTCTACGCAAACGGTCCTGAAAGCAGTCATTAATCCTACGCTACAAACGAGAACGGTGAGGTTCAGAGGTTAAATAATCTAGCCAAGATGACACAGCCAAGAAGTGGCCGAGATAGGACTGCAAGCTAAGTGTGCCTGACCCCCAAATTCTCCACTTTCCTCTCCCAGGCTGCCCCCCACCCTCATACCTGAGCTACCGGACATGCGAGTGGCCACGCCATACAGTCACCCTGATCTGAGGAGCCGGCCGTGACCGAGACCTCAGGGGCAGGCAGCCGTATCCTTCCTCATTCGCAGAAACCTAGTTCTAGAAACAGTGGCCGGGTTTCCACGTCAGCGACACAGGGTCGCAGAAGAAGGGGGAGTGAGGACGAGGCAGAGTGCCCCTCCCCAGAGAAACGACCCGTCAGGCCGTCCGCATGGAGAAACGGAAATTCAGTTAACTTCAGCTACAACGTAAAGGCTTCTGTGGTCCATTTTTGCATGCTTCCTCCGTAAGCAAATGGGTTCTGATTTTTGAATGACCTGTGATCAGGCTACACAGAAGTTGCCTACAGCCTGAACGATCACCTCTAGATCACAGCTGACAGGAAGAGGGAGAACACCCTGGAGAGACGATTCCAGAGGCCTGGACCCCGATTTAATTAATCTCCCTCATGTCTTCTCCCAGAAAAATGCTCATCAGAGCTGCCGCCGGTGATGAGCAAAGCTGACGAAGTCACCGTGCCCGCTCTAGGGAGCCACAGAGGAGGGGAGGCGAGTGATTACGAAGCCAGCAGACGGAAAACCTACCCAGGATGTGATGTGTTCCAGCTCTTAATGCCATTGGATTACTCACCAGTGGTGACAGAGCTGTACCAAGAAAACTAGGGCCTTCCAAACAGACTTTCAGATCCGAGCCTCTGCCAGCCTGCCCTGCCAGTTATCCGCAGATGCCAGACCCCAGCTGCCTCGCTCAGCTGATCCATTTGGCCAGCCCACGTGGGAGCAGGCCGGCTGGCACAGATCTCAGCGTATCAGTGTGTGCAGACACGTTCTAACATCGTTTGCTAAATGTTTTGTTCTGTAGTTAAAGATCTACTTAAAATGTGTCACACGATGTCCCATTCGATTAGAACAGTATGAAGTCAGGTCTTTCCAAGTACCAAGTGTAAAAATAATTAAACTAAAGGCAACTATTTCCCATTGGGGAAGTTTATTTCTGTGATGGGGGATACCCAGGGGTCCTCTGTGAAGCTAAGATCATGTTTTGTTTCCTGAGTCATGCCCACATGTGCATTATGCATACAATCTTTGAGATTCCCCAGAGAAGCTACTTAATTCCAACAGAATAGCAAAAGTGATCATATTGCTGCTAAAATATGCCTTAGGTATTCGCAGGGCACAAAATCCTCATTTTAAACATTAGAAAACTGAAGCTCAGTTTTCACACTTGCCCGTGGGCCACGAAGACTGGAAACCTAGTTGATGTTCTGGCGTCTTGCCCTACCATACACTGTACATCCCGTAATGTCCCTTATTCGTTTAGTTCAAATACTTCAGATACAAAATCCTGAAAGGCTATGCCACTCGGCATGCATAATCCACATGCGCCACGGACTTTTGAATGATCCAAACATAGCAGACTTTTGTTTCCAGGTGTGAAAGTCCAGCCTCCTGTGAGCTGGCAGGAGGAAGGCACAGGGCCCAGGGGTGGACGGGACACTGCCAGCAAGCGCATTCATGGGGGCGCGCCCTGGATTAGGCTCACCGAGCTTTGCGTCCCTCATTCTGCAACCCTCAGACAAGTTCCTTCCCTACTGTGAGTTTCCTCAACTCTAAAATGACCATTAATACCCACCACCAGGGCCGGGGGTGGGGACGTGGTGAGGGGCTGTGTGGGAAGCAGCCGTCACAGAGGGGGCAGGAATGCTCACGGCACCTGGGTTACGGGAGCGGGACAGACGTTTGCCCTTCCCTCCCTCCCTCCGCCTGGCACGCTGGTCCTCTCCTCTCTACCTTGAGAGCTCCTCGTCGGCCACTGAAAACACTCCACTTGGCGGCTGCCTTCCCAAGGGGCGAAGGCGCAGTCACTGCCTGCCTCAGTCCGTGCACCGTGTCCCCGTCATCGTCCCGTCCCCGTCATCACCTCCCTCCTTCCCTTGACTG
>NW_011888859.1:3525683-3530029 GCF_000151845.1 Pteropus vampyrus | reverse complement strand
GAAACCTAGTTGATGTTCTGGCGTCTTGCCCTACCATACACTGTACATCCCGTAATGTCCCTTATTCGTTTAGTTCAAATACTTCAGATACAAAATCCTGAAAGGCTATGCCACTCGGCATGCATAATCCACATGCGCCACGGACTTTTGAATGATCCAAACATAGCAGACTTTTGTTTCCAGGTGTGAAAGTCCAGCCTCCTGTGAGCTGGCGGGAGGAAGGCACAGGGCCCAGGGGTGGACGGGACACCGCCAGCAAGCGCATTCATGGGGGCGCGCCCTGGATTAGGCTCACCGAGCTTTGCGTCCCTCATTCTGCAACCCTCAGACAAGTTCCTTCCCTACTGTGAGTTTCCTCAACTCTAAAATGACCATTAATACCCACCACCAGGGCCGGGGGTGGGGACGTGGTGAGGGGCTGTGTGGGAAGCAGCCGTCACAGAGGGGGCAGGAATGCTCACGGCACCTGGGTTACGGGAGCGGGACAGACGTTTGCCTTTCCCTCCCTCCCTCCGCCTGGCACGCTGGTCCTCTCCTCTCTACCTTGAGAGCTCCTCATCGGCCACCGAAAACACTCCACTTGGCGGCTGCCTTCCAAAGGGGCGAAGGCGCAGTCACTGCCTGCCTCAGTCCGTGCACCGTGTCCCCGTCATCGTCCCGTCCCCGTCATCACCTCCCTCCTTCCCTTGACTGCGAGCTTCTCTGCGATGACTTGCCGAGTGAACGACAGAGGCCGACAGCCCCTCACCTTCCTCCTGGCCCCGGGCGTTGGTGATTCTGCTGACCACACGATCCACTCCACTCTGGGCAGCACAGAGGCGGGACCCTCCCCTCCTCCACCCTGCTCCCCAGCCTTGAAGGCCAAACCACCTGCCCTCCTGCCTCCTTCCCCTGCGACAGGCCCCTCGCCCCCATCTGGGCCAGTCTTAGTCACAGGAGAGAACCAGCACGAGCAGGAGAACCAGGAGTCAGTACACATGCGCTTTTTTAAAAAGTCAAAGCTTCTGCCCTTGTTGAGATACAAAAAAAAAAGAAAAGAGAAAGGAGAAAGATTTTCTCTTAACTCACATGTGACCTGACGAGGCTGCACTTTGACACCCTAAACTTTAGGGGGCGGGAAAGGAAGACCAGAAGCAGAAAGGGAATGCAGAAAAGAGCAGGTTATCAAAGGCGCCATTCTGTTATCTTAAAACAGACTGCCATGTTGACAGGATGGGAAGCCCGTCACCGCAGGCTCCGTGACAGCAAAGCCAGGGTCTGTCCTTATTCTCGTAAGACCCCCAGTCCTTGGCACGGGGCTTCTCAAGGGACATTCGATGAAGGATTGAAGGAATGAAAGCGACATACTACTGCATAGTCATCCTGGAAGCATAAAAAGTCTACTTGCTACACTCTAATCATTTTAGCGCATTTGCATAAAAGCCCCGTGACATTCATTCCACTGGCTTTGGAATCACCTCGGCCGCCTGGAGGCCTGGAGGCCAGGGGCTGATGCCAAGTGCTAATGACTTCAACAGGAGAGCTTGTGCTAAACAACTCTCCCACCTTTCTTAAAGGTTAGATGGTTTGACTCTGGGTTTCTAAGAATAGACACTGTAACATTTAACATTTATTTAGTACTGAACTCAGACGCAGTTTTCATAATTTTAAAAGTTAACTTTAAAAGCCTTTCATTATTTTTTGTAGGCATGCCATCTTTATGCATAAAGTATGCTCTAGAAACACAGAACATTAATTCCATCTTATTTTTAGAGTACTGGAAGAAGTCAGTGTTTAAAGAAATCCTTTTGTTAGCCTTTTTTGTAAGGCAAAGGAACCTTTTGAAAAGTGAACAATCATCTATTCTTTTACATTTCAATTTTCATATATCCAGTTTGCTTAAAGCAAATTCAATCTGGTGTCCTCAGCTGTCTTTACAACCGAATTGGAGAGACGATATGGCCACTCAGTTGAGCAGATGCTTTTTTTTTTTTAATAGCTGCAGAAATGAATTTGCAAACTGAATTAGTGGCAGAGAATTGACATGAGTTGGTCAAGGAAATGAGATGCCACTCACTTTTCTTGGATGCCAGAAAATACGATCCCAGGAAAGGTGACCACAGCGGGCCCTGGATGGGAATACTTAGCCGCAGCCCTGTGGGACAGCAAGCTATGGAAGGGCAAGGGCCCAGGGTCAGAGGGGACAGGCAGCCAGAGAAAGCGCTGCCAGGGCCCGGCCTGGCCTCATGGAGGACCCAGTTAGGCCGCCATCAATTATTCACCCTGCGTACATATATGCTTTATCTCCTCACCTAGAACACGCATTTAAAATCGGGAACTGGCTGCTTAAAAAAAGAACCACCGGAAGGTAAATGAGTGACGTTGAAAGGAAAAAGTGGAGAGACTATTATTCATCACGTGCTTTTGGCGGGGCGTAACCGAAAGACGCTCTCGTGCCCGTTTTGAGAGGTTTTGTGAGTTGCACGCTTTTGCCTCCGTCTCACTCAGTCTTTTTCTCTCACGTGCTCATAAAATGACGAGGACGGGAACCAACTGGGGCTTCATGTCCACGGAGTGGGCACCATGCGGCCCCAGCAAGTGCAACACCAAGTCACGTTTACACTGAAAACCGCAGGGCAGCGAGGGGGCCACGTGAGGCTCCCACCGGCCAAGCCGCCCCTAACGGTCCTCGGCCCGGGCCTTCATCGAGGGCCCCTCGGCACATCACTAACTAATGCCAGGGACACTATACTCCACGTGCCTGTCTTCCTCTCCCTCCCTCCCCCCTCCCTCCCACTCCCCCGCTCCTTCTAACAGAATCATAGTTCCCAGGAAGGCAGTGGCTTCTTTCAGCAAGATCACAGATAATCCCAAACATAACTCAACTTCATGATCCACTAACAGATATTCTTTTTTCTACAAACGCTGCACAGCCTCAGAAACCTTTCTCTCGGGCAGATCTGAAAGACCAGACTCGAATGGGGCGTGATTTTTTTTTACGTGGGTCGCTTTCTATAATCATATTCCTCAGAAACCTTGACCAGGACTTGGGGTGAGACAATCTCTTCATTTGCAGTGGTGGAGGGCTGACGTGTACGTCATCAGTAGCCCACACAGAATCCCCTCGCCTGCTCGCGAGGCGATGTGGCCTGGGACATCCCAGGACACGGTCTCCTGGGATGCCACGCCTGGGCCGTGGCAACCGCACTCCAGCCAGCTGCCCGGAGTCTCATGCTCTTTCACGGGAGACCTGAGGCATTTGTGAGGGACGCGTCCCAGATGTCAGCAACTTACAAATCCCACCACAGTGCGCAATTTCCCCCTAAATCGGGTACGTGACGATGAGTGGAGACATGAAGGGTGGCAGCAACTGGGCCGACTTGCCAGCTAAGTGACACACTGCCTGCCGCCCACCTGCCTTCGAGTCAAGGCTATTCCCCTGCACGCACGCCTTAGCGAAAGTGCAGATCAGCGCGTGCTGTGAGTCGGCTTCGAATACCCGAAACCATTCGCGCGACAGCCAGAACACCAAGAGACCAGCATCGGTTTGCAAATGAATGTCTTATTTCCGAGCTGTGAGAGTCCAACGGGCGGACATTTCATTTCAAAGCAGCCAGGGTGGAAGCTGGTTTTCCAGTCCCGTATGGACCCTGCACGATTCACCACCCCCCACACACAGTCTCACCGTCCCCGCCAGTCTCAGAAATACCATTTAACAGCCACCGATCCAACACGTCCGACTTTTGTTTGCCAAGGCCTGTTCTAAAGTAGTTTTAATGAATCAAGTCAAATTACAGGCCACGACCAATTCAGCTGTCCCTTGGACCCACTCGAGAACGCTCCAGCATGAAATTCTCCTTGCGAACTCAGGGGCCACTTTCTCGATTCACATCTAATGCCCTTCGAGCTGCCTTGTGGCCTTTTAGGAGCTAGAGCCTTGTCAACATCAAGCATCACATTTTGGAAAGTTGAAATGTCTCCCTGGGAACGAATCCCTCCCCGAAATTATAATGTGTATGGAAAGAAAGCCTGAGTCCCTTCACAACTAACCATTCAAGAGAAAACGACCTCTTCCACTCAGTGTTAGGTGTTGGAGAAATATCAAAAACACGGTTGATTCTAAATAATCTCTTTTTCTCTTTAAGCCTCTCCTGCCTTCCCCCCCTGCCACCCCCCAAGCAGCTATACACTGAGAAAGAGGCCACAAAAAGCCTCTAAGCTGTAAATCCATTTACTGTTTGTATGGGACATGGCCCCGTGGAGGGATGGCATTGACCCAGCACTGCCTACGACAGAGGCCTACGACGCAGGATATAGAGCAAGGGCACGGCGGGGTGTGCTTGGCCTACGTGGCTTGGCCGGGAGAC
>NW_011888859.1:3520427-3525633 GCF_000151845.1 Pteropus vampyrus | reverse complement strand
ATGAGTGGAGACATGAAGGGTGGCAGCAACTGGGCCGACTTGCCAGCTAAGTGACACACTGCCTGCCGCCCACCTGCCTTCGAGTCAAGGCTATTCCCCTGCACGCACGCCTTAGCGAAAGTGCAGATCAGCGCGTGCTGTGAGTCGGCTTCGAATACCCGAAACCATTCGCGCGACAGCCAGAACACCAAGAGACCAGCATCGGTTTGCAAATGAATGTCTTATTTCCGAGCTGTGAGAGTCCAACGGGCGGACATTTCATTTCAAAGCAGCCAGGGTGGAAGCTGGTTTTCCAGTCCCGTATGGACCCTGCACGATTCACCACCCCCCACACACAGTCTCACCGTCCCCGCCAGTCTCAGAAATACCATTTAACAGCCACCGATCCAACACGTCCGACTTTTGTTTGCCAAGGCCTGTTCTAAAGTAGTTTTAATGAATCAAGTCAAATTACAGGCCACGACCAATTCAGCTGTCCCTTGGACCCACTCGAGAACGCTCCAGCATGAAATTCTCCTTGCGAACTCAGGGGCCACTTTCTCGATTCACATCTAATGCCCTTCGAGCTGCCTTGTGGCCTTTTAGGAGCTAGAGCCTTGTCAACATCAAGCATCACATTTTGGAAAGTTGAAATGTCTCCCTGGGAACGAATCCCTCCCCGAAATTATAATGTGTATGGAAAGAAAGCCTGAGTCCCTTCACAACTAACCATTCAAGAGAAAACGACCTCTTCCACTCAGTGTTAGGTGTTGGAGAAATATCAGAAACACGGTTGATTCTAAATAATCTCTTTTTCTCTTTAAGCCTCTCCTGCCTTCCCCCCCTGCCACCCCCCAAGCAGCTATACACTGAGAAAGAGGCCACAAAAAGCCTCTAAGCTGTAAATCCATTTACTGTTTGTATGGGACATGGCCCCGTGGAGGGATGGCATTGACCCAGCACTGCCTACGACAGAGGCCTACGACGCAGGATATAGAGCAAGGGCACGGCGGGGTGTGCTTGGCCTACGTGGCTTGGCCGGGAGACGGGAGAATTAAGAAAACAAAATTCCAACAGGTCACTGGACAGCGTGAGCATAGCTCTGACTGTAAACGGTTTATAAGAAAGCCTTACACAACAAGAAAATGAGGTCCGTTTGGAGAGACGGCCAACTTATAAAAGTTTGCAATTCAGCCGTCTTTTTATATCTTCAGAGGAGACTGCTACTTACTTTTCCAACCACCTGCCACTGATCACATCCGGGAGCCTCTGTCCTCTCTGCAATTGGAAAGAAAACATCCTTGCCTCTTTGGACAACCTTGCCCTCATTGCTTGCTTCTCCTTTTCCTGAAATGACCGCTTGGACTTAGCCGGCCCTTTAAATCCCAGTGAGGGGACGGAAGCGGGGCTGTAAACCTGTCATGGCAGAGAGGAAGGAAGGAAACGAGGGTTTGTTTCACCTGAGCCAGGTGCCAGGCTCAAGGTGGCTGCCGGGCCTCAACCCGTCTACCGAGCTTCTATCAGCCATCGTTAACCTCGTGTCACAAACGACGACCTCCAGCTTCTAGAGGCCGGCTCAGCACCTCAGCTCCTACTGCCATGCGAGGTGGAGCCTACGTTTGAAGTCAAGGTTTATGCTCTTTTCAGTGATGTTTTCTGCAGTTCACCGCCCCCCGCCCCCAAAAAGGGTCTGCAGCTCAGGGGGCTTGCCGATGGCCTTGGTACAGGTCAGCGAGAGGAGTCCGCGGGGCCGTAAGGTGAACCCCGCCTGCCCAAGTGCTGCTCCCGAGGCGTCGATGACCTTGCTGGGTTTGAGCTGCCAGCGAAGCACATGGGAGCAAATCATCTCCAGAGGATCTAGTTGCCAAAGATGTTGTCAAAATTTCTGGCTTTCTCTCTCTCTGGAATTACGACAAGCTACACATTTTTCACTTTCTATAGCTCTCTTTGGAACATCTCCCAGGCTGCTTACTACGGTGTCACTCTCGAGAAGCCGTCCAAGGTTTACAAAGCAGTCGCTGGACTTATGCCAACATACCACAAGCCACAAGGGGACAGGGCACGGACTCGTGACACAGGGAGGAAGGCGACTAGTAGCTTCAATAAATAAAACGAGGAGGGCCCGGGTGACAGGAAGACGGGCCTGCACACGCCACACTTTTGTTCCCATTATACTCAACTCACGAGCTGCTTCAGAGATTTCAGAAATGGAGACAATAGATACTGGGCTGCACCTAAAGGACCCAATAAATATTGTCTACTCATTTATTCTTATGTAAGAAAATGATTTCTTATTTAAGAAAAAGAAATGAAACTCAAGCTACAATTTAGATGTGACAGTATGCTACGGTTTGTCTTTTTTTTTTTTTTAATGCACATCAATCCTTAATTACATTTTAAAATAATAATTTAAAAATTATCTCAGCAGATACCACAGTATATTCCTTATTTTTGCTTTAGTCCAGCTGTGCCTCAGGCCTATGATATGTCTCTGATGTCTCTTCAACTACCCGGGCGATTTTACATTTAAGGAACAAGTAAACATTTGGTGGCGAATATAAATTAATATATATATATACACACACATATATACTCGCACAGTCCTCTGTATTTTCTATTTTTGAAAGGCTTCTCACTACAACTATTTAAATAGCCCTGTTAGTGGAATTAGATGAGTTCCAATTTTGTTTTGTCACACGTGGAAACGAAGCTGTTAGTTCACTAATAATGATACCCGATGATGGCTTTTTTCCTACTGGCGAGGTTGAGCTTTTACTCAGCCATCTCTACCTCTTTAGTAAGGTCCCCTTGGGGTCCGGGATATATTTTTCTCTTGCAAAGAAAGCAACACGTCTCTGAAGTGAAATAAACTCCACAATCTTCATTTTTTAGCACTAAATTCTAACTCGCCCATCTTCAACCCCAGAGTCAACCTGCGGTTGCCTAAGAGGTGTCTTTGCATTTCTTAGGTTTAGTGAGAATCGTGAAGTCCAAGTCTGCAAATTATTTGTTTTAAATAATAAATCAGGAAGGATTCAAGGCTGCGCCCCCGTAACGATCACCGTCATTAATATTCAATGTGTTTTCCTGAGTAGGGGGAAAAGGATGAGTGAGGGGGGAAGTTCATGAGCATCGCTCATAATTTCGGCTGACGAAAATCTTGGAATGAATCATGGCTCTAATCAGTGGTGCTATAGACTGAGGGCAAAGCTGACATTAGAACTGATTTTTTTTTACAGGAAAATTGTAAAGACCACTGAAACATCCTAACATGGCAAACCGATACCTATGGGGGAACTGGCGGGTAGAGTTGCAAATTTAGCAAACGAAAATACACAAGACATTATGTGTAGTATAAGTATGTCCCAAATATTGCATGGGACAGACTTATACTAAAACTTATTTGCTGAGTGTCTGAAATTCAATGCAACTGGGAGTTCCGTATTTTATTCAGCGCCCTGCGAGAGAGTCAAGTGTAGGGGCCTCGGGAAAGCTGGGCTAACACGGTGGGCTGTGTTCAGCTCCACAGCAAGGTGGGCACCCTGTCTGTCAGAATGTTTACCTTTACCACGTATCCCTGACTCCAAGACTGCTACTCCCTCCCTTCCACACGCTCCCATTTTTCTCTACCAGATAATTATTGCGAGCTTACCATAGGCCTTGGACTGTTCTAGGAGCTGGAGACAAAGAGATGAATAAAACTCTGACTTAAAGAAAGAATGAAATAAACAAGTGAATGGACGTGTGCGATAAAAGCTTCTAAATTAAGACAGAAAGAATGTGTGAGTGTGGAAAAGGGAGCGGGGGAGGGAGAGGGGACAAGGAGGGAAGAGAAAAACGGAGTAGTCGCCTGACATTCTCAAAACATAGCACTGGAGCCATTCAGTGCAGAAAGCATAGAGCCCTCAGGCCAACCGTGCACCTCAGGACGCCAATGTCCGAAGGAATGACCACTGCACCTCCCCTTCAGAACACCTGCTGGTGTATTCTGGGGACATCAAGAGTTAACACTGTCTACAGACTGTGTTGAGAAGGTACGCCTGTGCCCGGGGACACAACCCGCCCTGCCCAGCGGCAGGTCCAGGAGGAATGCGTGGACGCAGATGGACCGACACTCGCCATCACCATCAAGGCAACTCACGGAGTGGGAAATAACATTCCCACAGCTCCCAAATCCCTTCCCCTGTTCCAAAGGACCAGGACAAGTATCTGATCCTGGGCTGTGGTCACACGGTGCCAACCAGAACCAGGAAACTTGCCATCATTTATCAGTTACAGCCGAGGACATCACGCCTTTGGCTCGCACCCCAAGTGCTAAGGACTTCTTTTTATATTCATAACCATAAATAAATCAATTTTTAAAAATTTACAACAAAATGTCTATCTTTAACACAATGCCTATTTTTTAAAAAATATTTTAAAAAGGGAAAGCACATCCCATGTTAACCTGTAGAATTATTCTGCTCTTTGGCACCCAGAAGCAAAGATATGCAAATAAGGGCCCTCACTTTCATTGCATCCACCTTTCATTTCAATCGAGTTCCTCCCAGAAGGATAGTAACGGGTCTCACGGAATGACGCATGTTGAAATCGATGCCTTTTCATACGAGATAACCCACACTCTTCAGTTTTGAATCATACTCCTAACAAGGGGACGATCTCAAATAGCCCATCGCTCACAGCAACTATTCAGAATCTGCATGTGATGCTTTGAGTAACCACGACCACATCAAAGTGTGAAAGAAAGAATGAGAACCGCAGAACCGCAGGTCCGAGGGGGCTCACACGACCTCAGACAATTGCCTACTGGGCTCCCTGAGTTGTCTAACTCCCCCGAAAGTGGCCTGTGTCCAGGCAGCCTCTCCCGTGTGGGCCTCTCTCCTGTGGCTCCGTTTCTTCGCGGACAGCTCCAAGCGCCCGGGAGCCTGCACCCGCGCCCCTGCACTCGCCCCCTCCAGTGCCACCGCGGGTACGTCCATCCTTCGGCTGCACGTCACTTATTTTAAGCCAGTGGCCATTAAACCCCTCAACTCTTCTCTAGGGTGAGCATGTTAATCCTCCTGTGACATCTACAGGGTCCCCCAAATCTAGGTCATCTCTCATGGACACATTCAAAACGTGAGCCTCCCTGTATGGGAACTGGAACTGAACACTTTGGAGGCGGCCGGATTCGCCCAGAGCAGGATGACATTGTTGAGGACTGTCATCCACGGCGGCTCGAACCACA
>NW_011888859.1:3498969-3519057 GCF_000151845.1 Pteropus vampyrus | reverse complement strand
ATCCGCCTCATCTCGAACCAACCTCGTCCCCCTGCTTCGCTCCTGGACAGTGCCGTCTTCTCTTTCACGTCCATCCTGGACGGTGCGTCTTCCCCTTCCGGGTAAGGCCCCTCCCAGAGCGGCGTTTTGCACAAGGCCCGCGTTTCTTTTTCATTAGGATTCGGTGTCGCTTAACGTATGTCAGCAGGATTACATTGTGGAGTTGATTGTCCCTCGCGGCAGCTTCCCTTTCTGAAACGGACCATCGAATTTATCTCTGAACCCTTTGAAATCTGACTTCCAAAAACCGTTATTGTACAAACGGTAGGTTAGCTACTGTGATCAAGGCCGGTGTTCGCACGTCCTCTTGTATATACTTGGTCGTGGCAACGCTAGACTGTGCCTCTGTGATGAGTTCCCACCAGCACCTGGACAAACAGGCATCATTTTCCCCATGTTTACAGACAGACTCAGGGAAATCCGGCCTGTGGCCCAGAGCCACCCAGTGAGTAAATGGCAAAACCAAGACAGGCACAGCTCTGGGTGGCTCCAGACCCCAGATGCTTCCTTGGCCCTATGCTGTCACGAGCTCTCTGAAAAGTTCTTTTTCTCCCTTTACTACTTCTTTTCCTATGTCGATACATAGTATTTACTTTTTTTTTCTAACTATATTTTTAATTTTGACCTTTGTATATGTATTGAGGTGTAACTGACATAATGTTATATTAGTTTCAGGTGAAAAAGTATACTCTTTGCAGTGTTCGATTTTATATGGCAAACAGAAATCTTCTATATTTTTAGGAATCTAAAACAATGCCCAGATTTAGAGTGATAGGTGATTTTATCTTTTCATACTTACCTCTATCTTATACTTTTTCTACAGTATGCATTAAACGTATGGTTTTTAAAATAGAAATAAGAATAGAAATAGAATATGAACATTCCAAGGCCCAATTTTATCTCTAAAATGGGACAGATACGCTTCCTCCCTTAACATTTAATAAAAGTCAAATGAAATTACAAAAGGGAAGTTCTGCAAAAAGCAGAAGCTTCATGACTGAAATTTTATTATAAATTATAAATTATTATAAAAACAGAGGCACCAAGTCGGCTGCACTGAGACGGGGGTGTGCCGGCCTGCATAAGCTTAGGCCTCCGGGGGGGGTCTCTGCTGACGGTCCCCTCGGGCTCACATTTTGAGTTGACTGTCAGATGTGCCTAGGACTGAGGTCTCGCTCCTGAAGGCCTTTGGTTTACATCCCCTGCCCTGATCAGCCTCCACACGGGAGCAAATGTGATGGGTATACACAGGTATACAGAGGACTCGGCCCCCCTGGCCTCAGTCAATTCATTAACTAACCAATGTGAATACTTGAGGAGTTTTCCCAAGTATATTCTAACAACTTATGTTAATTAAACGAGCACTATGCAAAATTTAAGTTCGCAAAACGGAAGCAGGGTCTTAAAGGAACCGGACGCCTGGCTTGTCAGGCGTGGGCAGAAGCCTGCCCAAGGCTACACGGTAATGACGGAGTCCAAGACCGTAACCTAAACTCTCCGTTCTAAAAACTTAATCTAAACTCCTGAGTCAGTTTAAATTGCTTAATTCTCATCAAGGCCAGCCTGCTTGGAAATCAGATGCTTACAGTATATAGTAGAAACGGGAACACTTTTTCTCGGTCGAACAGTTATGTAGATTTAAATGCATATTTCTCAGTTTTAAAAGTTATATAGATCAATGGCTTGGCAGCTGGCTGGAATAATTCTGAAATTTAAAAATCTGCAGGGTGCATCTGTTAGCAGTTTTGGGTTTCTACCGCAGACTAACAATTTGGTGATAGCAAGCTGTCTTCCAATTAATGTTCCAGAGAACATTTCACTTCAAGATTTTTAGAACGAGAGCCAAGATTTTCTGGGATTCGGTTATATGAAGCATCATCGCAGTTTTTGCCTTTTACAAATTCTTCACATCCAGGGTTAATATGCAGTACGTTTTGAAAAATGTTTTGTTTGATTTTTTCTAAAAAGCTGAACTGAGACTCTTTAACAGGTGACCTGCCTTTCATCTCTCCTAACCTAATGGATAAAAACATTAAAAACCGCCATAAAAACATTTAAAGCCACCACCACGTGATATTTACATCATTCCCTCTCTCAAAATTATGAAACTTTCCCTCGTGTTTTACCCTTAGGAAACTTGGACTCGGACCTTACAGAGGCTCACTGTCCCGTTCGGTTTTCTTAGGCTCGCTCCCCCCCGGCCATCTCTGTGCAAAATCACACCCCCTACCATCTCCAAAAACCATGAGACTAACCTTCCTTATGCAGCCTTTCGGATGAATCCCTCTTAGCCGCCAGACCGGGATCCCATGGAGTCACATGCAACACTGGGTACACACTGGTGTCCATGTTTTCCTGCCTTCTGTTACTATGACACTCGGAGCTTCTAAACGGATGACAGCATTTATTCTCTAGCACCCAACACAGTGCCTGGACACTCAATCATCTGTTGGGCGAACAAATAAATAAACAAAGCCTAAAGCCAAACAATGACCAATACGTGCTCATTCTTTATAGTTAAAACTTTTCCTTTTTCTGTACTATTTCAAAGAATAATGGAGAAACTCTCAAAATCTATATACTAATACTTTTTTTTTTTTTTAATTTGAAAACCGAAAAGAAAAACTGGTAAAAAAAAAAAAAAAGTCTCACGCCCTGGCATTTTCTGCCTCACGTCATAGCTTCTGGTTTATAATTTGTTAGCTTTATGGAACTATAAGCTATGGGCATGGGACATATGAATATGGGATTCATGTCTTACTCAACTTCTTATCAACTATAAAACCTGTGTAATGTCACATACAAGCAGCAAATAATTATTTCAAGAAATGCCTAGAAATCTGGGCAGGACATTCTTTACTTTCCCTGAATGAACAAGAGAGAACAAAGCAGCAAATAATTATTTCAAGAAATGCCTAGAAATCTGGGCAGGACATTCTTTACTTTCCCTGAATGAACAAGAGAGAACAAAGCAGATAAAGAGATACATTTATACACATAAGACTATTACTAGGATTAGCACAGGTACAAGGGGCGAAATATAGAGAAAACGAGGAGCAGGAGATGTGTATGAACCTCTTGGACAGAAAAAGCAGGACGTGAAGTACCGTTTGTATGTGCCGATCCAGGCAGGCCCCCACACGGGCCACCATGGACAGCGCGGTGGCCAGGGAAAGTTAGGTGGAGAATATTGAAGGTGACTAGTCACTTGGTCTCCGGGACAGTCAGCAGTCAAATGTTTATAGCTCTTGGAATGCTAAACCTCTACCGTGTGAAGTCAGATATATGTAGGCAGTTAAAAAATGGTAACATTTTTGCCAAAACTGTTGTCTAACACCATCTATACCGGATTAGAACGGGCATTGAGTCAATTTCCCTTCCTTTAAGCTCTAGGTTGGGATGTGTATTTTTACCATTACAGCAGAATGTCTACTGAAATGCCTAAAATATGTGGCAGGTACTCAAAGAATGCTTTCTTACTAAATCCTCAACCTTTAGAATATTCTAGGACTGCTTCAGGTTGCCATGATGGACGGAGTCTTCATTCTGCTGCCGAAGATGCTCCGTCCTCGGAACAGACTATAGCAAGCAGAGGTTTAACGCTGACGTGCGGGCTACATTTCAGAACCCTAGGGAAGCAGGTCTCATCACAGGCGATGCCACTGACGGAACACGGACAGAGCATATGCTGGCACTGTCTCAAGAACGGGGTCCCCTGTGATCCTCATAGTTTTGCAGGACAGGTGCTAAGGCAGCCTCCTGCATGAGGAACAGGCTCCGGGATGCGAGGCACGCAAGGTGGGCAGCAGAGCCGGGTCCGAACCCCAATCTTCCAATGCTCTTTTTACTCTATGCCAGTGACTGCGAAAATCCAGAACCTGGGTGTGACATCTGTTACGGAAAAATGCCACTTACCCTGCTGCGACTGTTAAGAAATATCAATTAAAATGATACACTAACTCCTTGCCCCAAACTAGAGGGATCGTGGCTAAAGTACTATTATTTGCAAAGCAGGCAGAGTAAGAAGAAATCCCACGTCCCCTTCCCACCTCCCTCCTTCCCCTCAGTGGCTCAGTGGTATATAAAGCGAATACCGCCACATGCAAACACATCTGCCAAGCAGCAGGAAACAAACCTACAGGCCACGCCCACTCCTTCACTGTCAAGACTTTTTGGCATTGTGTGTCGCATTCCACCAGCAAGTATTTCCAGTGACTTAATCTCCACATCCACTGCCCACGGCCCTCACGCAGGCCACTCAGTCCTCGCCCTGCCCCTGAGGGTGACTGCGGGTCACTAGCCAGCACGCCTCCCAGCAGCATCTACCCCGTTACCCTCTGCTGGTCCCACCCAACATTACCGTCCTGGGTTCTGCACCCATCACCTCCAGCTGTGTACCTCGCTTCCCGCTCCGCTAGGTCCTGTTTCTACATTCCACTATGGAGGTGCAACGCCCACTATGGAGGTGCAACGCCGTTTAAAAAAAAGAAAGGGGGAGAGGGAGAATGTCCCACCCCAAACACAAACACGCACAGTGTTTCCTTGCCACAGTCGAGTGGTTTTTCTCGTAAAGGGAGGCGTTCGTTTACTTAGTGCTCCCTTACTTTTCGTAAATACAGCCAAGGCTAAGTTTTAATGTATACAGTCAACCTAATAGAGCACTTATGATGACAGGCGATGAATATTTTCAGCTAAGTATAATGAGGAGTGGTAATTTTAAATAGACTTTCCTTGGGGAATACGAGGAATGTTCAGGGCTTTCCAAAAAAGTATCCTTTATAAACCGCTTGCTGCCAAGTGTTTCCTGGCTGCCCATCTGCCCTGGAGAGTGACGGTGACCACTAAAGGCCGGCTGGGTGACCGTGGGTTCCCGGACTTGGGAGACAGGTCAAAATGCAACCCACACCCAGTTTCCATTTAGATTCTCGAAGGACCATTGAATCTGATATATACAAAATAGCTTCTGTTTGCTCATCAGATAGGAATAGATAGGATACACGCACGCACGCGCGCACACACACACACGCGCACACACACATACACACAGGCTGACATAACATGAAAAATGAAACATACATCCTAATAATTGTCGTCTAGAACTATGTGAGACTTAGGGGGTGGGCAGGATGTGACTGCTTCTAGACGGGGTTACTAAAGGTCAGAAGGTCGGAAGTGACCTTTTAGGGAAAACTAAAGTTTGCTCTGGGGTTCATCATGTTCCAAAGTCAAAACCAAGCTCTTTTCTTTTAAGAGGTAAGGTCAAATACTTCTTTTTCCTATCATCCATTAATCCTTCCTGAGTATGCCATGGTCCCCTGCGGGCCAGATCCTTCCCACCCACAGGTCTCTCTTCCTGTCCTCCCTCAAAGCCAGCTTGTGGCTTGGCCCTACAGAGATTCCCGCCGGGTGCCCTGTCGGCAGGCGCCTGGGGTAGGTAGAGGGGGAGGGGCTCCTAAAATGTTATTTAAAGAGATTTTTCAGGCTCTAGTGTACAGGAGGCTTCAAAAGAAACAGCTAAATAAAACAACAGAATGAGTACTCAAGTGCACACCAGGACCGAGCTAGACGGGACCTGCACCATTTCCTGCCGGCCCCAAACAGCCCTCTGGGAAACGCGCAGCTGCGACATTCCTGTTCCACATGACCGGCTCCAGGCTCAGACAGTTCAAGTGCCTTCCCTGCCACCTCGATGCTAATCCGGGGCAGACACCGAATGTGAATCAGATCAACCTCAAAGGCCCATGTATTTCACAGGACATGATAATGCCTATTTTACACGGAGCAATCTCTGCAAAGTAAAAACAGCCTTGCTACTGCTTCCGTTCAAAAAAAAAAAATAAACTTTCTTAATTACGCTGGAAGAACTTCAAAATGTTTTCAAACGACAAAGATAATTAAGTAGTGCACATTCGGAAAGTCATCCGGGGTAGAGAGAGAGAAAAGAAAGGTACTCAACATTCTACATACGCGAGAAAGTCAAGGCCCCAGCCACACCCCTCGTGTGCCTAGAATTTAAGAAGTTGCTTCCTTGAAAATCCACCAGAAAAAGTAAACCAGCTTTATAGTTAAATGTGAATTTCTAGTTGTGTTTAGACATAAGTACTAACTTGGAAAGAAAACAGATGACTAGTCTATAATAAACATTAAATCTCAGTTATCTACCATGTTGAGAAATGGGATATTCCATATAATTTTTCAGAACTATGATTATACACGGAACATAAATCAGATTCCATCCTTGATGGCACATCTGGACACAATAAAACGCAAGGCCTTTGGCTTATTATGCTTGCTCTCAGTTTTCTGTCTTATCTCACAGGTAAAGCTACCAGCTGTTACTGCTTGCTGCTGTCCGCTCTGCATGAGATGCTCGTCCAGTTGCTGGACTAGATGGTGAAATTTCTCGCTCTACCAGGATCGTGTCAGCCTCCTCTCTGTAATTATTGTAGACTAGCGGAACAGGTGACCAAGACTCTTCGAGCAAATCTGACACATGAACCTAAGTTCGTTCCCTTATGAATGCATGGGCTCCTAAGAAACCTATCTGCGTTCATGCAGATGGGGAGTAAGCTGGACCTGCAGGCCGTGTCCTTCGATCTGCCTGTGCACACATACAGAAGGCCCCCAACTCCCGGACGGCCTGCTGGTCCCTGACAACGAGACCGGGAACCCGCTTCCTTGACACATCCCCCTTGACCGACTGACAACACGGCAGTCTGCAGACTGCACCTCTACAGCTCACGTCTTCGGTTTACAAAGTGAAAGGGAAGTTTCACAGTCACCTGTTGATGCAGGTGGACAGAGAGCCAAACTGGACAGTTCCTGTCACATCCTAAGGACAGAGCCAGGTCTGCGTGTTTGCTGTTGTATCACCGGTGCCCCCCGAGGGACGGAGCACATGGTAGGCACCCTCACCGCTCACCGAGTCTCGGCGAGTTCTAGGTAAACGTCTAACTCGAGGTTACAAGCCATTCTGGCACATCGGCTATCCGGCATCCGTCCTCCTCACGCGCACTAGAAAGCTGCTCATTCTGCCTTTTGCTAAACTTGGTAGATTAACCCGCCAAATCCGGATGACTCGATCCTCCTTTCTAAATCACTCAAATCTCACGTGTCGTACAACGGGTGACGGCTGCCTCGTACTCATCGGGTTTCACTAGTTAAAAGTTTGACGACCGCATATAATTTATTATTGTCCACGGAAGAGCAACTTTCAAGGGTGAAAAGATGCACAATTAGAACTGCCACTGGGACCACAGGCACGAACTGGGGCTCTCTGGGGCAAACCGGGACGTGATCGCGCCAATTTTAAGTACGGTGTTAAAGAATCTCTACTCAACCAAAACGAAGTCCAACTACGTATCATGGACCTGTTTGGAGCCGTGCTGATGAAGAGTTAAATGTGACAATGGCGCAGTGTCCTGCTGAATTTCGGGTTGTATCATTATAGGCACAGATGCTCGAGGTAGACAGACTGGCAGATTTAAGGGACACGGCTGCAGGATTGCTGAAAGATAAAACAGTTTGCACCGACTGGAAGTATAAAATATTTTTTTAGAGAATTCAATGATAAGATTTTCCCCCTATATAAATGTATTCTTTTCTCAGTAACCAGGCAAGGCTCCTGGGCCAGAATCTTTTAGCCAAAAATGTCCCCCTCCAGGACCTTCACTGAAGTTAAATTAACAGGAAGATAAAAAGTCAGGGGAACTGGACTTGACATTGTTAGTTACTATGTAAAACTTTTGCATAGAAACCCATTTCCCAAAATGTTTTTCTATTCATACTCAGGGGGCCTTTACTTTCAGTCATTTTGCTCTATAGGTATAAATCTTACTTAAGGGAATAAATTCTAGCAAACCCCATTATTCCTCAGATTTTTATTTTTTTCCTAATTAATTTTAATTTAAAAAGTGGGATTTCCCCTACTAGGAAAATATAGGGGAACAAATAAAATTTAGTGAACTACTTTGCCAAGAGGATTTTTCTCTAATGTTTAGCTGGATGAATGAAGCTTTACTGTTATTGTCACAGTTTTATTGTTATGCCACGAGGCATATGATGCAACTTTTGTGCCCCGGAATAGAGACACTAACTGTTGTGGTATCGGATAATAAGGCCTGAAGGAAAATTTGAGTACAAAGTCAACCCTAGTCCATGATTCTTGCTTTTAAGAGCAAATTTTTAATTACAAAAAGTCCTGGCTTCTGGAGAGAATATTTATCATTACACTGTATAAAAACTACCTAGAGAATTCTATCATACCTGTTTTGGAAAACCAGAGTATTGGGGGAAAATGGGTAAATGATATCAAAGATGCTGATAAAAATATACGTACATATATTTTTTATGAATAAAAAGTAAATATCTATGATGCCTATTTTACCAATGTCTCTTGCATTGTTTTCTCATTTTTATAGGTGTCTAAGTATAAAGAGGTGTTTTATATGCTTTTGGAGAAAAAAAAAATCTCTTTACTTACAACTGATTTTATTAATACTTCTAAAAACATTATCTTTCTTGGTTGTTCACTACAATATTGTGGAACCTCGAATTCTCTACTTCCACATTCCTTCATAATAAGGGGAACATGTAAAGTGAAATAGAGAAAACGCCTTTTTATTTCTCTGTTAAATATGACAAATATGAACACCCCAACTGGGCCATTTAATTTCAATTCAAAATTGAATCGAGTGGTCCTAATTGTTTATTAGGAGCTGGGCATGGTCAGGCATTTTGCCAAGCACCACAGATAAAAAGTCGCATAGCAGTAATACCTAAAAATTAGCTCATGGATATCAATCACCCAACTGGAAAAAGGTGGCTCTAAAACTTTCCAATATTGATGAAGGTGTCTAGAATAATCAGTGGGTAGGAATCACCTAGCAAAGTAACTAAGAGCAAATACCTCATATTGTGACAAACGCTATGACTAAAAACTGACATTTGCGTGTACGGAACTCCTACGCTTGCTCTGCTGCCGTCAGTTTGCAAAATGTCTCTCCTGTTCATTTCCGTTGTGAATGACTTATTATTAATTAATGTGAATCTACTTAAAAATCCACATATAAATGCGTTCTGCAAAAATGATACCAAATCCTGCACAGATCTTAACTTTCTTAACTAGAATTCAAGTTTACAGCTGTTCATGGTTATAGTTTGAGTTTATACTAAAGTATTGTATTGAACTGCATTTGAGTATTTCCCATGCTCCTTTAGCTCAAAATGCTGTTAAAAGATACTTAATAAAATTGAACTCTTTGGTCATTGCTTGCCCAATTTTATTCCTTACTTAAAATGTATTGAACACAAATGCCTTCAACTTAAAATTTTTTAAAGATGTGGTTTTCATATATATTTAAATATACAAGAAACCCAAATACAATTTTGAAAGATATTCCCAAAATGTCACATGCAGCTGTAAAACATAGCTTAAAAAGATGAGAAAGACAACAAAGAAAGGCCTTGCAGGACACAGAGCACACATAAGCTCTCAGGAACTTTTATTTTTTTTATTTTTAGGCAAGGCAACCCTTGGTTGGCCTCACAGATTGCAAAGACCTTGTCAGCTTACAATCTATTATTATTATTATTATTATTATTATTATTATTATTATTATTTTGTTGTTATTTTATGCCTACAGCACCTGGTCTTCCTAGGTGGTCTCCCATCCAAATACTAACCAGGCCCGACCCTGTTTAGCTTCTGAGATCAGATGGGATTGGGCTTAGCTCTCAGGAGCTTTTAAGTGGGTCAAAGGGACAAAATTATTCAGTGTGAAATAGGCCCATGTGGTGAATGTCGGTCAAGGTGCACATGAGTTTTAAATTCCTGCAACTATAATCTCCCTACAAATTCAATTAAGCCGAAACTTAATCTTTAATCACTAGGAAAATTTAACATTGTCTAGATTACAACTCGCTAGATTAGTATTGATCAAATAAATGAGTAGAACACGACATTACTTTTACTTGTCAAGTTTAAATCGATGATCTTGAATAAAAATAGATCCTACATTTCATAATCAACCAACTGTCCTCTTTCTAAAATCTTTGTAGCTAAGAACATGGCAGAAGTGAAATCAGATGGAGAAGATGGTTGTGTGTGAGGAAGCCATGATAAATTAACTTTAAACGTCATTTGGTTGATAAAATATTTTTCAACAATGCATTTCCGTTCTTTAACTTGATATAACATTTTCAAAGCTGTGTCTAGTGAAGAGATAAATGCTGAGCGCTGACCAGCATGATTCTATCGGCCCCCCCTGTACCTTTCTCCAGCTCGTTACATGTCACGCCTGACATGAATTCCCTTATCTCATGATGAACAATACAAATGTGAGCAGGCAACCTAAATATTTCTGAAGGGATCAAAGTATGCTGTGATAATTAGCAAGATCAAATATTATTGGAGGCAAACAAAGTGAACAACCTCTAAATCTGAAACGCGACAGCATAGAATTTAAACACACAGTACGCAGTTCTAAAGAAAACGTCACACCGTAGGCAGCGAAGGAAAAGACAAGCTCTCAGTAATGTCCTGTCATGGAGTTGGCTGCAAACTGTCTTGATCCAAACTGCACAGGGCAGATGTTAAGGACACAGGACTTATCATCAGACACCCCTGGGTTAGAACCCACCTTCTGCCCACAACATCTGTACAACTTCGACTAAATTGTGTGTTTCATCTGTGAAGTAAAATTACAGTGCCTATTCTCGCAGGATAAATAATTTAGGTAAAGGGTCTAGTCTATCATGTTCTCAGTACGGAATGATCATCACTGTCATTTCACAGTAACACTGACAGCCACGTGATAATAGTGCTGTCAAAGTGCTTGTTCCAATGCGCCACGATTCTGGGGGCGAGGAGCAGGGAGGGAGGGAAAAGAGGTCGAGACATCCTTTCCAGGTATCTAGAAAAGTCCCAGGAGACCAAGGCCACTGGTGAAACCCCTACACACGTTCAAGGACTTCAAGCCATCAGTCAACGTCTTGGCTCTACTGAGATGCTGGCCTTCTAATTAATTAGGGCTGCAAGATAAAATACTGGACGTCCAGTTAAGTTTGAATTTCAGACACATTTCTATTAAAAAGTCATTTGTTGTTTATCCGATATTCAAATTTAACTGGTGTCCTGTATTTTTACGGGCAAAACCAGGCGACTCTACCTCTGCCTCTCTCGTCTTCGCTTAGAGAACCCGAGGGAATTATTTTACCCGCAGTTCCCACGGACAGAGAACGTGGTGTCTAGCAGTGCAACGAACAGCACCATTCATTGACAAAATTTTTAAGTTTCTCCAAACTCCCAAGGAATTTTTACTGTGGTGTCACTTGGTCAACATTCTGAATAGCTGGTACCTGCACTCCTGCTTTATAGACGAGGAAACCATGGCAGAGAGATGGGCTGTCACCATCTTACATCCGCTGCTAACCTAAGTCCCGACGATCCTTTGCACATGAGCAGATTCTACATAGCTTCCCTCGACCAAGAGGGTGTGAAGAAGTTTTATTGTGCATTACGAAACAAAGCACGTTAAATGTGCTTTTGCAATCCCTTCTTCTGCTCCAAGTTCTTATTCCTGGAGCAGATAATCTGTCAAGTGCCTGCTGGCTCTCGTTTTCCTTGATCTGTGATCTATTAAGTTGCTAAGTCCCAAGGCTCATTTGTTCAGGAATCTCGAACAGGATTTGCACCTCCAGACCCGGCCTCGCAGCCCGCTTCTCCTTGTACCTCATCACGCAAGGCAAACTCTACTCCGCGGAAGGAATATGGGGTCCCGCAGAACTTGTCAGAGCCTGTCACTACGACCACATTGCTGGCCGCCCACCACGCCTTATTTCCTTCAGGTTATTTGGGGCTGGCGGAGACCTGGGTTGGCTCATTCACTACCCAGTCAGTCATCACCTCGCTGGAGCTGGTTCTTCGGAGGCCATTTGGACTTCCCTCTGCACGGGGCACCCGCCCTTTCTTCCCGAGACATGTCTCCACCTCTGTCCTTCCAGGCAGAGGGAACGGAGCACATGAACCACGCGCCGCAATACTCTCAAAGGATATCCTAACTGCTATGTCCCTCTGGTCCTTGCTGCTGAAGTGCTTTCTGAATGGCGGTTCTTTTTGCTCGGTACTTTCCTCATGTTTATGTACAACAACGCTCTCTATTTTAGAATAAGTGAGATGGCAGTTGCTATGGCTTCTATTGGCTTTACCTCATATCCGGCCCATTATCCTGCACATCCCTTATAAACTGTATGCTTTACTGAAAGTCAAGTACTGCTAATGGGGAGAGGGAGACTGTAAATCTAGAGACAACCCCGCTTCCAATTTCCTATATTTTCTAACATACTTTTCTCTTAAGAATGAATATTAACAAGGGAAGCTTGGTGCTCCTCCTCTGTACAGTCTTAAAACTCTTATTCTCTTGAATCTAAATAGTAATGAAAATAACAACAGCTACCACGAACTAAGTGCTTAGCATGTGTTAGTCCTCTTCTAAGTGTCATGTTGTACTATTGAGCGCTGTTATAAACCCTCAAGCAGATGAAGAAACAGAGTAGCTGAGTGGCTTGCCCAGTGTCGCACGACTAGGGACGCGGCCGACGTCAAAAAGAAAGAGAGCGACTGAGTAAGTGCCCGATGTCACAGAGGAGTTGGACTCCAGAGTTATACTCTTCATGCCCACAATGTCCTAATGCCCCAATTTAAACATATCTAGCTAAAATTCTACACGGATAATAGATCTGGGCAAATGGAAAAGGCTACGGTGAAAAAAATACTGGAACGTAATCTAAATAGTATTTTTGGCCACTTTCTGAGCCTCCATAAAAGATCATTGAAGAAATACATCTTGGCACAATGTCATTCTGGAAAACTAAAATAAGTGAGAAAACTGATGTTTTAACTCCAAATCTGATTCGTTAAACTTATAAAGCACATGGAAAACATCGAAAAGTAATGATTATTTTTATCTTAAAAAATAAAAAACAAAACAAACCTGTAACTTAGACTTAGATAACTTAGATAACTTAGACTTATCGTTAAATAGCTGATAATACATTCCAGGAACAGCTCCCTCTGTCTCTTAGCCATTAGGCCATCTAGATAAATTAATTCAACATTCTGAGTTCGCCACACATAGGAGATGCTGATATATCTGGGAGAAACAGAACAGTTAAAATGCAGCTGCGTGTAAGAGCTAGCCGACATCACACTGCACGACGTGACGTGCTGTGCCAGGACGCTTTGTGTGTGTGCGCCGGGGTGGGAGGGATCCTCGTGCACGACCAGTTTAAAAGTCTGAGTGCAGGCGTCTGGGTGCTAACGAGGTACATGCTTGCAGGGAATACCTCAGTCAACATCATATTTTATACCCTTTGCCTAAGAAAGACATGGTTCCTAATTTAATGGAGAAGACATTCCAGTGTATGGCCCTCTGTTTGTTCTGGGGACTCCCTCCAACCACCCCTGCCCCTGGCCAAGAAATGCCAGATGTTTATTAGACAACACGTTTGGATAATAATCCCCGCCACCACCCTGGCCCCAGGTCATATACCTGAAATAGACTGTGGTAAACTGGAACCAAAATGTCTCATTAGAATTGGTTTATCTCACCTACTAACAGGCAAGGACTATGTGGGCAATTGCTTAGGGATATGGAGCTTAAAAGTATATAGCAAAAATAAAAAATTTTAAGTATTTACTGGTCTCACCTTTCAAGACCAAATCCACACCTATAAAACTGTGTCTGTATATTTATGTGTTAGATATTAGCTCCCCTCACTCGGAATTGGTATGTGGGTAATAAATTTTTTTTATATAGAATTTGAAAGTTAATAGACAGACCTTTTATATAAACGGCCAGAAAACTGTTTTAAATATTTTAATTGGGTCGACTGAACACAAATGCCATATAAATGACATAATAGATTTCTAACATAAAACACTGTAACAAATTTGGATGTTATAGAGAAATTCTGCTAAAAAAAAAAAAAAAACCTTGTGTCTTGTGATTTTCACTGAAACTGGGACATTTAAATGCAACAAAAAGTGTCAATATGAGTCATTAAAAAAACAGCAACTGAAATGTGATTATATACTCCACAGGAAAAATTCTTAAGCAAAATATTAGATCAAAAGAAGGAAACTCATTGAATTAACGTGAGAACAACTTAAAAAAAAAAAATGGAGAAAGCTTAAATCATTAGAAATTATTTACACGTCTAGTTCCTTGATATAGATGACATTAATTGAGGGTTAATTAGAGAAAACACAGAATAAACTCCATTTTAATTCTCAGGGAGCAGTCAAGAATAGAATAAGGTTTCAGAATTCAGCCACCATCCCAGCATGGATTCTAAGAAAAAATGAGGGCGTGTTAAAACAGCAGCTTGAGTATCTTTACTACATTCTAGCTACTATTCTAAGCACTTTGTCTTAACTACTGCCTACTGCATGTGGTTATCCAGCCCATGTTACAGAGGAAACGCGGGTGTTGAGAGGTCACTACACAATAACCTCAGAACCAGTAAGTGGCAGAGCCAGGACTGAAACCCAGACAGTCCCCCTCCGGGAGCCACGCTGCTGACCCCTGAGGGCCAGCACGACGGCACTGAGGGGACCCGCAGAAGCAGCCAGCATATTCTCTTTCCGCAAATCACACTGGTCCACAAAAGCATCTGCAATTCCCAGCCGGTCAGTCCTGCCACAACGTTCCTTATCCCTTTCACGTCCACCTCAGAAGCGGCCTGGACCACTGTACGAAGCTAGTCTGAGATTTACAGCTTTGCTCTGAGTAACTGGTAAGGAAGGGCGCCATTAATTTTGTAACAAATGAGCATTTGTTTGATTCCTGAATACCCCGCTGTTATAATCAGCAGACACATCTGTGGAGCTAACTTCATAAAACAATATTCTCCGATGAAATATTTCATCAACAGACTCAAAGAATGAAAAACTACATAATATGATCACCATAATGGTGTAAAAAGCAGTTTTCCTAAGTAAAATTCTAACCTATTAATTAGCAGATGACTGTTTTGAAAAGAATTCATTTGAGACTACTTTGGATTAGCAAATTAAATGTTAAAATAGATGCTAAATCTAATGAATGTTAAAGTTCCTTCCAACTCTGAGATTCTATGATTTTCTTGTCAAACCATAATTTCTGGGGCTTTGGCTGACGCCCCTAAATATACTCTACAAAGTAGAGTATCTTTTGTGTAATGACGCCACAAACTATCATCAGGGTGTTATAACAAATGACTGCCTCTTAGACCGGGACGGCCAAGCGACTTTGTTGTAGGGTATAGGGAGGAATGTGGTTAAATTCCTACAAATACCAGTGAGGAATGCTAGTTACAAGGTAACCAGCTCATCACCAGAATCCAGCATGGGGTGTCCTTTCATGGGTGCACAGTGCCCTCTTCTGGTATAAATGTAGAATCCCCAAATGCAATCTTCATAAGTGAATTTTCAGAGGCACAACTAAGAATATTTACTCTTCTGGGGTCTTTAAAATTTTTAATTAAAAAAATTCCCTACTCTGCCAGTATTAAAGATTCCAATTAAAATAGACCAGATATATAATATTGCAGAATGGAAAGAACTAAACTTTAAAAACTAATCGGCTGGTTAACAGCAAGAATAGAGTAGGTGTCATGGCATCGAAGCTATTTTAAAAATTTTTTTGAAATACACCTAATATACCCAAAAAGTTACCAAAGGCACTAATTACAGAACAAGAATCACACATTTAAAATTCTCAAATGCTTTTAAACTTTCAATTGTCAACTATTAAGTGGTCTACTTTCTCATAAATGATTTCTTGTTTTCAAAATACTTAAAGCTTTGGGTTTTTAAAAAAATCTCAAAGGTTATCAGAAATAAAATTAGTTGTTGATAAGTTTACTAAGTTTATAAAAACTTCCAATGGGCAAATTTTACCTACATGTGAAAAAATGTCAAGTCATATTTGACTTAACTCATTATTTCATTAATGTTAGTCATGCATATGCAATTATGACTGAAACACTGTACATGAGTTCAAAGTATGAGTGTATGAGTTTTAAAAAACCAACAGGAATATTTTTAAATCTTGTAGGCTGAAATAATTTCCTTGAAACTTAATTTCCTTGATACTTAATTTTCATAACTTTCCATTGCAGAAAATAAAGTAGAAAAGAATTCAAAATGACACTTTTCAGTGATGAATGCTCAAAACAACATTTCTTTCTAACTGTGGGGAAATACAGCTTCTCTAAATCTTGCTCATCTTTCTTTTTAACGAAACAAAATAAAAATAGTTGCAGATCGGTGAATTGGTTTGTGCGCAGAATATGTATGCAGATTAAATAAATGTAGAGTTCTTTTACAAGAAATGTTATTTATTACTTAAATGAGAGTAATGAATTAGGAAAAATGAGGATATTTCTATTGAACTTTGATAACTAGGATTTAAATACTTCTATAACATATTTCTTCTTCATTATTTCCATTTATTAATTTATCTGTCGATATCAGTTGTACGGCATATAAAGTACGATCAAGAATAAAAGAATGAATAAGGCACTATCTTTGCTCCTGAGGAATTAGCAGGTAGAGGGAAAATACGATTCCTATACAAATAATTATAAGGACATATTTTAAACAACTTACCCTCAAAACACAGAGTTTTCACTTAAAAGCTATCATGGATTTTTGTACAGTTCCCTGTCCTTACCCCCTACATACACAGTAATATCTGCAGCCACTTGAAAGGCCCTGCTTTTGCAGACTTGTGACCATCTTCTCTATCCTCTTTTTTGGGGGGGATGGGATGGGAAAAACTCTGCTGCTGGCTCAAGGCCTACCCATATTAACAGTTATTAAAGCACTTACCACCATATAACTCTCCTATTCAACCAATCAAATATGCACTGAAATCACACACTGAATGGACACACGGCGTTCAGGAAGGAAAAACTAAACGCAGAGTGAAACCCCACTGTGAGGTCATTGCGGCCTCGCCTGGATGCTTCACATCCCTCTCAGCCTACCGGGCGATACTTAGTTCAGGATAACGCGATACTACAAAAGCAATTTCCAAAAGTGAACTCTAATTCCCGGAAAGAATTAATGGCTTTTAAGATTATAAACATTGAGTCAAGAAATGCTGTGTAAATACCGAAGCCTAGACAGGACTCTGAAATAACACATCCTAAAACGCAGTCACATCATTTGGAACTTGGCCGTGACTGGGTATAAGAGAGGAAATCAGGAAGCAACTGAAATGCTCCTCGGTTGGAGTCTGGTCAACTAAATAGCGGAATATCATGTAAGCACTAAAAAGAATGATCTGCTTATGTGCACTGGAAGTGTGTACGATGCAGGGGGCTGGTCACAGTGGCTGCCTCTGCAGAAGAATTGGCCGGCTGGCTAATTTTGCATTTTTTACTTCATACCCTTTGGTACTTGAATTTTTCATGACGAACACATATTATTTTAAGAATAAAACAGAAAAATAATCATGAGATAAATACCATTTCGAGTGACAAAAAACAACAATTGTTCTATGGGAAGTAGAGAGAAAACAGGGGCCTTATGAGGTCAGCGTGACATTTCCACATCGACGACGACAACAAAAAATAAACAGGATAGAGGACTCAACTTTTTTTGGTCAAATGAATATTTTGATAAATTTGTCAAAATAAATTGATGTCAATTTGAAAAAATAAGCAATGACTGAATTGGATAAAGAGCCACTATTCCTAAAAAGAAAGAAACTTTACAGAGAGGTGCTCGGTGTGGGACTGTTACAATGTTTCATAAAATATTTTCTACTTCCGGTGATCCTCACAAATTTTGTTGGTTTGCTACATTCAATGCTTTGCTCCCAATGTTAACACTCCAAGAATGAGCTTGAACAACACTACATTGTCCTTCACCTGTGGAAACTTCTGTTGAGCTCAACTCGAAAGCATAAACAACACAACACAGGCTAAACAATTTGTAAAAGTCCCCAGCATACACACCTGACACACCATGTTAGGACAGAAATCTCTATGAGGACTAAGGCAATAAAAACAGTTTTGAAAACAACCTCAATTCAGAAACACAAAACACCGCTTTCAAACTTGGATCAAATTTTAAGGCTCCACGATACTACAAATGATAGATCCTTTTCTCTTTTATTTTTTGAAAGTTTTAGAGGGAGGAAAAAAAAAAAAAGGACAGTAAAAGCAACTATGTGATTTAGTATGAAATTCCACAATACAAAGTTTTGATTTAATAACAAATCCTCTGGAAGAGATGCACAGGAATAAAGCAATCAGGAGGAAGACACTAGAACAGTAGAGTTGTGGCTAAAAATGACGTAATGTTCACCCAGGTGGGGAAGACAGTGCGTGAGAGGGGGCCCGGGGTGGAGAGCCACAGATGCAGTTTGGACTCATGGTCATTTATCAGTCACTCGTTTCAGTTACCGTTAGATTTTGCTCTGTATAAAATGTGTGTGTGATGGTCATAGTGCCTGGGTGGGGTATTACTTTTTTTTTTAATTCCTGAAAGGTGCCAGGGGTTAGATGAATTTACAAATGGAGAGAAGAAGGCAGAAAAGAAAGCTAGGAAAAGGCAAACTCCACTGACTTTATAATATCATCTTAGGCTGACAATGTTCTTTACAGATTACATTCCTTTAATATCTGTGTGTGTGCCCGCGGGCACACCTTACAAATTATATGAAAATCAATGCATGCAAAGAAGCAAAAACAAACCTTTCACAGAATTCTGACTGACCTTAAAAACATCATCAACTTTACAAGCGATTAGAATGGTTTTACAATACAGATGTTTTTGTGGCTGTAATTATTACAGAGTCAGTTCATTTCCACTTTCAAAGATTTATCATGTTGAGAAACTAAAACAGTAACATTCCTCATCTTCATCAAATGATTAGTAAACAATTTGCCCCTCCTGAGTATTCAAAGTCAAAATTCTGCACCAGGTTAAATCATTTGGCAATGGCAAAATTCTGTCGGAGCTTACAAAATAAGACAAATGCTAATAACTCTCCAAACTAAGTCCTTTATAATTAATTTTTTTTAAAAACTTCAAATTAAAAATTGCAGTGTGTTCCAAAGGGGATGCAATTAGTACCACATAATGTAATAGTAAAATGAATTGACAATCCTGAAGACATGAGGATTTATATTTTCAAAGAGTTCAAAATGTTTATGAAGACATCTCTTCCGAGTTTCATAGCAGAAACTCATGATATTCTATTTTAATAACTTAATAGCACAACACAACCTTAGAGTAGATTTGAAAATCAAATGATCTTTGGAAAACCGATAACTAGAAATCAGAATACTAATTTTTGCTATGGCTAATGACTTCTTTTTACTTCGCAGTAATGTTGTGTCATGAGCATTTTATTTTTTGACTGCTAACTGAAATTTCAAAATCCCAGAGCTGGGGCCGCAGCTCGAGAGGCACCAGAGACACATGGGGAGGAACTGAGTTGTCTGGCTTCAGGGTGAGGGCTGGAGGGACGGATTTCTCCCAGACAGAAGTGCTGGCAGAGGCTACTCTTCTTTTGTTGAGCCCTCCCTGCCTGGCGTGTGGACCCAGGTGGCCGCCATGTCTGAGTCTCCATCAGCATAGCTAACAGGCCACCTGCCCTGGTGATTCCCTGAGACCCCACCCCTCCCAAAGTGCGGGCCTGCCCAAACTGCTTCCAGTGGATTTTCCATACAAACGGCCTGTCCTGGCTCATGCTGTGTGTGGCCTTTCATAAAATCTCACAAAGGTTCACAAAACCTCAACAAGCAGTATTTGGCCTCGGTGTGCCCCGTACCAAATACTGAGCAGCCCCAAGCCCGACACTAGCGGCAGCTGGCCTCGACTTGTGGGTTGGCTTCTCAAGGCACGTTCAAGCCCAGCGTGGGTGGTGGCCACCTGTGGATTGCTTGGTAGCTCATGCCAGGTGGCCCCAGGCAGGGCACAGGCTGCAGCTAAACTTGGTCTGTGGCAGGGCCACTCCCAGGAGGCCACAACCGGCATCGGTCTGAGCCAGA
>NW_011888859.1:3486906-3498919 GCF_000151845.1 Pteropus vampyrus | reverse complement strand
CAGCTCGAGAGGCACCAGAGACACATGGGGAGGAACTGAGTTGTCTGGCTTCAGGGTGAGGGCTGGAGGGACGGATTTCTCCCAGACAGAAGTGCTGGCAGAGGCTACTCTTCTTTTGTTGAGCCCTCCCTGCCTGGCGTGTGGACCCAGGTGGCCGCCATGTCTGAGTCTCCATCAGCATAGCTAACACAGGCCGCCCGCCCTGGTGATTCCCTGACACCCCACCCCTCCCAAAGTGCGGGCCTGCCCAAACTGCTTCCAGTGGATTTTCCATACAAACGGCCTGTCCTGGCTCATGCTGTGTGTGGCCTTTCATAAAATCTCACAAAGGTTCACAAAACCTCAACAAGCAGTATTTGGCCTCGGTGTGCCCCGTACCAAATACTGAGCAGCCCCAAGCCCGACACTAGCGGCAGCTGGCCTCGACTTGTGGGTTGGCTTCTCAAGGCACGTTCAAGCCCAGCGTGGGTGGTGGCCACCTGTGGATTGCTTGGTAGCTCATGCCAGGTGGCCCCAGGCAGGGCACAGGCTGCAGCTAAACTTGGTCTGTGGCAGGGCCACTCCCAGGAGGCCACAACCGGCATCGGTCTGAGCCAGAGCACCACCCAAGGTCATATCTGAGGACGACACACCCAACGGGCAGACGGAGCAAGCACCAGAGCCCTGGTAAAGTAAATCCTGCTCTGTAGGGTCAGCTCCTACACAGCAGCTCCTGCACTGGTCCTGCCCAGTCATCACGACCTATCAGCCTGAGGGTCTATCCCTCCCACCGATGAGCAAACAGCAACCAAGGCTCAACTACAACAGTAGGGCACGCATAACCCATACAAGGGATATACCTGAGGCGCTTGGCTTAGGTGACCAGGGAAGACTGTGCCACTGGGCTCCACAGCACGCTCACTACATAAGTCCACTCTACTAAGACGGGGAGACAGAGCAGCCCTACCTAATATATAGAAACAAGCACAAGTAGGCAGCCAAAATGGGAGGATAAAGAAAGATGTCCCCAGTGAACGAACAGAACAAAGCACCAGAAAAAGAACTCAACAAAATGGAGAGAAGCAATCTACCAGATGCAGAGTTCAAAACACTGGTTATAAGGATGCTCAGTGAACTTAGGAGAAGAGTAGAAGAACTCAGTGAGAACTTTAACAAAGAAATAGAAAACATAAAAGCGGAGATAGAAAACATGAAAAAGAACCAGTCAGAAATGAAGAATATGGTAACAGAAATGAAGACTACCTTAGGAGGACTTAACAGTAGATTAAATAAAGCAAAGGATCAAATCAGCAGTTAGAAAATAAAGTCGCAGAAAACACCCAATCAGAACAGCGACAAGAAAAAGGATCCAAAAAAATGAGGACAGTTTAAGGGGTCTCTGGGGCAACATCAAACGTACCAATATTAGCATCACAGGGAAACCAGAAGGAGAGACAGAGCAAGGTGTTAAAAACCTCTTTTAAGAAATAATGACGGAACACTCCCCTAACCTGGTGAACGAAACAGACATACAAGCTCAGGAAGCGCAGAGTCCCAAAGAGTCCCACACCAAGACACATCATAATTAAAATGTCAAAGGTTAAAAACAAAGAGAGAATCTTAAAAGCAACAAGAGAAAGGCAGTTAGTTACCTACAAGGGGGTTCCCATAAGACTGTCAGCTGATTTCGAAACAAAAACTTTGCAGGCCAGAAGGGATTGGCACGAAATATTCAAAGTGATTAAAAGCAAGGACCTACAACCAAGATGACTCTACCCAACAAAGCTATCATTGAAAACTGAAGGACAGATAGAGCTTCCCAGACAAGAAAAAGCTAAAGGAGTTCATCACCACCAAACCAGTATTACAAGAAATGTTGGAGAGAGTTCTTAAAGAAGAAAAAAAATCAAAAATATAAATAATAAAATGACAATAGCTGCATATCTATCAACAATTACTTTTAGCGTAAATGGGTTAAATGCTCCAATCAAAAGATAGGGTGGCTAAGTGGGTAAGAAAACAAGACCCTTACATATGCTGCCGACAAGAGTCTGACTTTAGATTAAAAGACACACAAACTGAAAGTAAAGGGGCGAAAAAAGATGTTTCATGAAAATGGAAACAAACAAAAAGCAAGGGTAGCAATACGTGTACTAGACAAAATAAGCTTTAAAACTAACGCTATAACAAGAGACAAAGAAGGAACTAGTAATCCCACTTCTAAATATTTATCCGAAGAAACTCAAAACACTACTTCAAAGAGACATGTGCATCCCTATGTTCATTGCAGCATTTTTTACAATAGTCAAGATACGGAGGCTACCTGGGAGTCTATCAATGGATGAACGGATGAAGAAGACGTGGCACATATACACAATGAAATATTATTCAGCCTTTAAAAAAAAGAATGAATCTTGACATCTGCAACAACATGGATGGACCTAGAGGGTATTGTGCTGAGTGAAGTAAGTCAGACAGAGAAAGACAAAGGTCATATTATTTCACTTACAAGTAGAATCTAAAGAGGGAAATAAATAAATAAAACAGAAACCAACTCATAGATATAGAGAACATTTTGATGGGAGGGGGTTGAAGGTTGGGTGAAAAAGGGAAGGGATTAAGAAGTACAAATTGGTAGTCCCAAAACAGTCATGGGATGTGAAGTATAGCATAAGGAATACAGTCAATAATATTGCCATAACTATGTATGGTGTCAGATGGGTACTAGATTTATCGGGGTGATCATTTTGTGAATTACATAATGTCTAATCACGATGTTGTACACCTGAAACTAATATCGTATTCCGACTGTAATTGAAAAATACAAAAAATTAACCCAGCAGATATATAGCAAAAAAATAGGTAATCAGGAAAAACTCTGCCGTGTTAAAAGGCTTTTCATGGGAAAGAAGATAGAATGCACATTTGCATCTTAGGTAGGTAACTAATGCATCTATAATGCAAAGTGCATTACTGCTGCTTCTATGTATCTTCTTAAACAGATATAGCTCTTGGGTTTTACAGGTTAATGGCAATGTGGATAAACCGCTTCCTTCCTGCTGCTGCTCTCCTCCCACAAGGAACAAGAGGTTCTCGTGTATGGTTATCAGTACAGATACACTCGAAACATTTTAGTTTCAGTGATAACCAGGAAACTAGAATTACAAGTAGCATGCTATATATACGCTACAATCATGGAGAGTAAACATTTCTGAGTTCCACTCCTAACTTCATCTAAAATGGATATAAAGAAATCCATTTTTCTGTTAAGTCTCAGTCAAGGAAGCAATAAAATAATAACATTAACCAAAGATCAATACAGGCTAAAGGGGAACCATGTGCAATAAAAAAGGAGCTATAAGATCAAGTGTTTGCATTTTTCCCAGCAAGAAGTAAATTAGCGAATCCCTCTCGCCCTCCCGCAATAGACAGCGTTCTGGGTTCCCTGCTTCGACCTTTTTTTTTTTTTTTTTTTAAAGTCTGGCTAGTTAAGTTACTTACATGTTTTTAAGCTTTACATTTATTATTTTTAAATTAATTTATTATTTTTATTATGGTGACACTGGTCAATAAAATCCAGTTTCAGGTGAACAATTCAGCAGTAAGGCATATAAAAATATATATTATATTGTGTGTTCACCGCCCACAGTTAGCTTTCTGTCTTAAGTCACTCAAATTTTAAAATACAGGTTATATCACACTTTAAGAAAGAGCCTCATAATGACAAGGGATTTGAAATAAGCCCTCCGACAGGTAGAAAGGAAATCAATTAACTCCAGACATTAGTAATACTGATATTATTACAGAAAAGGAATTTGAGTTAATGAGATTTGACAGATTAAACACAAACAACACAGGATGGGCTATTTCTGCTGATAGTATCTAACCCTTCAAAGAAGGTACTGTTCACTTTACCATGCCACAAGAAATGGATTGAACTGTAAAAAAAAGTGTGAAACTGGACAAAAACCATCAGGTAATTTAATGTTCTTTTGGCTTCTACCTGAGAATAAAATGCTACATATAAATGGTCTACTGGTAAATGTCCCACTAAGAAATAACCTAATATACTAGAAATGAAATCTAAGACTACTTGCTAGAACAATTCTACAGAAAATTATAATTCTTTAATCTGTGGTTCTCAAAATTTAGTATGCATATGAAGGACCTGAATTTGCTGGTTACAGATGCAAGTTTACCCACCTACTCCCACACCTTTTAGCTCTCCTAGGTGCTGGAAGCAGCTCAGGCTGCATTTTAAGCAAATCCTTTGGGTATTTTAATTCAGGTTACGCATGGTCCACACTTTGAGAAACACTGTTTTAAAAAGCAAGATATCCCCATAGGTCGTCCCTTCTATGGTATGATTCTGCTGGACAGTGTGTCCTGTCCAAAAATGTGGATTCTCTGCCATTTCATCATTAATCGCTAATGAATTTTTGACAAGTGGTTGTGTCACATAAAAGTATATTCTACCCCCAAAAGGGTGTTGTAGAGCAAACCCATTACTGTCTGCACCCCCGTTCCAGCCTGCATAAAACTACCAAGTTAATCTCTCCTTAACCATCAAGTCCTTCGATCATTTTTCAGTTTGAAAATCTATACTAAGAGGCTCCTAACGAAAGACTTTCCAGCTCCTGATGCTAAAATCTGTGCAATCCGGTCTCAGCCAGTCTAAGCTCATGTCACCTTACTCGTAACCTTCCCAGCTCCAGCCAGACAGGTATCTCATCAACCTCTGAAGGGTTGACACGCTGACACACTTATACCTTTGCTTCAGCTGGGTCGATATTCCTGCCTGGGATGCCTTTCACCCTTCCTCCGCCTTAGGCAATCCTTCAAGGCCTGGCCTGGATGTCACTGCCATCACCGCACGTCCTTTATGATTACCTGCGACATTTCACATCTGCACCAAATACTGAAGCACCGGCCTGCATCCAACCGTGAGGTTTTATCACACTGTTCTTTAAGTATTTCACCCTCTTCCCCCCACATAATTTTCTAAGTTCCTTGAAGGCAATAACATTAGGGAATTTCTTGATAACTTCATCCAACTCAGACTCCCAAACAAAATGCTAGTCATAATATTCTAAATAATATTTATTCTAAAATAAATACAATTTGTGTGTTTATATATCATCGAACTGTATCCCAGTGAATACCTATAAATTATTTTAAAATATTTTAAAATATTTTAAAATATCCGAGTACCCAGTATACAGCAAGCAGTGTTCCTTGGCACTGGGGCTATGCTTAGTAAGCTGTCTTTGTCCTCAACTCTCTCTCCTGTGAGTCCTTAAAACAATAGTTATCAATTTTTTTTTCTGCTACCAGCATTACATGAAGCTCTACACAACCTCTTTTTACAGATTCTGAAGTTAGAGAGTTTCCTACTTGATAAGTGACAATGACATTACAGCTGAGATGAGAAGCTAAGATCTCACTCCCTCCCCTGGGCCAAAAGCACCGGATCTTTTATTCTATCATAGTAACATTTTGAGAAAGATTTAAAGTATGAAATTTATTTCCTGTGTGCCCTAGTCAGTACCTGGTATACATAAACATAAAATGTTAGCTGTTAATATTTTAAAAGGTCTAAACTGAAGATACATATAATTTACCATCACAAAAGATTTCTACGATTATCTTTTCTTGAATAAAAAAAGACATGACTATAAACACGGCAAGTTAAGACAGGAAGAACAACTCTCACTAGACTTGGTATTTATTATATTTTAAATTGTGGTCAAATATATGCAACATAAAATTTACCATTTTAATGGCATTTACTTTTATAAGAAAACTATTGAAATGATATAACATGGGATCTTTCCTGAAAAAAAAAAAATCCTACAGTTAACATCTGAATTTGAAAACTAGTGTTAGTGAATATCTTTTTCACATTATAAACACTGCTACTGCTGACAAAAATAATTTAAATATGCTGTGAGTGGTTAAATTGTATTTCAGGTAGTGAAATAAAATAGTAAATATTACACATCCTACATTTTCTACATTATTTTCCTAAATTCACAAATGGTTCTTAATTTGAAGCTACTCTTTATGGAGAGCTTACTATATTTCAGAAACCTCCTAACTGCCTTAAATGCATTACTGATTTCTGTTTTCTTGTCGAGGTATAATTCACCTATCATAAAATTCACCCTTTTTAAGTTTAGTAGTTTTAAGCATATTCACAAAGTTGTGCAATCATCACCACTAATTTCAGACATTTTCATCACCCCGAAAAGAAACTGTATGCGTTAGCAGTCAGCCTCCATGCCCCTCAGACCCTGGCTGCCACTGCCTATTCTGGACATTTCAGATAAACAAACCATATAATACGTGGTCTTCTGTGTCTGGCTCCCTTTACTTACCATAATATTCTCCAGGTTCAACCATACGTAGCATGCATTAGTACCATGCATTACTTTTTAATATCTCAAAGCTACACTTGAGCTAGATACCATAATTAACCGTTAAAAAAAAATTACGATTGAGAGATAAAGTGAGGTATCCTTTTTGAGTCTCTTTGAACTCAAATTTGTTCACTGCATTTCTATGGAGATGTATAAAGTGTGAATACGACGTGAATTATATAACATTATATGAAGTAAGTAAAGTGTGTATTAAATAAGTCTGTCACCATAGGTAAAGTCACGATCTAACTTGTGTCTTGTGTAAAAATACAGCCAAGGATCTCTATGGTGCTTTCAAACTCTAAATTCAAGTTGTTTTTAAAAACATTAAAGGATTATTCACTTCTTCAATTCTGATCTGATTCTCAATTTTTCAGAATTACTATAATTACAATTACTGACTATAATGGCTATCTCTATATACCTTACAGTATATAGTGAATTGAACAGGGCAACAAGGTAACATTTCATATTATGAAAATAAATTCAATATTTACTTACATATCTGTAAATATAAAAATCTGTTTTTATTGCAACAAATCAGAAAATAAAGAACATCATTTTTAGGGCTATAGAATTTTTTTTAAAAAAAGGTCTCTAACAAGCACACGAGGACACAAAATGAATTACAGGTAAGTTCTTGGCAAACTGATCTAGAATGTTTATGTAACTGCGGAAGTCCACTCATTGTAAATTTGCCAAAAGCAGTCAGTAGAGAACCTTTTCGGTCTTTCTGTTATTTCTGCTGGTTTATTCAACATTATCTGTCAGCATGTTTGTGTGTCTGCCATAAGTAATAATGCAGCTGTAAATGGCAGTCGCAGTATAAAACACCCTAAATGAATGTTCTGGAATCTTTAAAAAGTGAACCTGGAAGACATGGGGTTGATCATAATGAGGGAGGAGAAGAAATGATAAAGGAAAATGAACTTTGAAAGAAATCTAAATTTGACCTCCACGATTTTAGAGATACTTCCTTCAAATCATGCACAGGGCTATGAATACAAAAAATAAAAAAAATAAAAAAAGCAAGAAAGGAGGCAGAAACCACAAAGCCAGAAGGAAAGATTCTCTAGACCTACACAGTAACTGCCACCCAGTAGTAGTGGGAAGCTAAGCTAACATTTATTAAACAATCAGTCGGTTTTAGGTTTTATACTAAGCACTGTACATGTATTTTCATTTATTCGTCAAAACAAGCCTTTCAGATAGATATTGTATATTCATTTTATAGATAAAAGATATTGAGATTTGGGGAGTTAATCTGCTGTAATAAAAATGCAACATCTAACTAAGCTCTAGCAACGAGTGTCCTATGTTCTATCGGCAACCTGTACATCTTCTGTTAGAGCAAGTCACACGTTATATTGAAATACAGTTTGCTGGCTGTCTCCCATCCGAAGGGGAAACTCCTCCAAGGCACAGACTGTCTGTCCGTCTCTTACTCTCTTTCTCAATCACCTACTACCACCAACTTTTATCTATCCAAGTACTTGAAATATGTATACGTTCTTCAATAAGTACTTGCTGAATTAACTATGAATCTGTTCCTCCATTCCCAAGATAAACCCATGTGGTAACATGCTTTCTCCAATTCTCACTCCACAAGCATTTATATTTGTTTTAGAATCAGGTTTAAATTTTAGCATTTAAAATAAAGTCCTGTGAACTGTTTCAAAGAAATCTGGCCAAAAACTCATAACTTAAATGTTTGATCAAAATATTTAACTTTGAACTGTCATTTTTTTTTTTAGACACGTTCATCGAAAAAATCAGATTTCACATACTTTTGGAAATTTCTATAGAAATTTTAATACAATTGGAATTCTACATTTATTACACAAAAGTCATGCCCTATAACAGTATTCACCCTCATGTTTATCTTAAAAGCACAGTTGAGTCATATTGTTTACTGTAACTTTAAAACAATGAAGTTTTAAAACAACCTTTTCATCTACCAATGACTTTTTTTTAAACCTTTCATATTTTATTAAATTATATTCACTCCTTCTGGGCACGGTGCCAGTATCTGCTGGTAAAGTGAGGCCAAGATAAACTTTGGGACGCGCCCCTCTCCAAATCAGAAAGGGCCAAGAGAAGTCTAGTAATTTATTCTCTCAATCCAAATCCACAGCACCGCCTCCCCCATGTCCCAAGATCTAATGAAATTCAGTCTACAAAGTAAGAATATTCACATGAGAGACGCACTCGAGGACCTTGTAACAAACATCACCGGAGGCTGTAACATGACACTCCTAAGGACACCGAGAAGTGCTTCTAGTTAAAAAATGACCTCCCCGTCCTGTGGGAAACAAGTACTATCCAGGGCTTCTGCTAACTGCTGCGTTACACGAAACGCAGTTTTGAAGAGCAGGTGACGCGTTATTAAATTTGCCCTCGCCTTGAAATTTCCATTTCACTTTTCCTTCTTGCCATCGAGCCTACTTATCAGAGTATTTACTCTAATTTCTACAGACATCAAAAGAGTTCTATGTGTGTGTTTACTCCATTTGAACATATGACAACCCGCACTTGTTGGGGAAAAGAGTAAACGAACTAGCACCGTTCCCTAAACATTATCATTCCTACAAAGGACCCGAGGACCTTCTTAAAATGCAGATCTTGATTGCTCCTTGTTGGAAACGAAGATACTGAGTTTCTAAACGCTTCCAAGTGTGATGCCGACGCTACCGTTCTAAGGCTTTATGCAGCTAAGTAGGAATTTTTCCAGATCTGAATGATTTTTTTCAACTCCTCTAATTACTTTCAATGTTCATTTATTCTTTCCACAATTTTTGCCACCTGTATTATGAGTCAGGCACTTCGCTAGGAACATACGTGAGATCTGGTCTCAACTATCAACGAGCAATTGCACTATAACCGCAAAGTACCGCAGTCACGGTGTGCGGGGTTGGGGGTGGGGGTGGCGGCTTCTGGGGGAGCGTGGGAAAGGCTGAGACGTGGCGTGTGCACGGAGCCTTGAAGGCAGATGGAGTCTGCACAGTGGAGAAAGGAAAGTCCCACTAGGGGCAGAACCAACGAACAGCAAGACAAGCGGGAAAGGAGTCTGCAGGGGCCGCAGGTTGCGTCAGTCACTGTCGGACCACTGGGACCGTGATGCTTGCGGCGGAGGTCGGACAGGAGACCGGGACAGGTGAGCAGTGAGATCACAGGGTCCAGCGTGTGTGTCACTGGGACGTTACAAAGAGCAATTTCAGTGGGTTGGTGCAGAGACTGCACTGAGGCAGAAAAGGGAGAAATTGAGACAAATGAAAACCCTTTCCAAAGATCTTGCTACAAACGAAGAGAGACCAATGACTAGAAAAGGACAGAGGGTCGAGGGCAAGTTTTGATTTTTTGTGAGTGTGGAAGGCTGAAGCAAATTAATAGGAAAAATGTGGGGTCGGCGAAGAGAGAAAGGTTAAGAACACAGGAAAGAGAGAAGGGCTGACTGACACTTCCCTCTGTGGCTAGAGGGGGCTTCTCAGCCCTAGTCTGCCGTTCGCAGAGAATTCTTTGACATGGGAGTGGGGGGCGGGGGAGGCTGCCCTACGCATTGCAGGCTGCTTAGCAGCATCCCTGCTCCTAATACTGGATACCAGTTGCATTCCCAAGCCGGTGCAGATGTTAAGAACCCAAAATGCCTCCGAATGTTGCCAAATGTCCCCTAGGGGAAAGGGGGGTGGGGGGTGGGGCGGCAAAATCATCCTGGCTGAGAAAGACTGGCCTGAGAGAGACCAGATAACGTAAAGCGAGTTTAGAGAGGCTCCCGAAACAAAGCACTCTGCATCTGCCAGCTGGACCAGACGCGGGGAAGGCCTCTGCCGGGACGGAAGAGGAGAGCACGGTTCTGGCGTACGGGACAGGCGCAGAGCTGGGAAAAGCAGAGCTGTCTGGGAATGAGAGAGTTTCCATCCTCCGAGGCCTAAGGAGCAGCCTCTTCCCTGGAGGGCTCTCCAGAAAAGAGGACACAGAGGGTCCTGGAGCCTGAAGACGGCACCTGAGATCTGTATCAAAATCTTCCTCAGAACGGAATCATCTCGACAAGGGTCCTCGCTCTTACAATAACCATCTTCTTGTTTGCCAGAACAGAAATTTAGGGGTAAAAACAGATCTTTTTTCTGAATATATAACTTAATCATAATTTTGTAAAGTCTTCAACAGGAGACTGTATTATATTTGCCCCAAATCCTATCCATTTCAACCAACACTTGATTTTTTAAGACACAAAAATAAAATAATCTGGTATCCTAAATGAGGCATCACCTTTGAAAAACTGTCATATTAACTTTCATATGCTCCTGGTTATTAATGTATGTGCTCAATGTAGGGAAAAAATTAATATTTATATCTGGGTCCTGAAAGCTTAATTACTACACACTGCCAGAAGTGACTAGTCAGAAGACGTTGTAATTAGCTATCTCACTTAAATTTTATCTTCTAAATACATCTTTACAAATGAAAATCCAGTGTATGTTTTAACAATCTTACAATTTCCTAAAAATGTCCCCCGTGTCCTTGCTCACATACAGTTTAGGCAGAGGCCCTCGTGCAAGTGGAAAGGGATCTGGTGTACGACGACAGCCCCGGTGTCTGTCAACATGACCACCAAGGAAAGTGATCTACGAAGAACTTTACTTCGCTTAAAAATCTCCTAAAAATATCTATTACAAAAACATGAAACTCTGCTCCAGAAATTTTTCTCTTTTCTTTTTCCTGGCTTCATACACTTACTGAATTACCTTCATGTGCAGCTAACAGAACTGGATTTGCAATATGTTCCTCCTCAAGAGATCAAATGCATCTGAGCACAAATATCTAAAAAACTAAGATATGCTAAGACAATAACCCCAGACATAACAAGCAAAGATTCACACCTGTACTATATAATAAATCGCAGAATACGCATATGCTCAAGAGCAGGACTTTTTTCCCCACTAGAGAGAACCCTCAATGTGCTTATAAACACACTATGGTTAGTCTCGCTTGCTAAACACAACTCCTTCAGGCTCGACAACCACCTGAAGGTGATCTGAACGATAAGTGCTTTGACTATTTATCAATTCTCTTCCAAAGAAAGAAAATTCTAGTTGGATTCACTTTCGGATCTGCTACATGTACCGTCACAGGACAAAAATTAAAATGAAATTCCACAATCTCAAGACTAACGTGAACGACGACATCATTCAAATGTATCTCTAACTGCAACTTGATCCGCGTGCACACTTGAGGCCTCTGATACGATCTCTGAAAACAGGCGTATTTGGAAAAGCTCACGTACTTTACCCAAAACCGGACTTAGGCTTACACTCAAGTGAGTAAAAAAAATTACTGAAGGAAAACATGTCCACACAGCAATCAGGATTATCTCTGCAGTCGTTAGGTTATGTCTCCATTCCTCCCAACGGTAATGAAAATTGCACATGGTTTGGAAACATGCTAAGTGGGATAAAGAATTCAGAAAGAGAATGTGAGTATAGTTAAAGGGCAGTCTAGACATAAATAATTCAATTATGGTGAGCAAATCTAAAGACTTCAACACCTGGCTCACATCTTAAGCCACTGATAGGAAAACAACTCCATCGCTGCAAGTAACTAAATAAAATTACTTCAAA
>NW_011888859.1:3479900-3486856 GCF_000151845.1 Pteropus vampyrus | reverse complement strand
ACATAACAAGCAAAGATTCACACCTGTACTATATAATAAATCGCAGAATACGCATATGCTCAAGAGCAGGACTTTTTTCCCCACTAGAGAGAACCCTCAATGTGCTTATAAACACACTATGGTTAGTCTCGCTTGCTAAACACAACTCCTTCAGGCTCGACAACCACCTGAAGGTGATCTGAACGATAAGTGCTTTGACTATTTATCAATTCTCTTCCAAAGAAAGAAAATTCTAGTTGGATTCACTTTCGGATCTGCTACATGTACCGTCACAGGACAAAAATTAAAATGAAATTCCACAATCTCAAGACTAACGTGAACGACGACATCATTCAAATGTATCTCTAACTGCAACTTGATCCGCGTGCACACTTGAGGCCTCTGATACGATCTCTGAAAACAGGCGTATTTGGAAAAGCTCACGTACTTTACCCAAAACCGGACTTAGGCTTACACTCAAGTGAGTAAAAAAAATTACTGAAGGAAAACATGTCCACACAGCAATCAGGATTATCTCTGCAGTCGTTAGGTTATGTCTCCATTCCTCCCAACGGTAATGAAAATTGCACATGGTTTGGAAACATGCTAAGTGGGATAAAGAATTCAGAAAGAGAATGTGAGTATAGTTAAAGGGCAGTCTAGACATAAATAATTCAATTATGGTGAGCAAATCTAAAGACTTCAACACCTGGCTCACATCTTAAGCCACTGATAGGAAAACAACTCCATCGCTGCAAGTAACTAAATAAAATTACTTCAAAGGCAACACTAAGCAAATCAGATTTTACTGGACAGATCAATCAAAGTTCCAAGTTCAGCTGAGCTCCAAAGTGGACACATTTCTGAGACTGTTTTCATTGTTCTTGATGGAAACAAAATGGATACAATCTTTGAGGGTGGCCAGCATTAAAAAGTCAGTAAGGCCATGCATTGGTTTCCATGATCACCCATAATTTTAAAATATATTTTTCTAACATACCTGGATTTCAAAAACATGAAAGCTTAATGTAGAGCTTCGCTTTATCATTTCAAAAAGAAATCTTGGTAGATTTAGATGCTAAAAAATACTAGCTCTTTTCTTAAACAATCTTTGTATTGGCCTCTTGTTTTATTTTGCAGGGGGTGGGAAATAATACAAGGATATTAGTCCTAATTCCATTCTCTTTTTTCCTGAGTTTGATTCTGTTCCTTATGAAATTTCCTGTTCCAATGTCATTCAATACAAAAAACTGTGTCCTTAACATTTTTAAAAAAAAAAATTTTATCTTAATATCGGAAACAAAAATTAACTGGGTTCAAAGGTCATGCCTTAACATGTTCCTAAGAATGATTTAAAACAATTTTATTGGTAAGGTTAAAGTCAACCTAAAACAAATAGTTCCTTTCCCTATAAGGAGCTGAAAATAAGGTCAAAATATAACTAGGGCATTATGACATCCATACAATTAAGAGCTATTAAATAATTTTATCTGCGTTGCCATTTTTAAGAAATACAAAAATCCGGGAACAAAGCATTTGGTTGATTAAATTATGTAAGATGTGACTGCAGCTCAAGGCCCAAAGTGAAGGCAAAGATGGATTAATCCTGTATAAACGGTGGAAAGTAACATCATGCAGCATCCCTGTAAGAACTAAAAAACCGTACGTGTAAACTGGGAGGACATTGAAACAACCGTTGAAGAAAGGCATGCGATTTTAAATGGTGAAATGCTTGAGGACCAGGATGAAGAGGTTTCAGATCTAACGCTAACACCCGTGACCAGTAGCGGCTGCCTGAGGAAGCACGGAAAAGTTAAGGCTCAGCAGGAGAGTCTGGGACAGATCACGGTGTCTGTCGTAGCTGTGAGGGTGAAGTGTACGTGCCTCTAGGGGGAGGGAGGAAATATTGGTACATCTTCCACATTTTAAAACCTCACCCAAGATGAAAAGCAGAGTGCCGTAGCACGAGAAGATAACAAATTCCACTACTGACGGGTGTTGATTGCAGTGCTGAGTTTCCCGTCTCAGGGTTCTCTCTATTGTGCAAGTTACAAGGGGAAAAGGCCTCTAAAATGGGAGTCTTCCTAGTTCCTTTCCTAGGGTTTCAAGGATCTTTGACTGCAGGTGAAAGCTGCACGATCAGGAGGATAAGGCCAAGTCAGAAGCAAGGATGCTCGGGTCTCAGCAGTTGTCATGGAGGAAAGTTCCAGGTTATATCGTGCTTAGAGGGGAGAGTTATAGGAGTAATTGGGTGGCACAAAGACATCGAGAACACTATTCACTTTCATTTACGAGGATCAGCTGTAATATTAAGAGGGTGTACATCAGGCTGTCTAAGCAGGAGCACCAAAAGATTTTCTGTCTTGGGATAAATTCCAAAACCAGATAGATGTCTTGGTTTCTTTATGATTTTTATCGTCATCCCAAGAGGCCCACTGCTTGGCACTTCAAATATGTGCTCTTAAGACATGATGAGTCAATCAATCCTACGCACACTGGCTCAATGAAATACTTTACTTTGAATTTATCAGCTTGATTAAAAGGATTTTAGTGGTACACAAATTAGAATACCCAAGAGTATGCCCATAAAATTGCCTTTTAAAAAAAGTCACAAAGAAGGAAAAATAGAAGTGTTTCTTATTTGAACACTGAATAGAAGTCCAAGGTCAGTACTCGACACGCGCCTGTCCCGTGCCCCGCCACTCTCAGCTGTGTCTCACATCTGTCTGTCTTCCCCCGGAAGTCTGGTTCAGCCTCAATTAACTTTTGGCAGCTCTGGACCCAGCTGGTGTAAAAGAAGCTGAAGCAAACCCACAAAGTGAAACAGAACGCTGATGCTATTAAGAGCACTGGACAGAAATTGTAAACTGTTAAGCAGTAATAAACCGTAAGATGAAGCAATGACTCAAAATGACTTAATGCTAGCACTTCTTTTTTTAGCCAGCTATCAGAGCTATGAGAAACGTTACTGCTTTACAAATCGTAGGCGGCTCTCTTGTTCACTTTCTCTGAGAATATTTAGTACTGCGTGTATATTTCGTATTAATTTCTGGTTACTGGAGTGTAAAGGAGTCATTTTTCTAACGAAGATTGAGTTGGCCTTGATGAGAAAATGTCAGGCTTTAAAGATCTAATCCTTAAGTAGTACAAGCTTGGTGAGCAGGGATGAGAATCAAATAAAGAAAAAAAAAATAACTGGGTTTAAGTTGTCTAATTCTTGAAAGAATGAATATTCAAGGACCATCAAAAGAAAATCTACAAGACTTGCTGAAGGTTCTTCGAGAAGGTATCTGATATATATAGACATGCACACGTGTATTTGTATGTGCATACACATACATATGCATATTTCCAATTGAGTTGTTAGATTAGAAACTATTCTGAAATGTAAAAGCCATGTAAACAGCCGAGAGAGAGACAAAAGCGAAGTCAGACTACGACTGAAAAAATATTTACTAGGAAACTCAGCCTGGCGCAACCACGCCCGGCAGAGCAGGTGCTCTGTGGAAGGCGCCCGAGCAGGCGCTTGGCAAGAAACCCAGCGAAAGGCAGCGCTCTAGTCTTCTTCTCTTCCCACTCGACCAGCAACCACTTAGAACTACCACAACTAACACTTTGTGGTTAGTCGTTAGGTCCTTTCGAGTGGAGAGCTGACACTCGAAAGGACCTACCGACTAACCACAAAGTGTTGGCCTCATTCACTTCTCTGAACCCAGATCTCAATGACTAGATTTTCAAGACCTGGTTATACTAGTCCCATAGCCTCTTAAAATCATTTTCACCTGATGTTTAGTGGGTTAGAAGGACAGCTAGAATAATCAACCAGAGGCTCATGAGATGGAAAGGCAAGCACCTTTACTCCATTTCCCAGGTGAACCTGTCCTTCATCCATGAGCATTCCCACAGTGCCTACTTTTACTATCAGTTAAGTGGAGGTGCTTTTGGGGCGAGAACATTTTCAGCCCTCAGAAAACTGATCTTACTTTAGAAATCAACCCTAGTCTGCCACTGATTAAATGTGGGGTGCTGATTTTATTTGCCCAGAATATAAAGGTCATGTTATAAAGAAAACGTTAAACACACAGCTTAAATGAAAAGGCACTGAATTGCGAACATGGAGGCAGGAATACCAGGTACTTAGACCTCTCCACTTAAATCCTACATCTGTAGCTTTAGTCCGACAAGTACATTTAAGATAACCAATGTGGCAAAGATCTGAGCTGCAACAGTCTAGGGGATCGTCTCCTTCCAAATTTAGCTATGCCAATAATTAAATTTTAAATTATCTCCCAAAGAATCTCATTTTTTTTTTTTAATAAAAGCTCTGATAAGTTAAATTACTGCCTCACATTTGAAAGTATGGCTTAGAATAGTTATTGGGGCATTTTTGTGATTTCCGGTGTAACCAAGATCTCTCCCCTAAATCTTCCTGAGTGACTGAAGATTTCAGAACCATGAGTAGTTAGGGAACTTCATGTCTCTCCTACAAACAGATACCTCTTTTGAGATCTCATTTTATTTGACAGAGGCTTAACTTTGGGATAAAATAACTCTAAATGTACTTTGCTAATTCTGTGATATAGGAAGGTCTGACAGAAACAATTTTAAATAATTTTTCTAAATGTGGTTTCCTATACAGAGGATTGATTGAATCAGACACTTTTAAGAATGTACTTTATTTTGGTGATTAACAACTTTTTTCCAGCATAAATATATTCATGGGAAAAGTATAAATCTTTTATTAACTTCATATGAATCCGCCTTTTTCAAGTCCCATGTAAAAAGATGTACTCTTAAAACCTGAGTTCCTACTTCAATGTATAAGAAAATCAGGAATACTATTTTTAACCAATAAATTGTTACTTATCTGGACATATGTAGACAATTTAACAACAGGAAGCTTTCTAATTATTCTTCCTGAAATTAGATCGCAGCCATCTCCCCATGACGGGCAAGCTCGGGCCAGCAGGATGCCTGCCACCAGCCTAATGAGTCAGACAGCTGAGTTAAAAGGTTGGTACTGTACTGAGGACCAGAAACACAAATATAACTCAAGGGTTGAGGCTTTGGAGGTAGAAAAGCTTTAGATTGCAGCGGCCCCCAACCTTTTTGGCACCAGGGACCGGTGCTCCTATGGGAATCTAATGCCTGATGATGTAAGGTGGAGCTGAGGCGGTGATTCAGCTAGTGCTGGGGAGCGGCTGCCAACACAGATAAGCTTTGCTTGCCTGCTGTGTGGCCCATTTCTGAACAGGCTACAGACAGGAATCGGTCTGTAGCCCAAGGGTTGGGGACCCCTGCTTTAGAAGGCCTCCAAGAGCCACACAACTCCATTCCTTCCCCTCCAACTCATTTTGGGTTGTAATATTCAAAACTGCATAAATAGTCCCTTAATTTGCAATTAACATACGGCACTGATTTGCAACTCTCCAAAGTCTCTATTGGCCATTATTGACCATAACAATGACACCTATGCAGTAGTACTACACTGGCAGGCAGTATTCTAAGTGCTTTGGTACTCTTCAGATAAAAATCACGAGAATTCTCCACTCGAATATATACAAATGTTTTAGGAACCCTTGTTGAGATACCTATCCAGTAAAGACCTATATATCCATACTTGAATTTCGGTCACATACAAATCGTTTTTACTCAATTAAGATTTTACTGGCTAATTCTTTGCAAAAATAGAGAAATGTATTAAGGTTATAATACTCCATAAATTAAAATTGTGAACAGCCCGTTAATAATTTATTTGGTAAATAAAAAACCTACTTCTAATAAACCACTGAAATGGCAAAATGGTAGTCATATCACTTACTCAAAAGGAAATTTTAATGAGTAGTCAAAATGGAAAATGCTATTACTGTTTTTAAAAAGACAAACAATAGAAATGAAATTAAGACACTGCAGATATTTCAGGTTAACTATATTTAATGAGGTTTAAAAAAACCTCCACTCTAAAAAAAGTTAGCATTCATTTTTTTAATGCAAAGATAATTCACAGTAAATAGATTCTTTGCTATAGAACACTAATATTATTGAATTTTGCAAATTCCTTTATATCAAGCATTACTAAAGAAATATAAAAGTATGGGCAATACAAATTCATCTAAAAAGCTAGACAGTGCTATTGTATTTAACAGTTTGCAATACTTGTATTAGGAATTTAAATTTGATTGCTATAATATCAAAGTAATTGAAAAGTGGAATTCTATAAAGATGTGCGTTTTGTCACTCTAAAATGTACTACCTTTCCCACTAAGTTTTAAAAGGCCTATTTACTTAGATCTTAGTTACAAAATTCAGTCATAGGCAGTTATGAATTGTGTCCTCCAAAAATATGTGGACATCGTAACCCTCCAGGACCTTGGAATTTGGCCTTATTTGGGAATAGGGTCACGATGTCATTAGTGAGGTTAAATCATGCGGGAGGTAGGGTGGCCCTAAACCAATATAACTGATGTCCTTATAAGAGGAAAATTTAGACACAGACACATGGAGGAAAGATGATGTGAATACACACAATGGAAGATGTCACGTAATGACAGGCAGAGAGACTGGAGTGATGCATCTACAAGCTATGACCACCAAGGAGTGGCTGAGAAATGCTAGACGTTTGGAAGAGGTAAGGAAGGATTCTCCTCTGGAGCCTTGAGAGGAAGCATGGCCCCGCCAACACCTTGATTTCAGACTTCTAGCCTCTGGAACAGTTGGAGAATAAGTTTCTGTTGTTCTAATTTTTGGTCATGTGGTTTTAGCAGCCCTAGGAAACTAAATACGCCAACCATATATTAAAATCTACCTTTCCAAAAGAGCATCTTTTAATATATAGCATAGCTCTGAAGTCAGCAAAACCTGGGTTCAAACATTTATGCAAATCAAAAGCTGTGTGACCATGGACTTCACTGAGCTTGTTTCTTTATTTGTAACAAATCCTACCAAACAGTGTATTTTTAAAGATAAATTATGTAGAA
>NW_011888859.1:3452124-3478955 GCF_000151845.1 Pteropus vampyrus | reverse complement strand
GCTGCCAAATTCACAACCTAAAATATGAATCTGCAAGCAATCACTGGCTCTCTGCTTTACATATCACTTGAAAGGATAAAAAAAGTTTTGAAATTTTATTTACTTTGTGGGAAAAGGCGTTTTCAAAAAAGAAATCTTATTTAAAATCAAGGCAACAGAAACCTACCTCCAAAATAGTGAGTTATTCAGAAAGTTAACAATATTATGCCATGGTATAACCTCAAGAAAAAAAAAAAAATCCTGAACACAGAAATCTAAAAAAATGAAGCTGCAGTGATTTCTAGCTACAAGAAGACAGCCCCATGCATACTGGTAGAATGAAAATGCAACTTAAGTTTAGTGTTTAACTGTAGCCTTATTTTAGAAGAATAAGCCTCGTTGAGCTGTTCAAGTTTATATTTTCTGCACAAATTCATCTGCCTTTTTTAAAAAGAAGAGGAATTAATAGTTGGTGAGCCTCTGCCATGTATGTCTGGCACTTTATTAGGTAGTATAGACTAATTTTTTAATTTAATAGGCCTGGGTTTCAATCTAGCTCAAATATTTATAAGTTGTGAGGCCTTGGGCAGCTACTTAAATCTATGACTTAGGTTTTTTTTTTTTTTTTTTTGCCAAACATTAAAATAAGAACTATCTCACAGGGTTGTCATTACATTATACAGGTATTGAAATTATTCCAGTTCTTGTCACATAGCACATGTCCATTAAATATTAGCCAATATCATCAATAATAATGATAAAGTAACTTGCATATTAGCTATTAAGAAATGAGGCTTAGAGGTGCAAAAACTTGTTAAAGGCATCTAGCAAATGTTAAAGCCAGTTTTGAAAACCCAAAGGCAATAAAATCTGTGCTCTCTTAAAAAGCATTTCAATAATGTTAGTCTTTCCCTCTGGTCCTCTTGTTTCCTCAACTGGTTTTCTACAGAAAACTTATTTCACTGACCCAAGCTATTTAAATGCTGGAAATAACCCTAGAAACCACTAAGCCAAGGGACAGCAAAATGCTTTCAACACAGACAAACCCAATTGACAGCACTTGCATGAAATTACGGGTCAAAAAGAAGGCTGGAGTGCTATGATGAGAAGGATTTGAAGAGTCTGAGAGAGGAAGAAAAATGAAACAAGACAAAACAGTGAGAGCTGCCCAAGGTCGAGTGCGGGGGAGGGGACAAACAATGCAGGTCGACCAAGGGCTACATATCTGCGTAATACGCTCACTGAACTCATCTAATTCTCATTAAATTCAGGGCTCAAAGTCACAAGTTCAAAGCTCACTCACTCTCCACCATCTACCTACCGAGCTCTGTGCATAAGCACTCCCTCAGCTTCCGGCGCTGCAGGTCACCCTTACCATCCGACATTCCTCGTACAATACGAAGCTATTAGCCCATTAGCACCATTCTACCCCTTGACATACTATATGATATTTTACAAATTGCTTAGAATATTTGTTCTAAATCTTGGTTAGAACGAGGCAGAGTAATTCTAAGTGTACATACAGGATAAAAAGAATCCCCTGAAGGAAAAGAGAATTAAGTACAGTGGAAGAGAACTTTCTGAGCAAAGCTCAAGCCAAAATAAACCACTGATCTGGATTAGTTTTTCCTGTGCAACCCACATCTAAGTAGTCCTACTAGTAACGTTATTTCTAGTCCCTGATACAGTTAATGCTTGCAATTTTATCCCAAAGGGGCTCTTTCTAGAATCAAAGCATTTAATCACATGATATTGAGTAAATTTTTCTCTAAGATATCCTATACCAAAGTTTCACTTGAGTCAAAAATACTTCCTACAAAACCATCTGATATGCTTCCTTCCATCCCTTTCTTGCTATTTAATTCATTTTTTAGATTAACGCTTGAGTTTAAAACATCTGTGATGTTTTATTATTTTTATTCATCCTGCAACACCAGTTACCACAATTAAAGTATTTATCAAAACACTAAAAATAACTGTGTATCACTAAAATATTTTAAAAGTATTTTACTTTTTAAAAGTATTTTATTTTTTACAATATTTTAAGAATCTCAGTTGTATATTAAATATTTATGTATTTTAATATATCTAAAATGGTGGTATGTAAGGCTTTAAAATTATATATGCAGATAGGAAGGTAGGAGTGTGTGTATGTGTGTAAATATACAGGAGAATCTGTATTAGTAAGTCTGTGGTGATCCCCACAACCCTGAACTCCCAAATGTTCAAAGAGCTTCACAGGTGATTCCATTATATATTTCCTGGCTGAGAACCACAGAAATTCTATATTTCAGATTGCTTTCGATATGCATGCCCCTATTTAAAGTACGTCCCCCCAAAAGAAACAATCTGGGCCATCAATTTTACATTCTAGTTTCTGAAAATTTTGCTTAATCAAGGCTTTTAAAAAATCTCCCATTAAAAACTGTGCTAACCTATTTTTTTTCTTCAGAAGTGTAAAATAAAAATTGTACTGCCTACAACTTTAAATTTAAAAGATGTTTTATATAAAACCACAGTATCATCAACTGAAGAAAAGATTTATAATTCATCGTCACACTGCAGTATTTATGATTACATTAATTTATGGTACAATAATTTAGTTATTTTGTCTATCTTAAAAATGAACATAAAGATACTGTTCTCTTCTGCACTATGTAAAATATTTAAAAGGAAAAATATTAGTTTTCTTTCTTTGAAAGTTAAAAGCCCTTAAAACATTTTATGAATACAGCACCCAGTAAACTAATGATGAAGGCACATAAGGTATAACAAAATTATTTTTGAGTATTAAAATTTTCTTTTTCATTAAAGTTTGTGCCCATCTAAAATACATATATGAAGTTCAGTAATGAATACTGTATTTCTTTGATTCTAAGACACTTTTTACATTTTGACATTTCAGAATTAGGAACGGGTCTCACAATCACTGGCATGTCATATTGGAAGCATTTTTTATTTCTGAATGGTGCTTCTTATAATCAATGGCACCTTATATCTGATGAACTATGGTGTTTATAAAAAAAAATTTTTTTTCAGATTAAAAGAGGTAACTTTTTCTAATATGTAACACAACTGGTCCCACCCATGCCCAAAACAACCTTAAATGTGTAGCTCCATAAACTATAATCTTTTATCGGAGTGGAAAATGGCCAATAAATTTAATGAAGCAACTAAATTATCAGGATAAAAGAAACCACTCTGGTAAGAATAAAAAACAAATTTTAACAATTAAATATTGTATAACATCCAGAGTTTTAAGCAAATAATTTTATACTATTCCTCCATCTTCCAGTGCTTTCTTAGTATTTGTCCACCATATGTATTGAAATAAAATTAGAATAAAGGAGCATTCCACCTCTAATATGCTGCAGATAAAGACTACTTTGGTGTAAAATAAGTTTCTATCTACAATATAAATGATCGAAATACAGTATGTGCATTTATACTAAGAACAGAAGCCAATGTTTAATGAAATGTTTAAAGACATAAAAACCATTTAAAATAAATAATGTATATTAATACTGCAGTGTACTGCTACTGCAGAAAGTCATATTCTCTCTAGCACATCATAAACCAAAACACTATGTGGTTTGGTGTCTAATGCAGTTACTGGGTGGAGCACTTTAAATCATTTCGTTAAACTGGTTAGGTTACTCCAAGTGACAGTACTGTAATCAAAAGCATCAAAAATGTAAAAGGTCCTATGTCACACTTATCAAAGACAATTAACTCTTTTCTCTGTCATTAAAAAAATGGCAAATGCAAATATCAATTTTGGAACTTCAGTATGAGAGTGATAATATCCTTTCACTTAAATATGATACAACAAAACAAGGATAATGTGATAACAAGTACACAGAATTTTTTTTCAGCTATGTTAGGAGTGTCACACATTTCCAAGATGGGTTTCTAGATTCTGTACTGACAACTGATTAAGAAACGTACACCACCACAATATTCAAGTCAGGGCAATACTTGTATATATATTGTTTTCAAGTTTGCACATGAAGGCCCGACCGTGATTAAAAAGTTTGGGATCAAGTCACTGAAAAATCTTGCATTCTTTCATGTTACTTAATCCAAGTGAATGCCACTTAATTTTAATAATGGTAAGTGCAACCAAAATAGTCTGAGAGACACCCCAGTCAATATAATTTCCTTAAAGACAAAGCTAATCTTTCCTGAACCTTAAAACTTCATACGATTATCAGTTTCTCCTGCTACCCTAAGGAAAAGATCTGAAACAGCCCAAATTATTGAACTGAACTTAATTACCTTAAAAATAAACACCAAATCCCCACTCTCACACACTTTTCCAAATAATACTTCTATTCAGATCTGTAAGGAGAAAAGACTTTATTTTTGGCCAGAACCCTAATGCTCTTATAGCCCTACAGATCATCAGAGGGTAAGCAAAAATGTCCAATTGTAAACAGCTGGTGTGCTCATATTATTTGTGAGGGAGGGGCCTTGACAAACATCACTTAAGGATTCTAGATAAACAGAGCAGATGATGAATTGTTGGAAATGCATAAGAAACAAAATGACTATTCATAGGACCAAATGAAACTCTTCATTAGAAATGAAAAAACACCAATGGTTTTATATATATGTGTATATATGTAAAACCCAAAGGAAAAACAAACAGCAAATAAGTAAAAATTAAAACAAAAATAAATAAACAGGAAACCAAGTCCAAATTTTTCTGCTTCGTTTACCTTGGAGATTAAGCTGAACAGTGTTACTCAGAGCCTATGAAACACACAACGGACACTTTGCCCCTGCATACAAATTAATGTCGACACCGCTACACATTTTGTGCAATTAAGATATTCACTTCAGGCAAGTGACCAGCAAGTACTACAGTACTAGAACTATTATTTATGCAAAACAGAAAATACAGTGTGAAACAAAGCAATGCAAGCATTTACTTGAAATTTCGCTGCATGCTAAATCTGGATTCATGCTTAACTATATTGAAAAAGAATTGCCAAACCGCCAATGTACTTCTTTACAGTATTTCTAATTTTACCTTCATAAAGACTAAGAGCTGTAACAATGTCAATTAGTCAAATTTCTCTAATTTTCTAACCACTTCTAAAGAATATTTTACTATCTAAACTATCAACTTTCTATTTTTCTCTGTATGTACATGAATATAGACATACAGAGAATCAAAAAAAAACCTACGTGACTTACACAATATACAGATATTACACACAAACTAATGAGACTGTATGATTTTTATATTAAAGTACATACTTGTTGCACCACACAGTTCATTGTTGTTAATAAGAGTAATAGAAAATTATTGCAACTAAGCACATGCTGCTAATGATCCAGGGTTTTAAGAATTTGTAGGTTAAAAAAATACAATTCCTAGAACACTGTTATCAAACAAATAAGTTTTATTGGCATCTAAAAACAAAATTCACCCAACATTGAAACGTACTTTAATATTTATGTTGTTGTTTTCTTTTTTTTTTTTTTTTTTTTTTACTCACTGCAGTATGAGGAACAAATCACAAAACACTTACTTTGGAGAAACAGAGACCATAGTGTAGATTTTACAAAATCACTTTTTAAAATCTCTGTATCGTGCTCCTCAAATATCTAGAGCCAGTCTTTGCATAAAATATCACAGCTTTGTCTATTACCTTAAAATTCTGCAGCAGCCTAAAGATATGGATAAGATATACCACCACTTGCTATTCTGAAATATATCTATTACCATATCCAACCTAATGGTAGCATCTAAAAAATTCTTTCTTCCATAGGAAGTCTCTGACAAGCTGTTATTCATTTCCTTGAAGTTAAAAGAATCTGGGGCAACATTTATATTTTATCAGAAAAATAAAAAAATGTTTACCTACCATGTTCAGATTAAGAACAATGTCTATACAAGTCAGTTGTACAATTATTTTAAGAGAAAGGGGAACATGAACATCGGATTAACTTAATCCTGGCAGACAGAGTGAATAACTACGGTCCAGTCAGCCATTAATCTATTACAGAGAGATGACAACTTTACAAAAGGTATCTTTTACCTACTGAGTGATGATTATGTCCCCTCAGTTTCTGTGCTTTCTACCACTGGTTCACTTTCTATATCAGCAACTGTGTCACTCTTCTCCTTGTTTATTTCACTTGAAGATGTCAGTTTCTCATAAAGTTCAGGGTCATTCTGTACTGGTAAGGGCGGTGGCTGAGCATGTCTCTCAGTATTTTCACCATTAACCTGAGGCACACTGTCACCTTTTCGTTGAGAAGTGGCCCCTTCAAAGAAATCAAAAACCCGAGCATGAGGAGGGGGGACCCAGGTGTTTTGAATTCTCTCTCGTCCAAGACGATTTCCATTAATTTCTCTGCAGAAATCGAAATCTCTGTCATCCCTATCCCTCTGCCTCTCCCAGGGTCTTCTGCGGTCATCAAAATCTCTGTGAACTTCTTGTCCAAATCCTCTGTTCCAAGGACCACTTCTAGGATCAAACCGATAGTTTCCAGACCGAAATCTGCCTCTTTCTTCATGTAGGCCTTTTGGACCAGCGAAGACAGGCAGAACCCGATGCTCTCGCTCATCGAAATCTCTAGGCCCCCAGGGCTTCTCTGGATTAAAGCCAAAGTGGTCTCTGCGACCAAGATGATCTATACCTGGCCTCACAAGATTCTCTCTGATATCTACAGGCGGTCTTCCAAAATGATCCCTACCATCTAATGGAGGCCTCCCAGGACCTTCCCTTGGGTCTACAGGCCGTCCGACCATGTCCCTAACGTCCACCGGGGGAGGCCTGCTCATGCTCTCCCTGGTTTCTATGGGAGGAAACCGGTAATCTCTGTCTCCTTCCTGTTGAATGTTCTCGTTCCCAAGCGGTATCCTTTTTTCGGGATTAGTGATATTGTCTATACTTTGCCTTCCAGGAACTAGAAAAGGTCTTTCTGGCTGACTAAAAAGATCTCCTGGAGGAAAAGGACCGCGGGGTGGTGGATGAAGAGCTGCGTCAAGCACCGACGGGGGAGGGATCCCTCGCTGGGGCGGAAGTCCGGGCTGCAACAGGGGAAATCGTGGCCCCGGTGCCTGTGGTATTAGTCCTGGACGAAGGTCTAACACTGGCACGACAGGCAGCCTTTGACTAGAGAGACCGAGAGGGGGTAAGTTCTGAGGCCCAGCTGGCGGCTGGGTTGCCAAAAGTCCAGATGCATTCGGAACGTTTGGTGGCTGTACTCCTATAAGTCCAGGACTGCTGGGGACGTTTGGGGGCAGCACTCCCAAGAGTCCAGAACTACTCGAAACACCTGGTGGCTGTATTCCCAAAATTGCAGAGTTATTGAGAATATTTGGTGGCTGGGCTCCAATAATTCCAGAACTACCAGAAACATTAGAAGGCCGGACTCCAAGAATCTCAGAACTGCTCGATACATTTGGTCTTTGAACTCCCAGAATTCCAGAATTGCTCGTCACATTGGGTGGCTGTCCTCCTAAAATTGCAGAGCTATTTGAAATATCGTTTGGAATCACTAAAATGAAAAGGAAAAAAACAACACAAAAAATCATTCTGACATGAAAAGGAAACTACACTTGTAACTACTAATGCTGCAATTTCCCGCAGTTAGCTTAATTAGCTACTTGTATTCCCCCCAAAACAAGGTATACTCGATAGTAAATAAAAAATAAAGTTAAACTGTCAATACCACGCATAGTAAAATTTAAATATTAAAACACATGTGGGACCTAAAATCTTCACATGATCTTTTAAAGTAACAAAAATGTCAGGTTTTATACTGATTCTCCATCTTTAACAGGTCTTTCTGAAGCAGAAACAATTCTTAACATACTAACCATTGTGGCAGGAAAGAGAGACTTGCTGGTTTCTTACTTATCTTCTAGACCTAGCTGGACGGTACTGGGTAGCAGTTATTTATACCCAGTATTTGTTTTTCATTCTGTAAGTACATATATTTTATGCAATCTTATTTCAGTAACGACACATTAAAGCAGTCCCAAGAGGCCAAAAAAGAGGGGGAGAGGTCTCAGCGGAAAGGTGTCAAAAGTTACATCCTGAACAGAATGCCAAATTTGTTTTCAACAGAAATTTTAAGAGACAGAATCCCTTTCGAAAACCTGCAACATTTCAACATTTGTGCACTGAACAGGTTACAAAGACATGGCACTTCTGAATTAAACACCACTACAGAGAAGCAGTGCTTATGATTTTACTATGTATTTCTGGGATTTTTTTTTTTTTTTTACCAGATCTGGTGTTTTCGCCAGAAGAAATCTGGTGGTCGATAAGATGAGGTACTTTTTCTTCAGGCTCCGCTTGTTTGGTTGGAGGATTGAAAACATTTCCAGCTGCAAGGCTGCCAGCAACAGAACCCCCTGGTAAAACGAGGCCACCAAATCCAACGTCTTTCACAGTTTCCGGAGTCATGGATAACGGTGGCTGCACTAACGCTGTTTAAAGGGAGAGAAAACACATTTCAGATTTAATTAGCTAATCAATTCATGTGCTACATTAAAATACTAACGATGACCAACAATGGTCTTGCCAAAGTGTTAAATGACTTCCCACCCTCTCTCCCTCGCTGTTCGGTAAGATGCTCCACCAACAGTCCTCCCCTAATGCTGTCAGCAGGTTCTGGGACTTTGAGTGACATGTGTAACAAATGTTATCATCGGCTAATTGATATAAACAAGAGTTAAGTTCCTAAGGCATCTTATAAGAATTATAATGAAACAACACTGAATAAAATGACCTTATTCGAGGACCTGCCATATAGGAATTCCCTTCCGGTCCATTTCATTTACAATGACTCATAACTTCTGGCAGCCTGAGTGTTTCATTTAATGGTAACTCTGTATTACCTCACACATTATATAATAACTGATGCTCAAAATGACAAATGAGTCACCATGAAGAGAGTAAATTATATTTAGAAACTTTATTTTTAAAAAAAGGAAAAAAAATAGAAATATCTGCATTAAAATGTTTAGTACAATAACTAGTAACTTAAGAAGAAAATCCCAGTAATAGAAAAATATCATAAATCATAATTTTTCAAGGATTCCAAACAGAAATGATTAGTATAGACTGATGATATGTATGAGAATAAAAATCTGCTTAATTTCCTTGAAATTATAATTGACTATGGTCATTCACTACTTTTTGTCAAGCAAGAGTTTATCAGATGAGAGGATATAAAGTGAACTACAAAAAAAAGATGTAAACATTCCATTTAAAAGAATGTGTAGAAAAACCCAAGTGAATATATCATTTACATGTTAAAAAACAGAACAAGAGCAATACGAAATCACAATTAAACAATTAAAATTTGCAGTCCAGTTCATATCACAATACTGTTAAATTTTTTATTTGGGGATTTTAGGAACTGTGATATTCTCACATTTAGTTCTACACGGACAAACTGTCAGCAAAGATCAGAGCTGTAAAACAAGGATGAAACCACCTGGGATCACGTATGGGAATTATGAGAACTAAATGAGACAGTGAGCAAACAGGAGAGTACTTGAAACACAGTGGTATTTCTCTTTTTCCATTACATTTTTTCCCAGATTTTTCAAAACAAATAAAGTAAGAAATTCTTGGGAAGTAGGCTCCAGGATGAGTTTCTGTAAATGGTGAATTCAGAAATGGCTTCTGACAGTTGTGATTTTCAGAAAGAATAAACAATTCTCCCTAATTAACCAACAGTAACAAAAACGAATCCTAATGCTGTCTAAATACTAAAGGAAGAGTAAAGAGTTTAAAATTATAAGGAAAACAAAGTATATTGTCAAACGATAATAAGCTCTTTATCATATACACTCTCTATATGATAAAGTTCTTTGGGCCAATATTGGGCAAAAAGGACTAGGAAGCTCTCAAAAACTGATGTAGTCATCTTAAAAAGACAAAGAAGTAACATGAAAGGTCTCTCACTGTCCAAAGATGAGACACATTGAACTTCAAAAAAGAAGTGAATAGAACTGCTTGGAAGTAAAAACTCCATTAATCCATAAACACTAAAGAAAATGAAGGAGAAAAGCAGAAGGAAAGGGAGAGAGAGGTGAGATAAGAGAAATCCTCTCTCCACTTCAGCCACTGGATACCACTGGAAATAGCCACAGAACTCACTGCTCTGAAAAATGGCACTTACAGAAAAGAATTTAGCATCTACCTAGCTCTTCTGTACAACTATATTTCAAGGTAACTAAATACCATTAGTTAATAAGAGAAAGTTTATCTTTATAGAAAAATTCTAGCTAAGAAATAGATAAAGAATTATAAAATTCCAAAGATCATCACTTTGAAATTAATGAAAAGTATGTTCAAGTAATAATAGTCAGTGGATGAAAACATGTGATGCAAATGTGAAAGGAAGCTTTTATTGACCATGTTTCACTACCTAGATGCTCTACTTCATCTTAACGTCATTTAAGGTGGGAATAGGCACTGCATGGCTCCTGATGTGAGGTAATATCAAGTCTACAGCACCCCATCTTTAAGCATTCTTGCTAAAAAAGTTGAAGCACAGTTGAAGCAAGGCTTCAGTGTTGAAAACTTCCTATTTACAGGAAATTCAAGGAGATAGAGAAAAAAATTCAATACCACAAAGAAGCAAAGAACTAAATCCATTATTTGGGATCTTGCATATAGAATTGAACTGCTTCTTCAAGAAGTCAACGACGTGAAGAATTTAAAAAGGAAGTTTTGGACAACAGTACTCTAAGATATTTAATACACGCACACACACACAAAAATATGTGGGGACCCTTCTTTGAATTTTAACTAAACCAATTACAAAAAGACATTTTGAGATAGAGCAAATATGAGTATGGACTCTGATAATACCGTTATATTTTTAGAAATCATTTAACAAAAAAATGCACGTCTGAAAAACTTTCACAATTAAAAAATTAACAATAATTCATGAGAATGAGAACCGACACGTTAACACGACCATGAATTAAGACGATTCTAAAAGCAGAAAACTCACATGGTACTACTGGTGGAATAGCAGGTGGAGGCACGACAGGTGGTGGAACTGGAGGTGGCATGAAACCTGCGTGGAAGAAAAAGACCCAAAATAAAATAAGAAAAACTACATCTCTTAAATCAAAGACTTCAATAGCTGTAAATGAGATTCTATATCCTTAAAAAAGTCTTTCATGTTATAACCTCTTATCTGTGAATATATTTTCCATTTTAAAATTACTTTTATTTATGCTACCTTATTTTGATTCTTGGTGAAGCGCAGAGTAAGCTAAGTAAAGCACAGAGCCCCTTATCACGAGCACAGCCTACTTACTCATTTGTTTCAGTCCTTGGCATTCTCTCTATGATGCTATAAAATCAAAGATTAACATGAACCAGGCAACATGTTTACATGTTAAGCATGGTGATCACGTGGGGGAAATTAAACATTGTATTTCAAGCTGCTGATAACATCTTTGATACATACGCTGTTTATCCACTAGATCAGAATATTTTCATTAACCTTGAACATTATTATATTTTAAGCACTGAAATAAATCTTCAATTTAATATTGGTTTTTAAGTATCAATCAAACTTTAAACCTGCTCCCTCACTTTTTTAAAATATAGAGCTACAATTAAATTCAATTAGAAACGGTGGCTAATAATAAGGGAAAAATAAAGATATGTGATTTTCAGCAAATTCATGCTGAACAATGACTTTATAAAGTCTATGTGGTATGGATTTTGAAATAATCATTTAAAAATATCTTCTGAAAAAAATGTAGTTTTCAAATCACAAATGTGGAAAATATTTGACAAGAGTAATTTTTAAATCTTTAAAACATACAAAAAATAAAATTCTTATCAAAACCTGCGTTAATTTCAAATTATGTATTAAACTGTAATTTAAAAATTTTATGTTACATGACAGATAAATTACAACCATTTGCAGGCAATGAATGTACTTTTTAGCCTCGATATTTTTCATGAGCTCTATTCAATGACTAAGAACTTAAGTTTCAGAAACCAAAGCACTTAATTTCTTATAATAGGAAAATAATTCATGAAGTTCAAAGAAAAATAAAAATAGTATTAAAAATCAATATATTTCATTTGATCTCTGTATCTCCCCCTCATTCTTCTAACCTTCCATGGTCTAATACTAAAATCGCTCTCTCTCTAAGCAATTAAAATTGCTAACAATTATTTATATGTAGTTTAAGTAATCTGTAGTTTTTACCTAGAAACAATGATTCAAGGAACTTATGTTTATCAACAATTCATTAGGTCAAAAAAATATTACGAATTCAATTAGCATTTTAAGACATTAATTTCTAATGTTGAAATGGAAACAATGCCTTTTAGGAAGGACAATCTATATAATTTAATGTGTACCTTCCAATGAACATGAACGAGTGATAACTATAAAGAATTGTGATATAAAAATTTCAACATAAGATTTAAATAATCTTGAGTATGTCAATGATTTTAAAGGATCTCATTTCTCTTCTCTGTCAGTTCTTCTTAAAGCGTGGTCCTCCGACAATCTGCATCAGTAGGAATTTGCTAAAAATGCACCGTGATGTCCCCCTTCAGCCCTATTGAAGCAGAAGGCTGGCCCCGCAATTTGTGCTTTGACACAACTCCATGTGACCCCAATGTATGCTAAGGTTTGAGAATCATTGCTCCACAGCATTTCAATCCAAAACAGAAGAATTTAAATGACTGTCTAAACAGAGTTCCATTAATAAGATGAAAATTCCTTACCAGGCGGTGGTTGTGAAGGGTTGAAACTTGCTCGGAGGAAAGGCGGCGGGATTGGACTGAAGCCAGGAGGAGGGACCGGCATTGACACAGGAAATGCTGGTGGGACTAAGCTAACTGTAGGCACGGCTGGTGCTACTGGAATCTTTTATGGATAGAAAATACAAAGTCCATATAATTTTATCCATCTGCAAAGATTAAATCTTGGAACACTGAAAGGTAAATTATTTCCATTTATTTTTTAGGAAGGTAATAAATACCATTATATATTTTTTCTTTTTTGTATACTTATAAGTAAACTTACTTGGGTAAAAGCAAGGCACTGCTTTCCAAGAGAGAGTCTGTGTGAAGACTGAAATCTACCTCACATTCAAGTGATGTAAAGTAATGGACACCTACTTGAATAGTGACTATCAGGCTCAATTTTAAATTACCATTTCCCATTAGGTTTATAATAACCAGCTATATTATGCAACCTCAACACCATGAGGAAGCATGTCAATAACAGCTTTAAAATGACTCGAATTTCTCATAAAGTTATTTTCTACTCCTAACATAAATACCTTTTACTCATCCTAGATACGCTAATTCTCAAATATATATCTGTGCTCAGGCTGTCCCTCTTCTAAATTTCATATTCTATCAATGGTCTACTCGACATCTTAACTTCATTGTCTGAAAAGCACTTCAAATTTCACATGCACAGAACTGAACTCTCAATTGTCCTTCCCAAATGACTCTTCCTACAGTTTTCTTTCCCATTCTCAGATAATGGTAACTACATCTTTCCAATTTCTCAGACCAAAAACCTTGCCTCTGCTCTTTCTCACAACTCAAATCTAGTCATGCCATCAAGTCCCAGTGATCACGCCATCAAAATACGCCTAATATCTGACCACTTCTCGTTTCCTCCACAGCTATCAGTCTAACTGAACCATCATTATTTCTTATCTGGATTGCTCCGTCTTTTCATTGGTCTCTGTTTTTATCAAGCCCACTAGTGTATTCTCAAAACAGTAGCCATGCAATCCTTTAAAACCTTAAGCCAGATCAAGTCACTTTTTTCTTCAAAATCTTCCAAAGGCCCCTGCATCTCAGTGAAAACCAAAGTCCTTCAAGAGGTCTCCTGGTCACTAAGCTGCCTCTTACTCACTTTACTCCAGCCCACTTACTATATCCCTGGAGCATGCCAAGCATGCTCCTAGCCTAGGGCCTTTGCACTGTTGTTCTCTTGCCTGGAATGCTCTTCGGATAGCCAAATGGATAATTCTCTCAGCAGCTTTAAGTTGTTGCTCAAATGTCTCATTCTCAGTGAAGTTTACCCTGACCATTCTACTTAAGATTGTAAGCACCTACCCAGGCTGATCATCCTTATCCTACCGTTTCCTTCCACTGTATCTCATAAACTTGTTTTATATTTTCTGTCTCCCCTTTTGAGAATAAAAAGTCCATCAGGGCAGGAATTTGTGTTTGTTTTTTTTCCACTGATGTATCCCAATCTCAGTTGCCTAGAACAGTGAATGTCACAGAGCAGGCAATCAATAATTATTTGTTCAATGAATAAACATTTAAATATGAATTAGACCATTCTAAAAAAATTTTTTTCAAAAAATGTTTGACAAAACTCTTATTTATTCTATTTTGGACAATTTCTTCCAAGTTTTATAAAGTAAATGCATGAGTAAGAACAGAAATGTAAAACAACACATTCAACAACAAAAACACCAAGTACTAACCTGTAACATAGCAACGGGTGGAGGAAAAGCTTCTGCCTGGGTTGTGACCACTGTCTCCTTGTCAACGGGAGCTGGGCTCTGAGTTGTCGGGGCCGTCTCTTTGACAGGCTCTGAGCTTTTCACAGTTTCCCACTCTAAACAAAATATTCGAAATTGATGTCCTCTAGACAGGTGCAACTTTTCATTTTATTTCTAGGTACACATTTATTTCATGCCTAAGTCCTTCATCTACCTTGGCACATCTATCTTTAAGATATGTCTACGACTATAGGTGCCGACCTAGGCTTTGCCCAGATAAATCTTCGCCCAGATAACAGAAGGGCTATAACAGATACATATTGCAAAGGCTGTCTGACTTAAGAGGAACTAATCTCATTCCATATTTTGTCGCAAGGTACGTGGGAGACCAACAAGTATTAACCTAGTATAGAAAAATCTTTCTGAAAATACGGCTATACAAAAAAAGAACAAAGAAGCACTAATGGTTCCTCCAATAGTTCTCCATCTCCCTCAGAGTAAAGATCGAAGTCATCAGAATGGTTAACGAGACTACACTTCATCTTGTCCTACTCACTCCTCACTAACTTTTCTCAAGTCATGCTGGTCTCAGGATTCTGAAGAGGATATGCACTTACAGGTCCCTCTGCATGAAATGCTCTTTGCCTATAGAGCTGCACATCCCACCCTTTCGAATAGCACCCTCTCCATGAGAGAGCTGCTTCAACCACTCAGAAGTGCAGCAGCTCCACACTCACACTGCCTAACCCCCTCCCTGATTTTTCTTCTTAAAACTTATCAACATAGAAATACTGTATAGTTTGCCCTTTTTGTCCATGATCTATTTCTTTCCACTAGAACATGGGTTAACACACTTCTCCTATACTAAGTATTTTAGACTTTGTGGGCCGTATGTCCTCTGGTTCAACTACTCAACTATTGTTGAGGAAAAGAAAAGTCATAAAATAGGCTAACACAAGCGAGGCTGGCAGTGCATTATTTACAAAATAGGCTGCTGGCAAGATGTGGCCCAAGGGTTATATGCTGTCACCCCCTACTACAATGTATACTACATGAGAGGAGGAATTTCTGTCTGCTTGTCTTACTGCAGTAATCCTACTTCCTAAAATCCCAGTTCCTGGTACACAGCAGAAACTGAAATATTTATTAAATGAATAAATGTTCTGGAGGAACATCCAAAAAATAAAAAGAAAAACTGACAAGAAGAAAATAACTGAAAAAATGTTTGAAAATACGTATTGGCCTGAGAACAAAAATATTCTAAAAATTAGCAAATTATACTAAAAAGAGCTAAGATGTGAAAAAATAACAAATATATAATATTTTGATTCTTTTAAGATTTCTTACTGGTTAAACTGCTAATCATTTTATAACTGAAATTTTTAAAAATAAAAAAAAGACAAGTTTTTAAAAAGACCCATCTGGATGATCATTTGGTTGGTTATAAGCAAGCATTTTCAAACTGCATGAATGTGAACCACACCTCTCTAAAGATTCTATTTCTGCCATTCTCAACATGAGTACCAGTGAAAATAATATAGGAAGTTTTTCAAAGAAGCTTCTGAAGTACCCAGTTCTCAAACTTAAGAAATTGAAATATTTAGTTTTAAAAAGCCTCCATACATAAACACAACTCTCTCACTTAAAGAGCAAAACTTTTTTAAAGACATACACGAAAAACACAGCATCCTTAGACTTCTAAGACACCACCTACACTGACACTTATGAAATAGGACCCGTCAAGTATATTTATTGAATGCATTAGTATTTCATATATTTTCTCTTTTTTTTGGGGGGGGGGGGGGGGGGGGTGTCCAGGAAATAAATTCAATTTATCCTGTTATGAAAAACTCTTATTAATCACAACCTTTTAAGTGTACTTAACAATAAAACTGCCCTTAGGGTTCTTACCAGTATTTACAGTTTCCTGATCGATCATGCCTCCTTCTGCAAAACCTTCCAAGTCATCCACTTTAACTTTTTCCCACGGTATATATGTAACTCCAAGATCCACATCCCAGAATTGCTTGTATTCTGTTTTTACACCTTTGTTTAAAGCCCAAGCAATCTATCAGGAGTGAAGACAGAAAAAAAGGAAGCTCACATATACTGTAAAAACAAGGTAAAATATTTGAAAACATGTAAACAATGTAAATACAAATAAAATTAGTTTTAAAAATCAGGTGGATGGGCAGAGCATCACTGCTGGAGAATAACAGTAGCCAAGAAAATTTTTTCCATGTAGTTTCTGTTCTTGTTTGTTTATAAAATAAACCTGCATTAACAGCAACAGTGTTTTATGAGATTTATTTCTGCTTTTTACTGTAACTTTAAAAAAGACATTTCCAGAAACAATATCCAAACCTACTATTAAAATGTCAAGCTAGATTTGCAATAATGAGATTAGTTATTACAATTTAAATAAAATCTTGGTACTCTGGAAAAAAGATCAGTGACACTTTAGTTTACACAGAGAAACTCTCCGCCATGAAATGCCATGGCATGGGCATTTTAATTCTCTCAAAAGCAGTTATTTTAAAGTTTTTAATTCAGTTGTGGAAACTGATGGAATAAATTATCTCCAAATAGCAGAAAAGAAATGTAAATTAGCAACAAGAAGTAAAAATGGAAAAATACACAATAAATACTCAGTTTAAAGACTAAGAGGAAAATAAAAACATAAATAAACCCTTCACAAGGGCCTGGGTTGTACAAGATGAGATGTTAAAAAGGAAAAATAATATAATGAAGGGGTACGATTAGGAAGCACGGGGAAGAAGTGAATGAAAGACAAACCTGTAAAAATGAAAAAGGCATGTTCATAAAATGGTGACCTGGCTAAGAGAACAGTATACATGTGTGACTAAAGTTTTAGTTACTGTTTTACCTATATCTAATTCTGTAACTCGACAATACTAAAATAACATATTTCCATTGAGGTTTGCCCATAACATTAAGAAAGATGAATTAAATAAAAGAACATTCTAACAATCCAATAAAATAAGATCATGTGTCCCCTTCTCCCAATCTCACCTTAATGACCTTGGACCCGATTTTATACGATCCAGAACTAAGTTTCTGCAGAGCCCGAAACGCATCCTGCCGATGAACCATGCAGACATAAGCACAGCCCCTGGGAGGAATCATCTATTAAAAAAAATGTTTTCTTTAGAAGAGGTATAAAGAGGGTAATTCAGTCTGGCATCTCAGGGTTTTAATGAAATAGAACACTGACTATTGACTAATACTAATTTTTTTTTCCCTTTTCTTCCTCCAGCTATCTGTTTATTGGTTCAACTCACATACAACTAATTACTTAGTCTTTAAAAGACCCAAAATTCAAAACCTAGTTGGGTCTCACTCTAAGTATGATATATGTTAAATCTTGAATATCACATGTCAATTAAGATTTTTCTAATACACAATAAAGAACTATAATAAAAAGTACAAAAGCATGCATACGATACCACCATACAAAAGGAAAATAATATTATGTGGCCAACATATCTGAAGGCATATGATTTGTTCACAGTATTATTTCAATTTTTCCAAGTATATTGAGTAATATGAAGATTTCTGCTTTGGGGAAGCATTTTTACTCTTAATATAAAATCTATAATCTACAACAAACGATAAAACTAAAGCCCTTAATTTTAAAAAATTTAAATTTTGTCCAAGTACTTCTGGACATAGGTTTTAAAATAAATAGAAAAATAGCCTCAGTGTAAGGATCTGAGTTTTATTTATGAAGCATTTAACTATTCTATATACTACTAGATCATAAAATTACCCTTGTGTATTAATTCAGAAAAATACACAGAGCAATTGTTTCTTTTGAAGAATTCAAAAAGGTATTCTCTTACTTCATTATTATTCAATACCTAATAAACTCTATTTGTCAAAATAAAAATAAAAACCTTTCCTCAGTTTTGCTAACACTTCAAGCTAATGTCACTTTAATATCAAACCTTTCAAAAGAGAAGTTTATCTAACTCCTTACATACTTCTTTCATTCTTACGATGTAGATCCAACTCCTTACCAACTAACTGAAAATATTTTCTTCGGACTCACTAATGACCTACTAAAGGCCAAATCTGACTGACTTTTTTCGGTCCTCAAACTCCTCTACAACCAAGGAGGTTTCTAAATTTTACGCCAATTTTTTAAATCTCGAATTTCATCACTAGTCATTCAGTAAACTTCAGTTCACATATAACTTAGTGCCGATGATTTGTTGAGTACTATGATTTTAAAAAGTAATACAAAGAGGAGGGAGACAAAGCAAACCAACACCCAAATTAGTGCGGTATAAGAAAGACTATAAACGTCACAAGCAACACGAAAATCCAAAATGCTACTTGGATTCAGGATCTGTTCAGAGCAGTGCCTCCTGACTTTGCATCAGAATCACCTGTGTAACTGTACCACTCTGATAAGATTCTAAAAATACTGATCATGGGCATCCCCCCGCCCCCATTTTTTCAAATGTCAACACATTTCTGATATGCAGCTAGGGCTGAGAACCACTAATTTAAGGGTAGGTGAAGATCTTAAAAAACTTCAGATCTTATATGATCACGGATTCTGAACATTTATGTTTTGACAGGTGCAATTTAGATAAAAAAGAGAAGCTTACAGCACTCTCACAGTATAGAAAGAGTAATTTGAAAGAGTTAAAATACTCGACCAATCACCTATTTATTATCTGTGTAACTCAGGCAAATCACTTAGTTTCCTCACTGGTGAAATAACAATATCTGAATTACTTAACCAGCTTCTTGTGAGGGTCCCATCAGACATACATAGTTGAAAGTAAAATACAAAAAGATCAAACTCAACTCTGATGAAAAATGCTGTTATTAACACAGAAAAGTCAAGTTTGGCCTAACAAGAATGTCAGGATCTAACACTAGAAAAGAAAGCCAGCCAATTTCCCATTAAATAATGATAAAATAAAAAGGTCTAATAGACATGAAAGTATAAGCAAATAAAATCAGAGGGTTCATGAATTATAAGTCTCCTCAAACAAATACGCATAAAACGTTCTGCTAGTTTCAGCCCCGGGGAAAAACAAAAGCCGTTTGAGGAGAAGAAAACACTGGAAGGAGATTGGGTGGGGTGGACCCACTGAAGAACCATGCTGCGTGAGCATTAAGCTCGGGCTCCTGGAGAGGCCCTGCCTGCATGTTCTCCCTAAGGCTGGCTTTGAGAGGGAGAGACAGGCAGAGGGGGAAGAGGTGGCGGGGAGAGGCTGGCAGAAGACTGGGCCCCCAAGTCCAGCTTGTGTCTCTACACGACCCACATGCACATGTGCAGGGGATTACAATTCTGTGAGACTCGATTTTCTCATTTTTTTCTTTAAAAAGGAATTAAACTAAATCACGCAAGTTTCCTGCTAACTTAAACATTCGATGTTTTAGGAATCAAGTGCTACGCTGTGATAAAACCCTAAGAATTTCTGTTAGAATTCCATTTAGGAAATTAATTAAATGAGCTGATAAACAGCAGCAGAATAAACACAGAAAAGATGAAGGTCAAACAATCCTTGTACAGATGTGCATGCAATATGACAGGCAGATACTACGGGGCTAAATAAGGAGCAAAGTGACTCTGTTTGAGTGAAAACCGCTTATTCTTTTACCTTCAACTATTGTTTAACAACTAATACTTACATTAATGGATTCAATTTGTCCAAACTCTTCAAACAGGTTGGTTAAATCCTGCTGTGTCGCCTTCTTGTCCACCTGACCAACCCAGAGAGTAGTACTACATACTGTCAAGACATAAGGGACAAATGGCCACAATCATAAACACAGTTAAATCTTTCAAGTGGGTGAGGAAAAAGCACTAATACAATAATACAGTTTAAGACAGTATATTTAAAATACGTTAATTGACATTTGCATGTTACATCTAAAAATTAACTAAAACCTCAGGTATTCATTCACATCTATGCCAAGTCAACCTCTTGCACGTCACCTGTTCTCAAGCTTGGCAACACACCTGAATCACCTATGGGTACCTAGGTCCCACTGTGAAAGGTGAATGGTATGGGGTGTGACAGAGGGAGCTGAGAGGTTTAAAGTTTCACACGTAATACTAATGTACAGCAAAGTTTCAAAACCACTTTTCCCTGCAATCCTATCTGCATACTTTTAAAGTATTTTTCTGTGCTGAAAAAATTAAGTGGATGTTTCTCTTTAATTAAGAGTTAAAGATGAAAACAGTATTATGCATAAGGAAATAATCTGCATGAAGATACAAAGAGGAAAAGGCTGAATTAGAACTCCTTAACTGGTTATCATGAAAGACTTAGAAGCCACTTCCCTTCAGTATACATTCACCTACTTTTAGCTATAGTGCTCATGCCTCCGTGAACATCTCCTTTTCCTCAAGACATCACTCTAAAAACATTTATAGCTCATGTATTTGCAGAGTTTTAATACATAGTCCTCCATTAACTCAAGTTTGAACTGCACAGGTCCACTTATATGCAGATTTTTTTCAATAGACATAATCGGCTCTCTGTATCCTGGGTTTCACATCTGCAGATTCAACCAACCGCACATGGAAAATAGTATTTTCAACTCAGCACTGGGAATCCAAGGACGTGGAGGGCTAACAGCATGCACTGTTCTAAGCCACTAAGAGACTTGAGCGTCTGTGGATTTTGGTATCCGCAGGGCATCACAGAATCAATCTCCCACAGATAACTGAAGGATGACTAAGTTTTTGGCGAGTCAACAGTTACATGCAGATTTCTGACTGCACAGGGGATCAGCACTCCTAACACCCACATTATTCAAGGGTCAACTGTATTTGGATTTATATCATTGTCATTTTCAAAGAATAAGTTTCCAGCTTCTTTATCTTTTTTCTATGATAGGGCAGGCCTAGAGCAGGTTTTACTCTACAGCTAATTTAGATCCACATTAGGATGTGACTGTACTAAGATCGCCACTAAATACGGGTTTTCACCCAAGTCTCTCCTCTGGCTAGCCAGGACGCAGACATCTTCCACATCTGCAGGAGCTTTAGGATGGTCATCGTTCTTTCCCTGCTATTTATTCTTTGCCTCCTGTAGTCTAGCCCTATGCATACGTGTATTAACATTCCACCAAAGTCTCAAGGGACAAGGTATTAGTTTTCTTTTGCTGCTGTAATAAAATAACATAAACTTAATGGCTTACAACAAAAATGTATCATCTTACAGTTCTGGAAGTCCTAAATGGGTCAATGAGGCTGCATTCCTTCTGGAGGCTCTAGGGAAAAATTTCTTTCCTTGTCCTTGTTGGCTTCTTCAAGCTGTCTGCAGTCCTTGGCTTATCATCCGCGCCCCCATCTTCAAAGCCAACAGTACAGCACCTACCACCGTGTCAGCCTCCTCCCATCCCCACATCACCTTTTCTCTCTAGCCTTGTTTCCCTCTTGTAAGGACCCTGGGTGACACAGCCCTTCTGGGTTATCCAAGTTAATTTCCCCACCTCAAGATTATTACTCAGACCTGCAAAGTCCCTTTTACCATGTAATGTAACATACTCCAGTGACCTGGATGTGGACACCTTTGGGGGACCATTCATCAACCTACCACAAACCCTTAGCACATTTCTGAACCCCTCTCAAGGAACAGTTCCCACCTCTTCTTACTGTGTCTACATATCACAGCTGCCTTAACCTCCCCAAAAACTGCTCCATGTTTTTCCTACTCTTTCGGTGTTGTCGCGCTATAAATTATTCCCACGGATAACTCCATTTTCCCCCAGAAAGCAATAATGAGTCAGTCTCCCCCATCTCAGGAGGGGACACACTTGATTTTGAGAAAGCCAACGTCTGTTAATGTTTCACACCCCCTGGACTAGTCATAAAAACTCTTGTGTTCTAAGGACCAATGGTAAGGAAACACTACTGAAGGTGTTTAAAATGTGTTGGGACCACATAAAATTAATATTGCTTCTGACTAAGGAGAGTTTTTAGGTAAAAATTGAGAGACATACTTTCTACTTTCTTATGTACTTTGATTTTTTTGTTGTGTGTTTTATCCATAAAAATAAAACAGCAATAGAAAATAAATTCCCTGGTGAATAACTATGTAAATGGTGGCAGCAACGACATGACATTAGGTGAGGAACCAAATGAAAGAGACTGTATGTAAAAGCCCTACCCTAAAATCGGTGACTCTGAAGGGCCGAATGGCAACCACGGGAGGAGGCACAGGAGAGGTTTTACAGGCAGACCTCTCTAGGTGAGACGCAGAGACCTTTGGAGTTAGGATCAGCAACGTTATTAGATTAACACTGGCTCTCACAATCAAGTATGATTCTGGCAAGATCAGCCATATTAGGCTTACTCAAAGCACTAGAGTTAAGTAAGCAGATGGCTGTTGCCTTTAATTATCAGCCTGGATTTCCAAGATGCTTCAGCAGGACCGTAAGTTATACAATTATTTCTCTATTTCCATGACAGAAAGAATTTATTGGTAGACCTCTGGAAATCAGATAACCCGGGCAATGTTCAACTCTTGGCAAAGAATGGCAATCTGCTCCATTTTATGTACTTTGCCCTGTGCAGCCTGTTGGTTCACCTTAGAAGTCATCACCCACTAAGAATCCTTTAGGCCGAATTTGGCACTAATTACAAATTATTTTTCAGCACCTCACATACCTACCAAGTAAACTCTCCCCTAAAACAAACTGCCACCACTCCACATTCGTCCTCACCACTCATTACAGATTAACTATAAAGGCGGGGGGTAGTTTGTTCAGTAGGAATGTCTCCTTCAGTACCGATCTAGTGAGTTTATAATAGGCTTTAAAATTTATGTGCTTCCTATAATAATACTCCTATAGACCTGGTGGTCATAGCTGGTGAGGACACTATGCACAGAAGTCACTGTATCCGTGAAATACACACTAGGCCAGGTCCACTTCAGATATCATTAGTCAAGTCTTATATTTTGTAACTTGCATTAAAAAAACCTCTGTATAACCTTAGTGTTTGAAGAGAAGCTGCTCTTCGTTTCTCCCTTAACACATCACAAAAAGCAAAAAGGAAATTACTCATTTAAAAAAAAAGAAAACCAAAAAAAAACCATTTTTCGAATTCTCAGTCTTAAAATAAGATTCAGAGATCCCGTAGCTTTGTAAAAGTGTCACTTACCGCTTAATGTTTTGGACCTGATGGGAGGTAACCCCTTCTTCTGCCGTTCCTTCTCCCTTTCTCTAGCTCTTCTCTCGCTGGAGTACGAGCGAGATGACTTCCTTTTCCTTTCCCTGGAGCGCGAGCGTGATCGCTTTCTGTGCTTACGCTTCCGAGAACCAGATCGTGACCTGGACCTTCGTTTTCTTGGTGATCTAAAAAAAAAAATCTTACTTTACTTATAATGGCAATGTTACCCTTCTATCAAATTTCTCACTTCTAAGTGAGAAAAAGAAAAGGCTGCCTTATATTTAGCTTTCTCTTTAAAAAGACATAAGTATAATCAAGTATAAAACATACATTTTCTGAAATCTATGTACTGCTTAGGTCCACACTTAGCCACAATATTTGTTTTCAATGGTTCTTACTGAGTCTCAGTTGTTATTCACAAGCATGAAGAACAGGAGAGTGAGATCTACTAAAGGCCTCAATTTCTCTTAGTATCTTCCGACTCATTTTTTAAACCAGAGTCGAGAACAGGGATGAAAAACCAAAAAAATAAAAAAATAAAAATAAGTTTTTAAAAAAAATTTTTTTTAAAATAAATAAAATAAATAAAATAAAATGAAAAGATCCTTTAGGTGACAAAGATGTTACATTCTTAAAATTAGGAAACAGATAATGTTTCCAGCAGAGCATTAAGCCCTATATGATTCTGCTTACAAGTTTTCGACTTCTAAAATTTCATGGTGCTTGACTTTACAGTATAAGGTGATACTGAAACTGTTTCTTTTTCCTGTCAACCATATGCCACTGAACTCTCTCCCAGATTCTCATTAAGGAGGTGTTGCAAGACAAAGACAGAAGCTGTGATCTAGGCTGCAGCAAAGACATTTTCAGCATTGACACTGTAACTGCTTAGCAAGATAATTCACTGACAGGAGCTGGATGTAGAGAGAGTTGATCTGACAGACTCTCATTTACAACAGGTAAATACAAATAACTTCTTGAAACAAATAAGAAATGACTGAAAAAGTGATCAAAGATACTGCCCCTCCTCTAGCATTTATTGTTCAGATTTTCGTGGTATTCCTGTGCAGAAAACGGGGTATAAAAAAATGTTAAATACTAATGACTTTCAGTTTGAGACAATCTGTAGCAAAAACATGTATGTACAGTGCTACACAAAAATGTGCCAGGTTAAGAAATCAGGCATTTTCAACTCCAATTTGAATGAGCATGTACATGAATGAGGCTTAGTCGTGTTGAAAAGCCCACAAAGAAAACCATTTATAGGATATGTTTCATAATAGTTTAATATTATGCTTAATGTTTGTAAAAATTTTTATAGTTTCACTTTTATGATCATTTTGGTATTACTGTGAGATGAAATGAAATGCAAAAAACACCATACAATTTCCAATGCTCTTTCTCTACAGCATGATTTAACTGTGGTACAGGAACACTGATATCCTAAAAGTTAGGGCATCATCGAACATTATTAACTAAAATCAGGGATAGTCCAAAATCTAAGTCTCGTGATATGGCTGTGATTCATGTGGATTATTCAAATAAATGGCCAAAGATATATCCAACTGAAAACAGAACAAAGTACTTTCTGATTTTCAAACTCCAGATTACTTCTTTCTGAGAGAATATAAGATGTCATTCTAAGAAAAACATTTCTTTTAACCTGACACAAAGAAATAAAGCCAACGTTTCTAAAGATTACACACAACTATTCTTAGACATTATTGTAGAACCTTGAACGAGATCGTGAATGTGTTCTTGATCTAGAGCGAACAGCCACTTTCTTTGCTTCTTGTTCGAAGATTTCCTCTTCCACTCCATCTTGCCCTTCATCTATATCCATGTCCTTAAAGTCAAAAGAGCAAACAATGTCTAGTTGAGGTTTAGTATGTGGTGACAATTCTGCCTAACAATATATTAACCACTGTAGCATTAATGCCTAATAATAAAATGGTTAATGTGTGAAACTTAAGTATTAGAAAGAAAAACATTCAGGACGTCATTATTCTACATAAAATAAATAAAATATTTTACCTAAAATAAAAGTTACCGTATTTTATAATACTTTTTTCTCTAGCTAATATATACATTTATGACCTAGAAAAGCATTTACTTTCTACCTGTTGCTGAATATCTATGGAATCATCCAAATTTGCTTCAGGTTCAAGGAAATGCTGTTGACTGCTCCCTTGTGATGGTGACGCCGAATGCTCTGATCCGAATGTCCCTTCTTGACTATCCTGAGGGGTTGCCTATTGAGAATGTTTACAAACACACAAACATTGGGCAATAATGAATGTTACAAATAAAATTTTAAACATGCAAACATCACAATTAAAATTTTTAAAATGAATCTAATGCATTTAAAAAGCCCAATCTAAAATTACACTTTTGTATAAATCTGTTTACTTAAAAGCATGGAACATCATAAAAGGGGGAGAAGACTATAATATTAGAATAGAAAGGTAAGATAAAGTAGGTCTTCAAATAAATTCTTAATTGTGAAAAATATAAACTATCAATAATTAATAAAAGGATTATAACATGAATGATATATAATGGCACTAAGTTAAATGAATCTACAATTTCATTTGCAATAAGCATTTTTATAAAATGCTATAAATGAAAAGTCCATTAAAGTATTTAATATTAAAGGACTAAGTCACATATTACATGTAAAGAAGCAAAACAAAGCTCAAATGCCAATATCAAAATCACTGACCTAGCAAAACAATTCTCAACTTGGACCTTCCCCAATCTCCATCTCTAGGAATTCACAAAATATTAGAAAGTACTCTGAGATATGTAAAATATTTCGAAAAGTCCAATAAAAGTTAGGCAATGAAGCCTAATTATAGTAACATTTAACATGTGAACCATTTTTTCCCTATGACTAGAATGACACTGCTTACATGATGCTAATAAGTATGAACTGAATTAGAAATTACATATATATATATATATGATGCTGACTAAAAATGAGAAAACAGATTATTATTTAAGAAAAAAAAAAGGTCTCCCTACATAAACTCTTACACCTCTCGCAGGTGACACAGATTAATAAAAACTGTTCCTGGTGGCACACAAGCTGGGAATGACTATCATCATTAACAACAAAGAGCAACTTAAAATGACCACTCCTGTGCCCCAACTGTGATTGTTAACAAGTTACTTGAACTCTGAATGTCA